>NC_092871.1:69509808-69510718 GCF_032062135.1 Pyxicephalus adspersus
TTAGGTGCAAACCATCTCTGGCATACAGGTTGTACCCCAATGAAAAGTCAGCCTAGTGCTCTATGAACCCAAACCCTTCCCTTCTACACCAGGACTTAAGCCATGCATATAGCTGCCTAAGCTCTTTCTGTCTTTCCTGTGTTGCCCATGGCACAGGCAATATTGCAGAGAATATAGCCTTGGAGGTCCTTTACTTCAACGTGAAACCTAGTTCTCTGAACTGATTTTTAAGGATCCTCCATCTTCAATTTATATTGTCATTAGTTCCAACATGGACCAAGACAGCTGGGTCCTGTCCAGCCCCTCCCAGTAATTTGTTCACTTGGTCCACCAAGAGCCGAACCCTGGCACCAGGGAGACAGCAAACCATTCGGTTGAAGGGATCCGGGCGACAAACTATTCTATCAGTCCTCCTGATGGTAGAATCCCCTATGACAACCTTCCAATGATAGAATCCTTTTCTGGGTGCCCCTAATACTCCCTCTAGTTACATTAACCCAACTCCCTATTCCTAACTCCATAAATTCATCTTCAAAGACAAATGTTACTTTCAAGCGCAAGGGGTGGCTGTGGGCACCAGATGTGCCCCATCCTATGGGAATGCATATCTTGTCCATTGGGAAACCAAACTGCTATCCAATCCTGTCTTACAAAACTTTTGTCACCATATACTCACATGGAAAGGTATACCGATGACATTTTTATCATTGGACAGGCTCCATTTATTACTTTTAGAATTCTTTTCCAAACTGCAAGACAACACATACAACCTTAAGTTCACCATCCAATATGACTATTATCAAATCCCATTCCTGGATACATACCCTGTTTCCCCGATTATAAGGCACTCTCTTATATTTTTTGAAATGCCAAAATATGCCCTGGGTCTTATTTTCAGGGGATGTCTTAT
>NC_092871.1:69511319-69596000 GCF_032062135.1 Pyxicephalus adspersus
CGTGTGCAGGCTTTTTACTTTCAGTTTGGCTCAGGAATAGACACACCCTGCAGCCAGCATCAGAGACACACACCCTTCAGCCAGCATAAAGGACACACACGCAGGATCAGATATCTGGAGCTGTCTTATAAACGGGTGAGTGTCTCATTTTAATTATTTTTTTAAAAATTGGGGGTGGCTTACTTAATGGGGATGTCCTAAAATCGGGGAAACACGGTACTATCAGGACTACCCATGAAGGGAAAAATAGGACTACTCTATACAGAAAAAGCACAGCTGGTAATACCATTTTATACGCTTCAAGAGCGCATCCAGCACCCCTGAAAAACTGTATTCCCTTCAGCCAGCACATTAGGCTGTATGGACGAATCTGACTTCAAAAAAGAAGCAAAGGCACTGAAAACAAATTCTGAGCAAAGCGTATCGAAAGGCCAAAAAGACAGATCGGGTGACCTTACTTGATCAACAGAAATCTTTTGAAGATTTTGAATCGGTGCCTCTTAATTACTACTTTTATTAAACAGCAAAGAGATTAAACAGCCTTGCTGAACAAACACTGCCACATCCTAAAAAACGACCCTAACACAGCAAAATTTCTAAGTGACAGACCTAGTATCACATATGGAAAGGCTCGTTCTTTAAAAGACCTTTTAGTTTCAGTCATTTGGAAGGCATGCAACCAAAAACCATGGAAGACACTGGGGCAGGAACCTTTAAGTGCGGTAAATGTAATCAATGCCCATGGAATTAACCAAACAAATGAACCTACCTCTGAATAACGTCAAATTCCAACCCAAATACTATGTAGACTGTTTATCACCAGGTATCATCTACCTAATGATCTGCATATGCGGATCATTCTATGTAGGAAAGACAAAAAGGGCATTTCGCAAAAGAATTTATGAACATGTCCACAAATTATCACCCATTAGCCATCATATCGGCATGAAACACAACTTTAAAAGCAAATATATTAGTTTTATGGCACTTGAACAAGTACCTCCAAATGTCAGAGGAGGAGATATAGACCGCCTATTATTGCAAAAGGAAACTAAATGGATCTACTTACTCAATGCATTCAACCCTCCTGGTCTCAACGAAATGGTCTCATACAAACCCTTTCTGTAAACATTAAGAATGATCAGGCTTTCAGATTGCATTTTCATTTTCTATGATTTCCACACTATCACACTGTAATATTCGACTAACACCCATCGATAACTAGTATTCTTCACATATACTACTCCATATTAGGAATAACCTTTCTATAAGTTATAACACACTTTGTCCTTGTTTATGTTATGTATGTGGATTTTGGAATCCAATATTTCTGATATGCTTATATTACCAATAATACCAATATCAGTTATACCCCTTTCAGATGTAACAATATCTTTGTCCTTGTTTTTGTTATGTAAATAGATTTTGGTATCCAATACTTCTGGTATATCCATATTGTATTATGTATATTCTTCTTTTATGTTCAGATTTTACAAATATGGTTTTCCCATTTACCGCATATATGGTTTATCCTAGTTGAATTATAATCCTTACGTCACCACCTTTCCTCAATCTATCTCCTACGTATATCAGTTCTGCCTTCGTCTCTTTCCTCCCCTCTCTCTCTCTCCCTGTTTACTGATCTATGGGGGACGGGCGGCATCCCCTGGGGAGCTGACCAATCGGCTCCTCCCCCGGGGCTGCCACTCCAGCTGGCCATCATTTTCTTTTGATGCCAAGGACCAAAGGCAAAGTAAAATTTCTTTTTCTTCGCTCTGGTGAGATTTTTAACCTCAGGGAGGTCTGGGAGGGGCATTTCGGAAGAGATGGGACCACTCCTACTATAAACGCCCAGCCTCCTTATTACCATCACTTTAAAATAAATTTCCCATGGCTGGGTTTCAAATCATCCCAGTAATTCCTTCTAGTTCAACCCCTTTACAGTTGCTGGCAGCACACGCGGCTGTGTGTACAGCCAGTTGTGATCTTATCACACAGTGAAGGGTGGCAGCAACTAAAATGTTCCACACTTGAATTTACCGATGAGCTTGCGCGTTTCTATGCACTCCAATCATATAAGTTATACGCTTGCGTGACGCATGCACAGTCTGATACGATCTTTTCACATAGTGAAGGGTGGAAGTAATCTTGCACTTCTGTATCAGATATCAGCAAGCCCAGTCCCCTGGTGGCTGGCTGCTGATAGGATTTGTTTACTTTCTATACCACACTATCTATGAACAGGTAAGCCCTCTATCATACTACTAGTGACCTATATTACAACTAAAACCACAAATAGGTATCTATTGAAAATTCCAATGGTCATCTCTAATACATACTCTTTCCTTTTTCTTTGTAATTGCTTCACCGTTTTTAGATGTTTCCTCTGAAGCTTACCCTCTCCTGACATGGGTGCTATTTTGTGATTAGTAAGTGCATAAAATACTACCCATATTGAATTAATTTGGTTTCGCATCAGTATTTAGTTTATCAGTATTCCTCACATTTTTACCTTGTCTCTAGTTACCATCCCTTCAAGACTGGTCATCCCACACTATCCATAAAGTCTATCTCTTCGACATATAAACGCATATAGCAAGTAAGAATACTTTACTCCATTTATAACATACCCACAAACTCCCATCCAATGAACCCAAACAACTTTTTATTTTTAACTTTTATTCTCTAGTTACTACATTTGTGTAATGCGCCTGGACACACAAACCACAGCTAACTCCAAATATCCTTTTATCAAGTTTTATTATCGTCATAAAACAAGACAAGGGTTCATTACAGATGTTAAGTCCGATAAGTGTAGTACAGGAGGGTAGGCAAAGGCAGGTCAGGAACAATCAGAGGTCAGGGCAGGCAGCAGACAAGAGTGGTCACAAACAATCCAAGGTCAGGGCAGGCAGAGTTCAGGCAAGAGTCAGGTTTCAGACCAGGTCCCTATGGTAATGACAAACTGGATTAACATAAACCAACACAAAGGACGCACCCAAGCCCACTGTGTTCACAGAGGCTTATAGCGGGCCTAAACTGTTCAGGACAGGTTCTCCTTAAATAGCCAGGGTGAACAATGACCTTGCGCCACCTGGCGCCATTTGATAGCAGGGTAACTGAATCCCCTGCAGCTGATTGGCTGCAGGGAATTCAAACTAACTATGTCCCGCCCCACGGCGAGGCACCTGAGTGCCACGCCCTCAGAGGGGTACAAGAGGCATGCATGGTAGCGCGCGCACCTCTTCCCACAGCACCCCTGGGAAGTGCCCTACTTTGCACCTCCACAGGAGTGCTGAGAACAGGACTTCAGTGATCACGTCCATAGAGAACAGTAGTTCGGCTAGGATGGATTCCTCCGCCTGCAGAGGTTGACACACTGCGAGCTGGGCAGCAGCCTCGGCCATGTAAGTCCTTTTTTTTACATTTATGATATGTTAATTAACTATAACATATATATGCTGATCTACTGACTGGGAAAATCAGCTATCAGAAATCATTAGAGGTATACACAAATAGGAATGGCTATGTTTTTGGTTTATAAATGCTTTATATTGTTTGAATATTTATCCATTTATCTGTACATATAACTGTTTCTGAATACGTATGATAACGAGTCATTCATCTTGATGTATTACTTTATCAATAAATAACCTTTCTATGCATTAGGATATGATTATATTCGATTTGTACTAAGAAAATCTCTTTATTACATGCCTTTCTCTATAGTTTATATCTACCCAAGTCTCGTGATCCCCTAAGGAAGCCATTAATTTGACAAAACGCATCAGGATATTTTCGGAGACACTTAGATTTGCTAAGTACAATTCTTTGATGCACTCTAATTTAGTACATTTGTTCATTTTTTGGTCTATAGACCCTTGATTGAATGCTGAATTGATTAATGTTTGGAATTGAGAATAGAAAGTATTATTTACAGTTCCTGAAATTTCCCGGTACCAATCCTTGTTATGAAGGATTTGAAAACAAATATAATAATGGTGTTTATTTAAGTGACTACGTTGCCTCCTTTTTCTGCCAGTTTATTAATGATATCCTGGTTTTGCTTCAGACTTTTTAGTGCTTTACTTAATTGTGGGTTAAGATTGTAAGAAGTAGGAGGTAATTTATTTTTCTTCAGATTGTTAATCTCTTTTAACATAAGATTTAAGAAGGTAACTTTATGAGGGTATTGGATTATTGGAAGGAAAAAGTTGGATTTGGGTTTTCCGGTAGGAATTCAAGTTATTGGATCAGTATCAAAAGGTTTTAGAGGCACAGGATTCTACAATCTGTTGTATTCTTCATTCTCCTCTAGGTATTGATATATCTGAGCTGTGGATATAGTAATAATATAAAAGGTTCCCTAAGACCTGAACTTTTTTTAAGGGTTCCCCCCAAATTGAAAAGTTTGCGAAACACTGGTTTAGATTATTAGGATATTTCGGCAGCCATCTTTCATAATCTTTTTAAACTCTTTGGGTATCAGACCTCTTTTTGCAGAGGTGTACCCATACACGCTAATCAACAAGGATATGGAATTAATATTGAGTAATAAAATGTACAATTTTGACATATCTGACATGTTTCCTTGAAACATCTTATAATGTGTATGTCTATAAGAGCACAGGTCTCAAACACAAGACCCGTGGATCAAATCTGGCCCATCTGGCCATTTTATGTGGCCTGAGGTTACTGTGCCGCATTTAAGCACCCCGTCCCAGAAAGCTAGGTAGAAGCAAGGCCCAGAAAGCTAGGTAGAAGCAGGGTGATGCACACAAGTGCCAGACCACGCTTCAGGCAGAAGGACTCCATCCCAGAAAGCTACAAAAGACTAGGTAAAAGAAGGGCAGTCCAGATAAGTGTCTGGCTGCGGGCAGGAGGACCCCAGTTGATTCTTCACACTCCTGCTGAGACCCGGCACTAAGCTCAAATGTGCCAGAAACCCGATCCTGCTGCCAGTAGTATGCTGCTGCTGCTCCAGGTTTGTGATCTGACTGGGATTCAACATTAGCAATGTCTCCAGACACAAAGACACCAGTCTCCACCTCAGCACAGTCAGTGGCTCCATTCCCCTCACATAGACAGGCCAAGACAGGCCAGGATAGGTCAGGTACACCTACCTCAGAAAAAGCTGAACAAGAGAAAAGGATGCAAAAGGGACTTTTAATGAAAGTTGGGAAAGCTAATATATGTTCATGTTTCACGAAGACAAACATGTTCTTAATTCATAAGATGATTATTGCACGAGGATGGCGTGTGATATGGTATCTCAGGGTGAGGAAGGATCTATACTTGTACTAACAATTTAGCCTGTGATTTAGATTTCGGCCCCTTTTGTGATTTGGGTTTGAAAGCGCTGTTTTAAAGTTACTGTAAAGTCAATAGGGTTATGTAAATTGCGAAAACAACTTTTTGTTATAATTATTGCTTTATTACAACTTGAACAAATATCAACTACAAAAAAAAATGTATATGTGATTTTGTGATGATGAAGCTTTATGTGCTAAAAACAACTGCTCCCTTTTTATGAAGCCAAAACCATGTAACATAGCTGTAGTTACATAACTGCCCCCAGGTTTGTAATCAAACTGCAGCTCTTTGCAATTACCTCCCCAAAGTGGCAACATACTTTTATCTTTGCTATATTTAGACTTTTTACATGCCTAGAGTTCAGCATTAAAGCAGAGAATTCCTTCTATACGTCGTTATAAGTTCCATGTGTGCTGCAGAGTTAAAAGGTGTAGCTTTGGGGGCTAATATTAGACAGGAGAAAGCATAACTACCACTTTACACACAAATTATTCGCACAGTATAACAAATGTGCATATAAATTCACAAATCATGGTAACTGGTGACTTTTTTTTGATTTACCTGAATACATGCATGCTGATTACCCCATTCTGTTCAGAAACATGCAACTCATGAATTACAATTACCTGGATTCTTGGAAGCATGCATTACCCTTCACGCAATACTACATGACAATATTTACATCATTATTGTGAGCCTAGAGTCTAGTGACTGGAAACTTGATGTTCTGTTATTTCTGTCCTTCAAGCCACATTTCCAGTTTTCCTTCATGCCTACTAAAGAGGTTCTATAATACTGTACTATTGTATTGAATTGTACAACCTATATAGAAAGACTTTTAGCAAAGCTGTGCCTCTTCTCAGTCCATGAGCACTGTATTGGTTGCTTTCTTTTCAACTCCTTCTGCGATGGCAGCCAAATGTAGTTCCTTTAAGGGGTATTGGAATGCCTGGGTGTCACAGATTTACCTATTGGCTGGGTAGTTTTTAGACACAAAGGGCCTGGTTTAATAAAGCTCTCCAAGGCTGGAGAGGATATACTTTCATCAGTGAAGCTGGGCGATCCTGCAAACCTGGAATGTGTTTATTAAAAGTCATTTGCTATTTGGTAGCAAATGTTTTCAATCCTGGAGCAGACCACCCATCTTCACTGATTAAAGTGTGTCCTCTCCAGCCTTAAAAAGCTTAAAAAGCTAGATCATCCAAATCAAGTGGTGTGTTGTGGTAAGGCTGTTTGTTAACTATACCGCCTTCTTTGCTTAATGTGCCATTTTAAGGGATGGACTTTTATCCAGGTTACTATCTCAACCAGTTTGAAGGGACATTTGAAGACCCTTGATGCATCTCCTTAGCCTCCCTATTAAAGCCCTCTCTAAAATACAAATTAAAGTTATGACCCATGTCTTGACCTCGGCAAGGTGTCTAATCACATTGCATTGGAAATTCTCTTCCCTTCCAAAGGAGCTAGATTTGTGTAAACATATTCAAGATAATAAACTAATGAAATTGCTTATGGCCACAAGACACGACCAACTGGAAAACCACAAAGAAATTCGGTCTGTGTGAAATGAGTTTCAACTCAATCACCCTTAAGTCACCTTTACTATACGATGAAGATCTTCGTAGAACTTTTTAACTGCAGAAGCTAGTTCCCCCTCTCTTAGGTGTCTCCTCTCTCCCCCTCTTGGTCTGTTTCTTCCGTTTTTTTTTAATTTTTTTTTTTTATCAGGTCACAACTGCCATTTCATTTTTTTAATGTTTACAGGAGAATGCCGTAGCCACGTGATTGTTATATAGACTGTACTGATGTTTTTTTTTTCTAATGCTTGTAATGTAATTTCTCAAAAACTTTCAATAAAAATTTACATTAAAAACCCAGGGGTGCCAACAAAGGAACATGTGATAGTTGACTATGTTAAAAAAAAGGAAGAAAGTTCTACATTTTTTTTAAAAACATTCTTTATTTAGAAAGATTCAACAAATGCAAAACAGAACAAAGGGGGGAAAGATACATCAGTGCAAATAACAATAAAGAAAATACATAATTTAATTATCAAATTAAGGGAGAGAATATGGGGGGGGGGAACCAAGGAGGAAGACCACAGGTACCCAGTGCAAATTAAATGAAGAAAGTGCAGTCATACCAGAATAAAGAGGGACTAAAAAGAGAAAACAAAAAACAATGAACAATGAATAAAACACGGCATGTGACCATGCATAAAAACACAGCATGTTAAAGCCCAAGAGAGTAACTCAGAGGAACCTTCCTTCCATAGCCTTTTCTTGTGGGATGGAAGATGAGAGGTCTAGAGATATAGGGAAGGAAAAAGGGAAATAGGTCATGTGCCTGGGCAAAACTGGTTGGGGGATCAAAATATTGTGGTGGCGCTATGGAGGGCCAGGGAGCTAATAGTTATGCTGTGTAATGGGGTCAGGATGGGCCCAGATAGCAAATATACTCTAAAGAGGTGGTAAATTGGGACCAATAGTACCAGGTATTGAAAAAGTTTTTACTCGAGCCCCACAAGGGCGAGGTCAGGTCTTCCAAGCGGTGGATCTCGTTTATTCTTTGCAACCATAAATTGATGGGAGGGAATTTGATGTTCATGTTTGATGGGAGCAGCATTTCTTCCAGAAAGCAGCAATGCAAGAGTTTGCAGAGACAATAAGATGGATTACTGAATTTTTACACATATTTTCTGAGAATGAGTTATGTTGTAGGAGAAAAAATGATGGATTGAACGGGATCGGGTAATCAGTCACCTGTTGGATAATGTCTCTGACAGCAGACCAGAAAGGCAAGAGCCTTGGGCACTCCCAAAATATGTGATGGAAGGACCCCAATGCTGTTTGGCAATGCCAACAACAATCAGATATCTCTGGAAATGCAGCATTCCCAAAAACAGGGAAGAGAGGGGAAGGGGAGGGAGAGAGATCTAGCTTGTGGAAATACTTAGTGCATAATTCTCAAGTATGACCCAAAGTGGGGTGCAGTTTAAGACCCAGAGAGGCTGAAAGTGGTAACCAGGGTAAAAGATGAAGTGGGAACACAGAAAAACTTTGTTCCAGGAGCACCCACTGTTTATACTTCAGATTGCGGCACCAATCCACTACTCTGGCTAGATGTGTAGCCAGATAGTAGTGGAAGAAATCGGGTACCCCCAATCCACCTGCCTTTTTGGGTTTCATTAGTAGGGACCTGTAAATCCTTGGGGCTTTGTTGTGCCAAATAAAACTAAATACTTTAGAAGAGAGGGTATTAAAAAAGAGGTAGGGGCTTTTATGGGTAGGGTTTAAAAGATGTTGAGAAACCTAGGAAGGACATTCCTAGGGACATTAATGATATTTTTGCACCCCATCCAAGAAAACGCTTTCTTGTTCCATCAAGTCAGGTCAGTTTGTAGAGTACTTATAAGCGCTGAATAGTAAATGGAAAATAAATTGTTAGGGTCACTCGTGATTTTTTTTTTCCCAAATAAGAAATAAAGTATGGTTCCCAACTAAAGGAAAAAGAGCGTTTAAGGAAATCACATTGTTTACTGGGTAGAGATATGTTTAGTGCTGCCGATTTAGAAAAGTTTATTTTGAAGTTGAACAGAGAGCCATATTCATCAAGGGTTTGAAGCAAGTTTGGCAGAGAGACTATGGGATTAGAGACTGCGAATAAGAGATCATCAGCATAAGTGGCAATTTTCTGGGGTATTAGGCCCAATTCCAGATCTTCGATATCTCTCCTAACCCTTATAGTACGAAGTAATGGTTCCAGGGTTGGAATGAATATTAAGGGAGAAAGTGGGCATCCCTGTCTCGTGCCATTAGTTATAGAAAATAGGGCAGAATGAACCCCATTCACCCTCACAGTGGTGGAGGGGCGTAAGTAGATTGTGCCAACCCAGAAAAGCATTTTTTGGGCCCAATCCAATATGCGTCAGCGCCTGCATCATGAACTGCCAATCAACGCGATCAAAAGCCTTCTCCGCATCGGTGGAAAGCAACATGATGGGGAACTGTTTGGATTAGTTCTGATGTATCCAGTATAATACTCTTGTGGTATTGTTCCTGGCCTCCCTACCAGGCACAAAGGAAGTTCCAAATTTTAATATATATATAAAAAAAAACTTTTGCATGTGCTAAGTGGGGGAAGCAGGGAGGGCATTTCACTTACCTAGAAATGTGTCTCATTAAAAAAAACAGGCTAATATATTTTATATCTGCTTTAGAAGGCAGCCAGAGTAGCAGGTTTTGACCTTGCCTTTTACCTCTGCACCCCCTGCGATATGATATTTACATTTTGTATTTTATCTTCTGTTACTCATAGTTCCTGCTGGAAATTCTGTATTTCACAGAAAATTACAGACTTGTTCACCTGTGTACATGTAAATCAACAGACATGGACATAAACTATAAAAAGTATTAAATAGCCAACCTATATTTCAATATTAACCCTTTACACTATATTACCAGACTTAATAGGATATGACAAACGGAAGTAGAAATACATTTTCCAAGAGAGAAATCTGTTCCAGACTCCCTATAGTTCTTGTCACATTTGTGAAGCCCTAGTTAGTTTTTTTTTCCTAAATGGAAAGATAAGCCAAATTGAACTCTAATCAGCAGGTGACAATGTGCATAGGCATTCAGACACCGCTAAAACTGAACAGAGTATGAAAAAAAAGATTGTTTCCAAGAAAGGATTTTCATACATGCTATTAGTAATTATTTACTCTAATAAAAATTAACTCTTCGCGAAGAGTTACTTTTTATTGGAAAGTGTCTAACCTATTTTTCTCTTGATGTAATTGAACTGCAAAACACCTTTTTTTCCTTCATTCACTGACAGTTGTGCAGTCCACAAATGTATGAGATTACCTCATAAAAAATGTGTACATTTGCATAATATTTCTCCTTACAAGGCATCAAAAAACCTAATATAGAAACAATATGATATTTTATATGTGAATGTATTAAATGTTCTATAATTGTGTTTATGGGACAATTCCAAATGCAACCACAAGGGGCTGCTCTTCAACTTTCTCTGCATAGAATAATAGTACAGCATAGAATAGTACATCACACATATAAAGAAATAAAATAAACACAAATAGGTGTTTTTATAAAATATGCAACCTGTTAATAGGTGACCTCTGTGAGGTTTGGGTGTCTATTGCAATATTGTAAAATAGTGAAATGCTGGCAGGTAGCAATTAAAAAAATATTATTTCATCACACTGGAAAATCTTAACTACTTTAGGTATAACACATTTCCAAAGCTCTGTAAATGTAACCTGACTAATTAAAAAAACTGCTTAGCTGGCATTTTTCATTATCGTCCTCTGCTTTCCAGTTTGCTGAATTCTGAGCTGCTTGACATGACCTTTTTTATTACGAAAAAAAAAATAACAATAGAGGAGATGTATTGGTTATCAGTTTTTTATTTCTAGAACCTCAGTATATTACACATTGCTGTATATCAATGGGGCTGCAGATTACACACCTCCATATATTACAAACTGACAATAAAGGGGACCAATCCACCTTACATACCAAGCCTAGAATACAATAGGTAAGGGAGATGGAACTGTGGCTAATTGGAAATTGTTATGAGAAAGTAAGGGGGAAAAAGGTAGGTGGGTTTTAGGGCATGTTTGATTGTGTTGAAAGGAGAAGCAAATCTAAAAGGATGAGAATGGGAATTTAAAAGTATGGGTATACCACTAGAGAATTCTTGAAGCTGTGTGTGTGAAGAGGTTATACACGAAGAAGTTATTGTAAAAGCAAATAGAATGGTTATGTGTGCCTTTATGTTTCAGCTCAGAAATGTAAGCAGGACAGGAGCTCTGGTGTGATTTTTAAGCATGAGAACTAATTTTTTTCTGAAGTGAAATGAAAGAAAATGAAAAGAACTGCAGAGAGGAACAGCAGAAAAGGGGTAATGTAAAGGAAAGATATGATTAGATGCAGCATTCGGGAAAGATTGTAGAGGAGAGAGTATGGTTAGTGGAATTTTGTGGTAGCTATGCCTAGGAATAATAAAAATAATGAGTTTGATGGTCTCTGAGGATAGGAAGGGGTGTATTTTAGAGATGTTGTAAAGGTGGAAGTAGCAGGATCTAGAGATAACCATAATGTGTGAAGTTGGAGCATGCTAATAAGTCCTTTCTTCTTATGTTGTTATTGGTCTATAACTATAATAGGCTATCTCAGTGGCCAATAGTGTTGTGCAAGAGGCAGATAGATGCTTTACTTGTTAGAACTAGACATATTTGCAGGTATTGCTAGATGCTTGCACTTTATAAAAATTTTTTTCTCTTTAAGGCTGACAAAAGATATTTTTCCTGATTACTTACAAATATTGTTTTCATAAATTATTTTTATTTGACCACTTTTATTTTAATATGTCTTTAAACTAGAAAACTTGACTAATTAGCTTCTCATAGCCACTGCCCTCCTTGCACATCAGAACCACATCCTGTTATAGACAATTCGATCACTCTCTGTTCTAATTAAGGTCTTTCACCCTCCTATAGATCCTTTTAGGTAGATTCAAGGGAAAGAGTAGGCATACTACTAAGTGTTATTGACACACTTACATCATTTAAGCTTCAGCCACAATCATAACACCCTAGGAGCCACCAGGGCTGCATCCTCAGTCAGTGCGTCAATGCTACTTCCTGTAGTATTCAGTAGGTTCTATAGGAGGGGGCAGTAAAATAGATGTTCAACAAAACAATAATTCAAGTGTTTTTATGCTAGACCTTTACCTTGGTTTATCTTAATGGTCACTACTACCTTTCAGGACTAGGCCTATCTTGTTCCTCTCTAGTTATTCTGATATCTACCCACATCTAGGTTTGACCTTTTTCTGCCTCTAGTCAGTTTATGACTTCTGTCTGCTTCTAGTCTTACTGACCACCTACCCAAAGCCTAATGACACTTTCTGCTACACTTTTGTCCAGGACACTTCTGGATCCCGAGCCCTGGGTCTCAAAAGTATTTTCTGAGAAAGACCTCTTTTTATTCAGTCAGATGGGTGGATCACACTTTCCATACTCTATATTCTAGCCTCAATCTTAAAGACTGGCATGGATAAAACTCCCCTCTAGGATATTTTTTTTATATTCCAAAAGTACAAAGCAGTAACTTCAGACACTGATTGTACACTTTCTTCCATATGCTCATTGCACCACAAGTCAGAGAATAATAGACAATTAATACAAGACTCCAGAATCAGACTTGCCATATTATACCAGTTTTTTTGGTTTGTTGTTCCAAACTTTATTTGTCAAATGATAGAAACAGTGTGCTCATTTTCACCAGTAAGATTTAATGGAGGAAACTATGCCAGTTTACCTATGATGCTTTACATGAGGGATCATCTGGGCACATCTAAATGGGTGCTTCAGCCCATTTAGACAGCTTTCACCCCATTTCAAACACTGGGTTTTGGTTGTTAAATGCAGCCCAAGCCTAGACATTTCAATACCTTTTACATATTACATATTACAATACCTTGTACAAATGAATTCTAAATTATTACACATTAACCATGCTGAACACACCACACACAGGGCTTCTACTGTTGGCTATTGCTTTGGAATTTTAATGCTCCTAGAAAACACAATTATCCTATTGGATGTAAATCAGTTACCCATGGCATCACTCCCATGACAAAATGGCACATCACTCCTTTAAAGGCATTCTTTAACAGCATTATTATTATTATACAGTATTTATATAGCGCCATCATATTACACAGCGCTGTACAGAGTCCATAGTCATGTCACTAACTGTCCCTCAAAGGAGCTCACAATCTAATGTCCCTACTATAGTCATATGTCATTAATGTAGTCTAGGTCAATTTAGGGGGAAGCCAATGAACCTAACCGCATGTTTCTGGGATGTGGGAGGAAACCCACGCAGACACGGGGGGAACCTGCAAACTCCATGCAGATAGTGTCCTGGCTGGGATTCGAACCTAGGACCTAGCGCTGCAAAGGCCAGAGTGCTAACCCCTGAGTTGCCCATAGGTGAGTAGGAGTAGGTGCATTACTATGAACAAATGTAAAGAGGGTAGATCTCTTTTGCTGCCATGATGGCTTAGGTTTGATCCATTTAATAGAGCTGCTTGCAGACTTACTGGGTCTATTTGAAACATTCTGTGGTTCACACACCTGTATCTACTTGTTGCAACACCTGCTGCAAGCTTCTCTTTGAAGAAAAAAGCACAGCAAAACTTAAATCATTCTCACAATCTCTGATAATCTTATGATAATCAATTTAAACCATTCATCAATATCACTAACCTTTTAACTTGAACCTCAACTGCCTATATATGTTTTGCAAGCCACTCTGCATTACACAGTCCAAACACTTGAAAAAACTTAGGAGAAGTATTTTAGGGAAATTTTCACTTTCATCTTGCAGACTAACATTTACTCTTTTCTTGCTTAGGGTAAACTCCTCCTGTCATAAAATACCTCCATCCCCTATGGAGACTAGCATGGTAGACATGAAGGATCAGAGTATTAAAGAATTGCTAAAATGCTAGCCAGGGAGTCTTTTAGGTAAATTAAACCAGAATGTTAATTAGCTAAACATATTTTCAATTCAGAAAGTCTCTAAAAGAAGAAAAGGGTCACACAATATTGCACTGCTCATGTGCAGGAACCTTACCTTGGATTAACTCCATGAACAATTCTGCTTAACATTAAAGACTGTATTTAATAGTTTCCCACATCTCTTTTCTTTACCTGTGACTTCTGCCAGTTACTGGACGCAGGGGTCACCTGGCTCAGATATATAAGGGCACTTTCTGCCACACTTTTGTTCAGGACAAACTTGGGTTCACAGCTCTGGGATCTCACCTCAGACTTTAGCAGCCACTCTGCTGTTCACATCTATCCTCTGAGAAAAAAAACAACTTTTTTGATTGGATTCTGCTAAGTGAACCACTTACATTTTCACTCCAATCCTAAACTGGATTTTGATGAATGATGTGCAAGTTCCATCCTTCTAACAATACATGCTGGTCCTGGATTCCAAAAAGCCCTGTAAACCTATTGGTTGCTAAACTGCTCAAACAGTTATTTACTTTCCTTTAACTACAGACCAAACCTAAGAAGAAATAAAAACAAAAATACATGATGTTTTCCATCTTACACCTGCTATGGTGGGAAAGTGGGGTTCTTTCCTAAAGACCTTAAACCATCTTAAAAGAAACAGCTAATTCCAAGACTGAAGTCTTATCGTGACAACTGTGATAATGAGGCATATAAATTGATATCTGATACACAGGAAATAACACTAATGTTTTCATCTGAAATGTACCATCAACCAAAACAGTTGGAGAAAGAGCAAGGTCCAACACTTCTTGCACTTTGAAAAATACTATGCCCCTGATTCATCAATGAAATCCGCGCTCGCTGGAAGCGCGAACGTACGCGCGGCCATCGATCGCGGATTACCGCGGTCCGGACTCGAGTATGCGCGTACACTGGCCTCACTACCAGCCGGATTCCAGTTAATGCAAGATCGCCAGTAAAAAGCTGTCGGATAAGCGCGGCTCCGTGCGCGAGCTTTTTCCGTTGCTGAATAGCGCGACCGCGTACGATTCCGGATCGCTAATACGAATGCGCGAGCGATAATCCGATTCTGCTTGATGAATCAGGGGCTATGCCTCACAATGTTCACACAGATTCTGTCAACTGGGTATAACAACACGTGTATACACAATCTAGTGAAGACTATTAATTTTTTAATTCCATTTTGTTCTTTAGAAAATAGTATTTTGTAACTAGATTTTGTAAAGTTGTACTGAGTAACCCTAGCACATTTTTGCATATCTAAGGTCCCCGGGGACATGCCTATTTCCCCTATCAAACCTGATTGGGGAAACAATACATTTTCATCTAGAGCACTTACATCACAACAGTACCTAAATGAATCAGGTGAACATATGTAAAACTATACTAGAGACTTGCTGATTGTTTTGCAGGCAGATGTACTGCCTGTTGAAAATGATACCAGGGCATTTTTTCTTACAGTCACCATAAAAGCAGAATACTTCTAATTAGTCCAGGGTCAATTCTTTAGAATCAAACAGGCTGTCATTACCAAAATCCCTAGGATCCCAAAGTCCAAGGGGGTTTTAGATACAATAGTGCTGATATCCAGAGGAGGCTTCATTTTAGAAAAAAACAACATTTTATATTTCTGAAAATAGGCTACCATTCCAAATAAATATCGCTGGTACTTCTAATGCAACAAACAAGAGCATGATGCTACTTCCTGAGATTAGTGGGTTAAAATAGTTAACCACATACTCCAATAACTAGGGGTTCAGCTTTTAACAGCATGGAAGAGGACAGCCCCATCATTAGGCATAATTTTTGAAAACATAGGGCCCACATTTATTTATTTAGCAAAATCAGCACAGCCAGTTTCTTACCACACAGGTTTTTCAGCACAGCTGCACACTTCTATCTCAGATTTCTTCCAGCTTTCAAAATATTTCCCAGTTTACCAACACTCTCAAACTGCAGCTACTTCTCAAGCCACCTGTTGCGTTCCCTAGGAAAGAAAACTGGATTGGAAGTGTGGGATGCAGCAATAGGCGACATGAAAAAATATGGGGTTCCTAAAGAAAGTTATTTACTGTGAATAATTTCTAAACAGGCTTGTACACACATTTGCAACTGGCTATACAGGCATTTTTAACATTTTTTTTTAAGGCCTAGTGTCTATATTAAAAAACAAACAATAAACAAGCAAACAAAAGAATGTCTTTACAGGCAGTTGCAAATGCCTGTATTACCTTTTGTGAATACCCACATATTTTTACCGCAAGTCTGAACAATCTCACTCTGAATGAAATGGGAATGGGGGTGTATTTGCTCTCAGGCCTATAGTTGAATGCCCCATTAATAAACAAAAACCTATATTGGAACCAAAAAGCAACCCATAAAGCAGCTAAACTAAAAGGGGGCATGGGGGAGCTTGGCTATAAAGAGATATTAGCTGAAATAAATCTATTTGCCTTCCTGAGAGGAGGTGTTTAAAAGGGTATATGATCACCCTAAATAAATTGTCCACATAGATAACCGATTTCAAAGATTCAATTTAAGGTCATTGCAAACAAAATAGGGCACTGCACCTGGAGAAGAAGTTTAATCTCTGCATTCGTAAGAGATTCTTCACAGTAAGGTCTGTGAAAATATGGAATAGACTCCCTCAGAAGGTAGTTTTAGCATTTTCTTTAGATTGTTTAAAGAAAGAGCTGGATGCACAGAATATTAAAGTTTTAAA
This sequence comes from Pyxicephalus adspersus, assembly GCF_032062135.1. NCBI lineage: Eukaryota > Metazoa > Chordata > Amphibia > Anura > Pyxicephalidae > Pyxicephalus > Pyxicephalus adspersus. Next base: position 69,527,936 of record NC_092871.1, read on the forward strand.
AGGAATAGCACCTTTTGTTGCTGATCCAGGGAATTGATTCAGAATAATAAAGGAATTTTTCCCCATGGTAGTAATTTGAACCATGTTTTATAAGATTTTCTTTGCCTTCTTTAGCTTGTTGAGTCACTAATTGAGCCTTTTCTTCCAGCCATGTCATATACTAACAGTATACAATCCACGTCATCTTACAACTTCTCACTGTCACATTATACACACTTACATTTGTCCCACAATTATTTCCTCTGTCCTACTGTGTGTGCCCTCCATAGGTCATCACATATTTCCCCACCTGTCAGTTTCAGGCCTGTTACTCTGCACCCACAACATGGGTCTTTTTCACATTCTAAATCCTTTCTATTTGTACATTCAACACATTTGTTTTCCATTTCTAACTCCTCCTCTCCAACTTTTACAATGATCTCCCCTAGAGTGTGGTAATAACTAAAGTAGTTGTTTCACTGATTAACCATGCCTGTACACTTCATTTTATCAAACAGATGGTTACATGTACAGAACGTTCTGCTTTGTCTTTGGGTAGGGGGCTGTGTAAAAATGACAGTACCCTTTCCTACTGTATGTTGGAATAAGGCACATTTATAGCATGAATCATTGGTGTGCTGCTTGGTTATCTGGACCATGTTTTTATACCACTTTTTGTCCAAGAAAAGAGTACTCTGGACCTATCTCATCTCAGCCCCACACCACTAGCAAACAACACATATGCATATATACACGTTTCATGCTTCATCCTCGACAATCACTTTCTTGCGTGTATCCAGGTGTCTCTGCTGTTTGTCAAATGTCGGAGTCGAACTTGGTAGGGACCATCCAACCTGAGTTCCAAAGTTCATCTGGTGTGTTTTTTTATCACCACACAATCTCCGGGGTTGAACTTTAGGGGCACATTAATTGCATTTGCGTCTGAATGGAATCAAACACACATTTATGCCCTTTGTTTAGGCATTTCTGAAAAGGGGCCAGCTGGAGCTGTTTTAAGAAAGTACAGTCCTGTTCTTGGGGCCATGCCAAATAATTTTCCATAATGTGAGAGCCTATAATTCCCTTTAGGTGTTGTTTATATTGAATACAGTGCAAAAGGCAGGCATTCAAACCAAAGTTTCTCAACTTCAGCAGCAATTTTACCCATCCAATTTCTTATTGATACTCAAAAAAGACTATCTCTCTCTACCATTCCACTATTTTGAGAATGATATGATGTGTGGAAGACTTGTGTATTATTTAAGGCACTCAATATTTGAGATAGTACTTGAAATTGAAGTTGGGTTCTTCTTCACGTTCAATTATTTTATTTAAGTTTCTTTTATTACAAAAACATAAATACATTTACAAAAAGAAAAGAAACAGTCATAGAGTAAATTTCCTACATAAACATTTAAACAGTTGATCCCTTCATTTCTATTTGTGGACAATAAAAACACTGTGTAGTAGTTAAGCACTTTACATGATTTTCAATATGAACAACACCCTTTATATGCCATTGATTATTGTACAATTTAGTGCAGTATCAGTATCTTTCCATTTTGATTTCCTTCATGAACTTCATACCTTGTAAACTTCAAAAAAACGCACTAAAAGTACTAGGAACTAATATCTTTTTTTATATCCAACTTTTTAACCGTGATTAATCTGTACTTCCTTATCAGTATTAAATACATATTAGAATGTATATCCCCCCAGTGAAAAAAATTAGGATCCCAGAAAAGCATCAGTCTCCCAATTCTGTGAATTATAATTGAGTGCTATGTTATTATTGAGAGGTTGAACACCACCTATATAAAGAAATTTGAATATATGAAGAAGATCAACACCGGTTCTATAGGACCGACTAACAACATGTAAACAAAAATAACAAACATACAAACAGAAGCTTCCCAGCTTCAGTATATGTCTATGAGTGTGTCACATGGTCCTTGGCTCCCAGATGTCATCAAATCGATTCAGAGAATGTTTAAGCGAATAGGCAAGTTTATCATTACCCATGATCCAATTCAATTTAAAAAAGAGTCCAAGGGAAATATATTAGTTTTCCATGCTCTGGCGAGAGTAATTCTACCAGCTAAAAGAATCAATTTGATAAATTTTAACTTTGGTTTAGATAAGACCAAGTTCAATTTCCCAAATAGTACAGCTTCTACAGAGACTGGGACCTCCAAACCCAGTACTCCCAATTTTAGTTTAAACACTTCCATCCAGAAACATTTAGCTATTGGGCACGAGCACCAAGTATGTAACATGGAGCCTCTAGTTTCACATCCCCGAAAACATATTGGAGAGGTTGTCCTCGAGTATTTTGCCAGTTTTTCAGGTACATTGTACTACCTCATTAGCTCTTTGTAATTAGCCTCTAATAAAGCGGAATTCAGAGAGACCTTTGACAGTGAGTGGGCTATTTTGCTCCATTCCTCCATGTCCCTTGTTGTATTCAGATCAGATTCCCAATCAGACATATATCCCATCTTCTCAACTGGAGCAGCTAGGGCTATATAAATGGTGGAAATCTGACCTTTTGTGCTCTCAATAGAAGAGCAGGACCTCTCAAATGCTGTTAATTGTAGGGGTTTTGATGCGTGTCCTATAATATTATTAGCAAATGAGTACAGCTGTCTGTAGCAAAAGTATTCCTTAACTGGAATTCCTTGTTTACTAGACAAAGGATCCCAAGAAACAATCCCCTGCTTATCTAATATATCTTTCAATCTCTCAAAGCCCTTTAAAGCTGCGTACACACGTGCAATTTTTGTCGTTGGAAAGGATCTTTCATGATCCTTTCCAACGACATAGGACTACATGATGCATGAACGGTGCTGTACATACAGCACCGTTCTGCTCTATGGAGAGGGGAAGGGGAGAGCGACGGAGCGGGACCCTGCTGCGCGCTCTCCCCCTTCCCTTTCATTAGGATCGGTCGTCGTTTATCGTCCGTGGATCCGCCAGGACGGTCGTTCGGACGATAGACGACGCCGACTGTACACACGCCAGATTTTTGCCCGATATCTGGCTGATGCCGATTATCGGGCGATAAAAATCTGACGTGTGTACGCAGCTTAAGGCCCACCAGCCAAAAGATTCTGAGTTCAGGCCTGGAGGAAATTCTGGATTATTCCAGAGAAGTGTTAGTGGGGCAAGGTTTGAGGTCAGCTTGACATGGTTGGAATATTTATCCCAAATTTGGACCGAGTGTAGTAAAGAGGGGCAACAAATCCTTCCCCTTGATTTTTTATGTATCCACATTAAAGATTCAATGGACCCATTGAAACCATCAAGTCCCTCTAGGTCTACCCATTGGGGTCGGAAACCTTGTAAAGTACTCATTGAAAATTGAGCCACTTGTGCGGCTACAAAATAGTACCTGAGATTAGGGATCCCTAGACCTCCAAATTGTTTAGGAGCAAACAGGGTTTGCTCCGAATTCTACTACTTTTACCTCCCCAAAAAAATCCAGTATTTCAGTTTGTAAGAGCAAAATCTCTTTCTGGGGTAACTGGACCAGAACGGTACGAAACAAGTATAGTCACCTGGGCAACAGATTCATTTTGAAGGTTGCTATCCACCCGGGACCAGAACGGTGGTTCTTTAGACCAACACTGAAGTTCCGCGTGAATTTTCTTAAATAATGGTTTATATATAGTTGGCCTGGTAAGATTAAAAAATGGAGTCAGGTTACCCCTAGATATTGGAGGGAGTTAACATGGCAGATTAATTCAAATTTACTTTGGATAGATTCCACTGTCCTTTTGGGAAGATTAATATTTAGAGCTTGTGATTTAGTTTTTTATTTTGTAGACCTGAAGAAAAGTACTCTAAAAGTTTATAAAGATTGAGGAGTTTAGTAATTGGTGATGTGATTTACATCAATATATCGGCGAATAGATCACATTTGTGCTTTGTTTGCCCGCATTTTATTCCCTGGATATCTTGTGTGGCCCTTATTGCTTTTGCTAAAGGTTATAGTGCTAGTGCAAACAAAAGAGGGGACAGGGGACATCCCTTTCTAGTACCCCTCCTAATTGCTATAGATTTTGAAAGATATCGAAAAATTCAAGCTTTATTAAATCAGGGCCTTTGTGTTACTTTGCCATCTTTAAGTTTTGATTTTAGGTATGGTATGTAGTTTTGGCCTAGAATTAACTTATTGGCTAAGAGTTTATCACTTCAGAGAAAGAATTTATGCCCGCCCCAATGTAAAGATTTCTCCGCCCTGGTGGTCAAAAGGAAGAATAGTTCCATATGTGTCGCTTCTAATTGTACCTTTGAATCAGCATGAAGGTTCTTTTTATGTTGTAACTGACATCTATGGTATTCCTAAAATTTTTCCTCAATCAGTTTAATGTATTGGCTGGTGAAGTATAATTTGCTTTATTATTTTGAAAGAAATCTCTTAAAGAGATTTCAACCTCCCTTTGGGATTCTGTATCAGAAATCAAGCTTTCATTTATTCTCCATTTAAATTCCCCTTTAGTAATTTGAAAACCTGACAGTTGGATTAATAAAAGATCATGATCTGACCAGGGTGTAGACAGTATTTTAGCCTTAAACAAGTCCAGTAGAAGTTGAGACTGCACAAAAATATGGTCTATGCGTGAATATTGATTGTAAGTGACTGAATAATATGTGTAATCTTGAACTGATGAATTATTTTCCCTCCATGAATCCACAAGATCATACCGTCTCAGTAACCGTGAGAGGTTAAGACTTTTTTGTGGGGGGTTCCTATATCTGCCCAAACTTGTTTTATCCCAGACATGATCCAGGGCCAAGTTGGAGTCCCCCAATAAAATAAGAGGTCCCCTGACCCATGGTCATATCTTTTCCAACATAGAGACAAAAAAGTCAACTTGACCCTCATTGGGGGCGTAATGTGACACAACTGATAACAGTTGTGTATCGATTTGACCAACAACTAAAGTATATCTCCCCCTTTGATCTTTAAGGATTTCTTATGAACTAAAATTCAATTTTTTCCTAAAAGACAGTAAGACCCTAATATTTTTCTTATCACAATTTGCATAAAAAATTATTATAATTCTTATGCAAAAATTTTGGAACACAATTTGTTTCCTGCAAGGCTTATATGTCAACCTTTAGAGTGTTATAGTAATGAAAAGACTTTTAACCTTTTAGTCAGAGCAATAAATTCCTGCATGTTATGTGAGAGAACTGTTATTTTATTTTCCTGTTTGGCTTCAAGTAACATGAAACTTTTTATAGTATACGCTTACGTCAGGTGTATAGAAGCCATGGAAGTCTTCAAAACAAAAAAAAGACAACGGAAAATACCCAAACATAGGACAATGAACGAATACCTAGCTTGGGAGCACATCAAATACCAACAATAGCTAAAAAACAGAAAAAAAACAAATGAAGTTACGGCGAGTCAGGTTTTTTCCCAGCCTCCAGGCACCCTATCGGCCTGGCCAATGGGGACAAGCCACTCCACCCATTCTACTAGGAGCTCTAATATGCTCCATTTTTCAGGGAAGTTTTGCCTGGGTCTGCACTAAAAAATATAACCCGCACAATGTTCCCCAAAGGAAGAGGGCATGTATAACCCCTCCAGAACATTCAGCTCAATAATTAATAAAATACATTTAAACCCCGGGAAAATAGATGTACCAGCGTGTCCAGAATTTAAAAAGGGGTTTTGTAATCAGGTAGAGTGAGGAGCTCACTAGTGCCTCAAACACATCCTAAATAATGAGCGGGAAAGGAGCAGGACCACTCAGGATTTCTTCTGTTGAAGTTTACTGTTCCCTTCCACCTTGTGTCAGAGTGGGTGCAAGGTTCTGGGGGCTTCCGTATCTAATGTAAGCAGTGTGAGTGTTCCTTTTTTGTTTAAGCTCTTTGATTAGGTTTTCTCCTACTTTGAAAGAGGAGGAGTAATTCTTTCCCTGCAGATAAAAAGTTAGTCCAAAGGGGAATCCCCATCTATAGTGGATTTTATGACTGATGATAACTTGTAGGAGTGGTTTAGGAGTCCTCCTGCGTTGGATTGTAAAAGATGTCAAGTCCAAAAAAATTTGAATCTGGTGTCCTTCCATCTCAATGTTATCTAGTCCTCTTTTTGCTTTCATAACAGCTTCTTTAGTTGCATGGTGATGTAGCTTAATAATAATATCTCTTGGTGGCCCATCAGGTTTAGGTGTTGAAAGAATTCTATGTGTTCTGTCTAATTCCAGGTCAGACTCTGTTAGATCAGGCAAATTTTTTTGTAAAAATTGTTTTGTTGCTGCTGTTACATTTTTTCACTGATCGGGGAGGCCCCTGATTCTAAAGTTTATTCTAAAGATCTATTTTCCACATCATCAATTTTAAGTTGAAGTTCCTCTATATAAATATTTAACACTGGTATTTCTTTAGAATTCATAACAACTTTTGAAGCTATTTCCTGTACTTGTTTTTTTGAAGATTTCAATCCTGGAGCCCAAAACTAGTAAAAACTAGTAAAACTAGCCTTATTTCAGAAGTTATAGTTTATGTGGCTTTAATGGGCTCAATTTGCAGAAGTTTTGCCATCTTATTAAACAATCTATTTTCTTCGGAGGAAAACACAGCTGTTAGCCCACCGTATCTATTCCCATTAACTTTAGTTGAATTTTGAACATTGATTTTATCAATAATAAAGTCCTCTTTATATTGGTGTGTAGGGCTAGTATCTTCATGCAACATTATATCATGTAACATTGTATCTATATGTGGCTGCTGCAATGGACTCTGTCAGGGAGGAATGTTTTGTTTGCAAGTTGCTGGAAGATGTTTATGGAGAAACCTCTGGCTTCTACCTTGCAGAGACAGTCTCTTCCCCTGTGTAGCAGGGTGAGCAGCAGTGTAATCTTCATGAACTGCGGCCACCTTGGAGACTGCTTGTTGAGTCCCCGCCTTCCCTGTCATCCTTCCGATGTTAGGCTGTTTGCTGGGGCCTGCTCGGATCAGATCATGTGTAGCTCCCGGGTCCTGCTGGTGCTCTACCTGTTAGTTGTTCCAAAGGGCGCTGCTCCGTCTTTAGAAGTATCTTCATAAATGGCAGTTCATGCTCCTCTCTCTGAAGTGGGGTTCTTGGTCTGACGTTATCACTTCAGGGCCCCCAAATTTACAGATACCTGCAGTTAGTAATTTCCTTGCTACTGTTAGCAGTAGCTTTAGCTATCGGCCAGCCTTAAGGAAATACTGAAAACATATCTAGCCATACAAGCACATATTCTATTTTCACATTTATTTGAAATCTTTAGAAGGGGTATTCTTGTCTAAGTGAGTGGCTGCTAGATATCCTGACTACTTGGCCAAGATTATGGCATGATCAGGTAAGGCAGAAAAGAGTGTATCTTGCAGCAAAGGGTGTATATCTAGAAGCTATCCAGTTCTTCCTTACTGTGGCAGGCATTGCATTCCTACCTAAGTAAATGATCCTATGAGGAAAATGAGCCATTACAGAGTACAATATTTGGGGCAAGCAATTTCAGCAGACATTTTCATCATTTTTCTTCAGCCCCAGCTCCAAACCTTTTTTATTTGAGACCTCTGAGACCTATTCTTGTAATTTTACAAGGACTTCTAGGTTTTCAGCCTTTTTTTTATTTAAGCACCTTTACAATGGTTACCTTAGGAAGCTGTAGAGCTGCAAAAGGCTCTCCCACTATATTGGTATTTTTAATTACCTTACCATGAAATTGTCATGAAATTCATGCCCTTCCATAGGGACCATAGTCTTATGCTTATGCCAAAATGCATAGTGGTTATATGTTCAGACAGTATCTCTCCCACCTTGGCCAGAGTAAATGATTCAATCAGGGCTTGCAATTCATCTTCCTGAACTGACATGTTCACAGGTAAACTCTGTTGGTTTAATACATCATCAATTACCACTACATACCCAGTAAGTGGTTCTCCATCATCAGTATAGTATGAGGAGATATCTATAAACATATCAAAATCAATATTAGATATATGATTGGATGATACAATTTCAAATCCTTGTGTCTCAGGTTGTAAAATTTTTTTTGTAATCATGCACATCCTCTTGTCTTGAGGCTCCAGCCCTTGGAAAGAGCATAGCAAGATTTAATTTCTTACACCTTCTGATTCTTAAATTGGTAGATGTAAGTAAAAGAACCCGATCTTTAGTCAACCTAGCTGCTGACAAATGCTTCTTTTTTTATCATGTTTATTATTTCATACATAAAGTAAATGTGTGTCTAAGTCTTTTTCCAGCAACAATACACATGTTGCCACTGCTCTAACACAACCTGGTGATCCCTTTATTACCTGATATAGCTGACAAGAGAAATATGCCAATGGTCTTGGGATGGAACAGCTGAAATGGTTTCCTGTCGTCTGGAAAATGAAGTGGAAGCTGGCAACATACCTGTTTTCAGATCTTCTATACCCTGGACATGATCTTTTAAGAAATTGTAAGTTATTACATCATTAATATAGAGGCATTTGGGATCCACTCTCAGCGGTACCCTACTAAACTCCAGAAGGCTTGCAGCTATCTGACATTCATAAGAATAGAATACTTTTGAATAATAAATGTTCTATCAGTAGTCAATTGTTGGCTGAAAATTCTACTTTTACAGGTTACTTTATTTGCTTTATTACCTGTCTTAGCTAGGCAACAGCAAACTTACAGTTTCTTTCCCTAATGTTTCCCTGTCATCACAGCACAGAAGCAAATCATCCAGATACTGTAATAATTCTGTACTGCCTTTTTCTGGAATCAATTCATTCATTACCTAATGCAATATTTGGATGTACAGGGTGAATTTACTCCTCCATGTGTAAGATGTGTTCAACATCTTTGCGTGTTCTCAAAGACAAACAGATAATAACTATTTGGGTGCAAAGGCAAAGAAAATATTGTGTTAAACAAGTGAATCAGAGAGAAACAAACACCAGTTGGAGGTATCTGACCCAACAGAGTATAAGGGTTTCGTATCACTGGAGTGTCTGCTTCTACTATCCTATTTACTGCTAAAGTCCCTTTGCATACTGCCAGCTTCACCCTGGTTTGTGTTTCAGCCCTACCTCAGTAAGCTGTCTACAACATTCTATCCGCTGATTCTACAGATTGTCCTCTAATACAAACAACAATTGAGATCTCACACATCATTACACTAGAACTATTCTCACAACTAGCTAGAGTTAAACAAAACTTTACACAACAACAATACCACCATCTCAATTTTCACATGTACATGTCATTCATTGAAAATCAGTGCAGAAGACATATGCTCCACATTCCTCATATTTCCATGCTATCAACTGTTTTTCCCTTACTTAGTTTTGTTAACTTGCTTGCTTGCTGCTTGTGGTGTATTTATCTAGCCTGGGGTAATATAATGTCATTTGTCTATTTTTACATCTTGCTGGGAGGAGGTTCACCAGCCGCTTCTGTTCAAACTTTAACTGTTCACTCTCAGAGATTAGCAATTTTTTAAAAATGTTTTTTTGTTTAATCCTTCTTTATTGTTAACTTCAAATTGTTTATATCTTGCTGTATCTAACCTGCCTCCCTAAAATAACCTCTTCCACAGATTTGTTCACTAGGCACAAATCTGTATTGGTAATTCCTGGGAGTCCCAGACTCCAATGATATGTCCCGAACATACCAATTTTGGCTGCTGAGCCCACAACACAAAACTCTATTTGTGTTCACATTGAACCCGTTCTGTATGTGGAATTACCAAAGGCTTTTGCAGCAATTTTTCTCTCTCTGAAAGCACCGTTACACTCTCTTCAGTTACACACTCCAGTAACCAGACACACATAGACATCTACAGACCTGCACCTCACCGCCAATGTGTTCAAAAACGAAAAGGGCAAATGTAATCTATCTTATACCTTTGTACTGAATATCACCCAACACATTATCATGTTCATATAGGCTATACCAGACTAAGGAGACGTGAGGTGAAATTTAAGGAATTTGGGTATCAAAGGTTACAAAGCTGATTTTAGTCTAACACCTGACTGCAGTACTCACTGTATCCCAGGAACGTTTACCAAAACATAGCCATAGGTCACATTACTGCTTGTCTGGGACAACAGAAGTTGTGACGATTGACTCAACCTCAGTCTTAGCAACCAGGTTAGTTAGGAAGAAAGCCTTAAGGACATTTAGACTGCTTACACACACAGGTGCACAACACAGACATGTAAACATCTCTCACACACACCCACACGTGTGCACATCTTCTAACAGCTGGGGTTTGAGCGATGGAGCTTATGACTCACCAGATCAGACAGTGTAACTTAGCAATATTTATCAAGGGAAGAACCCCAATAAGCTAAATAGGCTTTACCTGCTGGCTGGGGCATGTTCCGATTGCTCCAATGCAGTTATCGGGCGCTAGTCCAGTTGTCATCTGTCAATCCCGGAAGTTTCAGGACCGAATGTCAAGGAAAAATGTATCAGCTTGTAAAACCTGTTAAAACGTCAGCTGTTAATGTTATGAAGTGAACAAACACCAGTTGATCTATAGAGTTGCTGTTCTGATTTATTCAAAAAAGATAGTGTTATTTATACAAAGTAAAGTAGGTGGTACAGAAAAGAATTTAAATGTTGAAATGATAGGTGACACTTCAGGAATCCTGAGTGATTGATGTCCCTAAACAATCTATGGCCCTGATATCCTGGGAATCTCATTCCCTTTCTTCTTATTAACACCCCCTACAATGCAGTCAGATTTCTTGATATATTTCTCATGTATGGTTCTGCAATGAAGTGGAGGCTACAAACAAGATGGAGACTATGATAAAGTAATTTCCTTCTCAGGAAGGTAGAACACATAGGGAAAACTTGAGGTCCAGGGATCACAGTAGGATGCTGGAGCACAGAGGGGCATTACAACACAAGAATCATGGAGGTCACAAAAGGTAAACAGGCTGTGGTACCAGCATAGCAACACATTGCTTATCCATATATAATGAGGAGACCCAAATCCTGAATAACTGCAGCACCAACACTGCAGGGTTAAAGTGCCTAAAGTATCAGTGGCTGTACATCAGAGAAAAGACCTTTTGCTGGATTGGCGGACCCAAAGGCATGACAAATTATACTTTTAGTCTGTTGTGCCACTGACCAATCTGAACAAAAATTTCAGCTGACATTGTCCATAAAAATCATACTGTTCGATAACATCACAACTTAAAATGTTTGCTCAAGCTAAAAACATGAAGTGGCATTTTTTCTGTATTACCCTCTTCTTAATGTATGGTCTCCTTGACAAAAACACCCTACCTACTAGAGATCTTTTTATATAGTGAACCAGTTTATTTAGATAGAAATTGAAGTTATGTAACAAAGTTAAAAATATTGAGATTAGACACTTGATGGTGGCAGCCAGTTCCATATTCTCTAAAACACGAACCCCTGTGGTTCCAGAGGGTCAATGAGATTCATGGAGGACTTCACTTTTTGCATTGGGGGGACAAGCAGAAAATTCTTCAATACTTGGTTCTACTGGCCCCAATCCATCTCCACTACTGACTATGGAAGCCACCTGGGCCTGACAATTCAGTGGGAGTGGGATCCAAACAACCAGCTGATTTATCAGAATGGCCAGACACTGAACTGCCTCTGTCCCCCTTCATGCTTTCCCCATATTTTTCTGTCTTAGATTTTCTTACATGAGTTTGGGTATTTATTGCAAAGTTAACTAGCGTGATAATCACCAAGCTAACTGAATTATCCATTGCAAGGTGATAATTCACCCAGGTAGGTGAACAGCCTAGGTTACATAGTTATTCAGGTTAAAAAAACATAGGTCCATCAAGGTCAACCACTAGGAAAATAAACATACTACAAACCACCATATTCTAGATAAAACCACTTATACATAGTTTATCCAGTTCCTTCAGTAATTCTTCCCAATGTGCCCTCATTGAAGATATTCTTTTCATTTTTTGTCCTTGCTGGCACACCTAGTTTTTCTCCCATTATGCATAGACAGTGATTGTATAATTGTTTGCACACATGGAGGAGTATTGGAAAGTGTGAGGCTATTGACTTTTTGTCTTACTGGGGTTATTCTCCAACAAATTTTTATGTTATAAACTAGTCTAAGTCTCTACCCCCCCCCCCCCCCCCCCCAAGGTAGCCACACGGTGAAACCCATCAGGCACAGGGAAAACCACGCTTAACCTGACAATTTAAAGCTGACATGCTTACTTGCTGAGTCTAACTTTGTCTAGTACCACCAGTGGCTATAAAATTATTTACTTTGCTTTCCTAGTGACTAGTAAAATGTAATATTGTTTGCCACTTAAAAGCCCCTCCTTGTTTATTTTTACCTTTGTTAATTATTAAGTTTTGGGGGTGGCATTAAGAATCCTATTTTAGTACAAAAGTAGAATGTAGACTGTTCTACATTGTCTCTTTCATAATAAATATGTAAGAGCAAGAAAAAGATTTATCTATTGAATGTATCCAAATAAAAACAAAAATGAAAAACCTTTAACCTGCAGTTGGACCAGAAGGCAGAAAGCCCTTACAAAGTATGGCCAGGAAGAAATCTCAGCTGATTTGGGCAATTAATAGTCTACAGAGCTATTTCTTTCTTTCTACATATTGATAGCTAGTGACATTGTGCATTTCAAAATATTATATTATTATTTAAAAAAAAAAAATCAGTCCTTTTTCCAAGAATCTACTGAGATGACTAAAAGTAGAAGAACGAGTATTTCACATATAGATCAATTTCACACATTTACCGCTTTTTTCTGTAAAGATTGCTTTTGTATGTAAAATTCTTTTGAAAATGTGCATCATTGTCGTTTGAAATCATCTTAATGTATTTTACCCAGTTTTCTGTATGACTCATTTATGTATTTATGCAAAATGTTCATGTCATACCTTGTTTGCCTCCTATCAAGGAAGAATTCATTTATTTCGGCTATTTAGTCCTCATTAGTGATGTTTTTATGCCCTTTATTCATTTATTTGTCCTTCTTTGCATGCTTTACCTAAAGTAAGACAACAAAATAGATAAGGATACAATTAGGTAACTGTAATCCTCCAATTAACTCAAGGATGAAAAACATGTGAAAATGTAGAATATATAACACATTTAATTATTTCAGTATATTATTTAAATACTGTAAACATACTTTTATGAATAACTGAAATTTAGAGAAGGGTAGAATTTATTATGTGCCTGCCCCCAAATAAATACACAGACATAGGCCCTGATTCATCAAGCCAAATCGGAAGCTTGCTCGCGCATTAAAAAAACATGTATGTGCGCTAAAAAAAAGCATATTTTAAAATCACTCATTTCTTTTCTGTTATGCAAGAGTTAACCGAGTTCAACTCCTCTACATAGGCGCCTATATAAAAGCTTCCGATGCCTGATCGGAAAAGCCGCTCGCGGGTAAATCCCGCGACTATCTTGCGACTGACCGCGTGCGAAGCCATCGGACTAGATTTTCCCCCAAAAGTCACAAGCACACACACGTTCTTTTGTTTGCTTCTTATGTATATGTGTGTATATATATATATAAATATATATATATATTTATAATTATTGTAGGATATAAATAAATAACTATATTCTTCGGAGGGTGTGGTCACGTAGTACACGGAAGGATACCAAGAGGATGGAGGGAGCAGAGAGAGAGAGAGCAGGAGATTTCAAAAGCACGGGAGCAAGGGGTGAAGAAATCGCAGAGTTAATTAACCTACAGTACTCTGGTGTGACACTAGCACTAAGAGGTTGGTGGATTCTCTTTTCAAAAGGTCCTTGCTGGTATTTCATTCATTAGCAGCAATGCATATTTATTTATTGATTTTTTTTTTTTTGCTTTTACTCAGATTTAACATGTAACTCTATGAGTCACATGTTGTCAGCACATTTTCTTGTTATGTTGCACTTGTTTGCTTATGAAGTTGTGTTTTTTTTCATTACTCATTTATGTCAATTCTTATTCATGACTTCTTGTATATAACAGAAGAAATCTGTGATTTTGACAGGTCACAGGTAACACAGAGGTATCTTTCTATAGCATTGTAATATTGGTTACAGGTTTTGGTAAATACAGATTTTATGAAGTGCTTACTAGTATATATACAGCTTGATCTCAATTAGTTTGCAGTGTTGCAAAGCAAACCAAAAAGTATAAAAACAGTGCAACAAATGTAACAATAAATAATTATTTTGTGAATGAGTACAATGTAACCTAAAAATGTAGCACTTACCCAAAAGAAGATACAGCATTAAAGATTCTAATTGACCTGTAATGGACTGTAGATACGCACAGAACAGAGAGCAGGTGTGCACTAATTAATTGCTATGATCTCGCCAGTGACAGCTTAACAGATCCTCCCTAATCGCGCAGCTGAAATCTAATCGCCTTAATTGCATTCGCAACCCCTATTGCTCATTATTATCAAGGCAGGAATCCGGCTGGCAGTGAGGGGGCGAGTGTACGAGCGCACTCGACTCCGGACCGCGGGAAACCGGCTCGCTGGAAGCGCAAACGTACGCGCATCAAGCGAGCGCGGATTTCATTGATGAATCAGGGCCATAGACTAGAAGACACAGATTAGAAAATGTAGTTCCCAACTATTTGTTATGTGATAGAAAAGCATTCCCCTCTTGGAAGGACTGTTACACGTTTCACTAAATCGCTCTGCAACTCTTCACTTGTCAAGAGTTTATTTTTTTATATATAGAGTCTTATATATAAAACTCTGCCCAAATGCACTATATAAATACCAAAAGTGTTATACTAGACCAATGTTTCTCACCTTTTTAACATGGGGGATTGGAACCCCTTGAAATAATTGTCAGGTCTTCAGGGAACTTCTGCTATAAAACTATATCTACAACTCACAATACATTAGTGTGGTGATCAGTAGGAAGAATGCCTTCTACATTGCTGGCCACTCTTACAGATAGCCAAAAAGATCATTTGTATCTGTTAAACTGACTTAAGTGTCACAAACTGCTCATTGCTCCAGGAACACCTAGCACCCTCTGGAGGAACACTGTATTAGACTAAACCTTTTATTCAACTTTTTTTTTTTTTTTTGTTTTAAAAAACAACAAGTAAATATGACAATGACAATGAAGGCATTTTAATGTGTTATGATTCATATATCCAAGGACTGTTCTTCATCTACATACGTTGTGCTGAAAGGTGATTTTTTTCCCTTTAGTTAGGTAAAACCACATGTATTTACCACCCAAGTTGTACCAGTAAAATAGCAGATTAGACAGTGCTGTGACGACAGAAAAAAGAATAAAGAAACAAAGAATGATCGAATAGCCCAGAGGTGTAAAAAGAATATCATACAAATGATGAAAGCCACTGTAGCATTTTATCAATGTTCAAATTTGTAGTGTTTATATAGTGTTCATAGTAAATATGTTTATCTGTATCTTTATCTGTGGTGTCATAGTACAGCATCTCTGTGACAATCTTTCCCTCCCTATGGTATGGTTATTTGTGAATTGTGTGTCTCTGAAGACACCAGGGTACAGCAGAGATAAGATGTGTTCATTTGAATAAAAAAAACAAAAACTTGCAATCAAACATCATATTGTCACACACTAAAACTAAACATTTTTTGCAGATATTTTCCTATTGTTTGCTTTAATCAATGGGAACATGGCAAACATATACAGGCATACCCTAATATAATTATTATACATTAAATATCATTTTTCGGCATTTAACATTTCTGTTTTTTTAAGTAGACAAAATTCAAGATAAAAGCAATCTAATGGCCATATATTTCAATACAGTTAACAGAAAGCTCTGTTGCTGTACCAAAGATGCAAAAAACTAAAGATCCATTTACACTTAGCTCTGTGTTGTTGCATGTTGCATGTTAATGCACGTTTCATTCGAATGGTCAACCCATGTGCTACCAAGACACCAGAACACAAAGAAGCCAAAAAAGGATGTAATCATTTTTTCCTAACAGAACAACTGACAAAACTGTGCATGCATTTTACATCAGATTGTGTACCAGAGAAATTTGAATGCTCTAATATGGATAAGGATGGATGAAATACCACAGATCTGTACATTCTTCAATCTATGAAATTTGGTATTATGGAAACCTGTTTTACTACTTGTCAGTCTGTTGTAGACTTCACGGAGACAGTGGAATTTGGACAGGAGACATACATTTTAGTAAATGAAACTTGACTTTTCAAAGAATACCACACATTTACATGGAAAGTATGTATAAAAATAAAGGAAGTCAGGTAATGGGGTTAGGGAGGGAAAAAAAAACAAAGGGAAATGTATTACTTATTGTAATTTTTCTTTCGTGATAATCTCCATGTCAGCACACAATGGGTTAATCCTTTCTACTCTCACTTTCAGGACCTAACTAGATAAGTTCAGGGTGATCTGTAACCAACCCTCCTCAAGGTGGGTACATATGTTGATGTGGAGCTTATCAGGTAAGTAATAAACTTTCCTTTTTCCTGACTGCTCCATGTCAGCACACAATGTGAAACAACTAGCACACACAGGGAAGGAAATTCAAAAATACTTTAGCTCATAAGGAAACCAGTAGACAGACCTTTTTTGACCAAAATGAACAGGCTGCCAGTTCAATTCAGTAATGACATAATGGCCCTGATTTATGAAAGCTCCCCAAGGCTGGAGAGAATACACTTTCAGAAGTGAAGCTGGGTGGTCCAGAAAACCTGGAATGGATCTGGTCTAGCAAATAATGTTTAAAAATCCATTCCATGTTTTTTGGACCACCCAGCTTCACTTCTGAAAGTGTATTCTCTCCAGCCTTGGAGAGCTTTCCTAAATCAGGGCCAATGTGTGAGCAAGAGATTAGGTTGCCATCTTACAGTAGATGTCTAATGAAACTTCAATAGCCAATGCGCAGGTAGAGAACATGCTATGAATGAGCTGTGACCCCTAAATGAATTTCTAACCATTTGCCCGATTACATATGCAGATGGTTCCGACAATCCGAAAGGCACTGAGGCCTTCTTAATCTTTGGTACCCCCAAGCGATAAAGTAGGTGTTACAAATAACATATACAGTGGGTGCCAATGTATTCAGGTATTCTTAAGGATTACTGCTGATGTAAAGTTTGCTGGTCCATTGACCATCTACTGGAGAACTAAGAGGAGCACAGTCTCCCATTTAGATGAAAGGTTGGTGTAATCTTCGGACTGAGGCCAAGCATAAGCAACAAAACTGCTCTATCTGGAAACAAAGGAGGAAACACTCCTCCAATAGTGCTTGGTTCCAAACTCTGATTGCTGGATTTAGAGTCAAGAGTGCTAGGCAATACATCATGGGCCCCCTACTAACAAGAAGAAAGCAAGTGCTCGAAAGTATAGCAAAACTTGAATAAAGATAGTGTTGGTCATAGTTTTTCTTGCTTTCATATGGGTTTTCATCACCTATTCAATGCAGCCCATGTTCATCCACCTTTGTCTTTCAAGATCCAGGATATCACGTGCTGCTTTTCTTTTTGATGCAACAGGGTATCTTTTGGGGGATGAGAACCAGAAACACGGCCCAATGTCAGCCTAACTGACCTCAGGGCATGCTGCCAAAGAAAACCTTGAGACAGCATTTCCCAGTTTGTTGTTTGTCAAGGATTAAAGAATAGCACTCATGGGAGGAAGGACCAATGGCACACAGTCAAGGGATTTCTGATGTAAAGACCATTACCTGTTGACTTTTTGTTCCTAAAAAGGCATACAATTTTTTTTTATACATCATAGAATATAGATTTAAAAGTAAATATATTCAGTCAAAATGGTAATGCCCATTCTCAGAGAAACTTATTTTTCAAAGAGAATAGGTTGAAGACTTTGAAGACCTTGGGAGGCCACTCTAGTTCCAGTGTTATTGGGACTGTCGCCTTTACTGAGCTGGGTTAAAAGCCCAGGAGCACTTATGGGAGGAGAAAAAGGAGCACTCATGGGAGGAAGGACCACTGGCACACAGTCAAGGGATTTCTGATGTGAAGACCATTAATTGTTTATTACAGTTCTTAAAAAGAGAGACACTTTTTTTTAAATACATCATAGAATATAGACTTGAAAGTAAATATTTTCAGTCAACATGATAATGCCCATTCTCAGATAAACTTAATTTGCAAAGAGAATAGAATGAAAAAGATAAAAAGAAAACATTAGGTGTCCTCAGATACAAATGACTTTGAAAGCATAATTCGTTTGAATCTTAAATATGTTGGAATTATTTGAAGAGAAAAGACAAGGTATTTGCAAGAGATTTTTAATTTGTATTATTCACATTATAATATACCATAAGGGCACAAGATGAAAAAAATGGAAACTTAATCCTCCTTAAATACCTAATCAATCACAATACACTGGGTGGGTATAAATAGGTTAACACCATTTCTAGGCACAGGTGATTAATGAATTTTCCAAATGTATTTTTATGAGGAGATACACACTAAATGCTGAATGGCACATATTTGGGGCAATATGGGTTATAAAATAGGTCACAAAAAGATACCAATAAAAGATATTATGGAATATGCAAATTTGCCTTACCTGTACAGTTCGTTATATTATGGTCACTACTTCTGTCATAATATCTTCAGCCATCGCCGTCCTTTTCACTCTATAATAACTCAGGTGGGAAGGGCGTTGCATGTATTTTCGAATATTAAAGATAATATTGTAAATGCGTTAAATATGAATTTTTTGAATTAGTAATCAACTATGTTTTTTTTTAATTGTAGATCTCCTTTTTCCTGATGAAGAGGATTATATTCGTGAAATGCGGACAAAAAGAATTGGGCTTATCCAAATTAGACCCCAATAAGGAGTATGTGTCATGTGACAATTATTTTATTTATGTTTGTTTTTTATAAAAAAAAAATTTAATGTTATGCAATAAGAATACAAGAATTTTATATAACTAATAGTAATTTTTGGCTTTAAAAGTAGGTGGTTCACCAAATATTGACTTTTGTAAAACCAAACAATGGGTTCAAACTCACAACCTTATTTGCTCATCTGTAAAAGGTGTTTCTCCACATGGCTTAGTTCTTTACACCAGGGGAGTAAAAGTTTGATTTCTAGCATGTCAATTGTCTGTATTGTGCACACACATTGCCCCTGATTCATCAAGCAAAATCGGATTATCGGTCGCGCATTCGTATTAGCGATCCGGAATCGTGCGCGATCGCGCTATTCAACAACTGAAAAAGCTCGCGCACGGAGCCGCGCTTATCCGACAGCTTTTTACTGGCGAGCACAGAACAGAGAGCAGGTGTGCGCTAATTAATTGCTATGATCTCACCATTGACAGCTTAACAGGTCCTCCTTAATCGCGCAGCTGAAATCTAATTGCCTTAATTGGCAGATTCGCGACCCCTATTGCTCATTATTATCAAGGCAGGAATCTGACTGGCAGTGAGGGGCGAGTGTACGAGCGCACTCGACTCCACTAGTTACACTACACTAGTGCTGGGAGTACACAGAAGAAAAATGAAGGAACACTAGGTATAAAGACTGCCTTGAATTTATTTAGTTAGGCTGTAAGAGTGAGAGTGGAAAGGTATTATCCAATTGTGTGCTGACATGAAGAGGTTAGGAAAAGAAGGTTTGCCAAGTTCTCAAGAATTTATCGGGGGTATATAAGGAATGGCTGTGTACCCTGTAGGTGTTTTTTGCTTTTCATAATATTCAAAGACTGGGCATGGAATACAGTTAAGTTGATGGCCATAAAGGTAAGGGTTATCACTGTTTTGGCAGCAGAGCCATTATGGGTTATAGGTTTATTAGGTTCTATCTATTACTTTACAAGAGGGTAATTAATAAATACTTTTACCTGTCTGAAATCTATAGGTTTTTTTTACTCAGCTGTTGTGACAAATAAACAAAAAGTTATTTATAAAAAATGATACGTACCATACCTGGGTTTGTAAAACACATTTTTACTGATTCCTGCAGACACCTTTACAGGCTTTTGCAAAGGCTTAAACAAACATTTTAGGGTGTTTCCAAAGGCTCACTTTCTTTTCAATAAATGTGTTTTTATTAAAGTTTTTTTAGAATACAAAAGAACAAAAAAAAATAAAAGTTTCACAACCAGCCATTAGTAGGAGAGGAGCATGGTCATACCAACTGATCGGGCCTACATACGTATGGGATGTATCTCTCAGCATCTGAGGGTTTACTAAAAAAAATATCAATCCTGCTATGTGTACTAGAGAAAAGAAGGTGCACTGTCTATCTGCGGGGTGGGTGGCATGCCATGAATCAAGTAAACCATACTTTATGCATTAGCTTGTGAAGTCCTGCCAACATACCTGATGTAGGTGGCAGGCTAGATATGGTGTCCAAAGACACTCTGATCAAGGGCTGGGGTGTGGATGAGGTTAAAATCACCTGCAACCAATAGGTATGTTTTGGAATAAGGTCATCGTTTGCTTGAAGACATGGTCGAGGAAGGTAAATTGATATGAATTGGGAGCATAAATGTTACATAGTACTACTTCCTTTGTCCCCAATCTACCTAAAAGAATAATATAGCATCCTCCAGTATGGCTACAACCCGCCCTCTCCAATTTATTTGACTTAGCAGGGGCCAAAAAAGTTTGTGGGAAACAGTGTTTGGCAAAGTTAACATTGTTCCAAGAGCCCAAATGAGTCTCCTGTAGAAAGGCAATATCTGCCCTCTGCCTTTTTATTTCTTGAAGGAGGAGCTTATGCTTAGCATATGAATTCAAACCCTTAACATTTATTGTACATTATGCAATTTTATTTGAGTACATTGGAAAAATTTGAAGGTAAATCGCAACATGCTTGCCTGTAGCATGTGTGCGACCCATGTTCCTTCCACCCGGCCAGTCAGACCCATTCAGATCCAGGTAATAAGGGAAAGGAAGAGGAGCAAGAAGGGAAGAGAGAGTAAACAATAAAACAAATTGTTAGGAGATGCTCATCTGGCTGACGAATCCGTGCTGTGTGCCATCTCAATATAAAACACTGTTTTATCGGGACTGTGTGGATCGCTCCCTTGATTGCTTTTGCATCCCTAGCATAACTGTAGTATGTGTTCTTGGATAGAGATTCTCTATCCAAGAACACAGTGTTCTTTGATAGGGAATCTCTCTGACCGCAAAGTTCCCACGGTCACCGGGCTGTACTTATCAGCCCAGTGACCTTGGTAACTGAACTGCAGGTGAACTCTTAATGGAAAACTCCATTGAGAGTTCATCTGCAGTACCAGCTGATTAAAAGCACTCGATTGCCTCCTATTAGCTGTGACCGCAAGTTCCGACGCTCCCCCGGGCTGTACTTATCAATAGAGAAACTCCATAAGAGTTCATCTGCAGTTCGCTTTTTTTTTAAATATATTTTTTAACACAAATTTGCAAAGTCAAATTCTGTGTTTTTCGGGTCGGATCTCCCCAAATTTGAACTGCCCTTTTTGGGTCGAATATAGGGACAACCATAATTCGAGCACCAACACTACCTGTGATCCCGACTCTGCTTGTGCCTTTTCCTTTGTACCTTGTTTGGTGGATTTATCTCCTGTGTTTGACTTCGGCTTTGTTTCTTGATTCCCTGGTAATTTCTGTACTGTTTATCTGTGGGCTCATGGTCTGCTTCCGGCCTATCCCCAGACACCATCTCTTGCCCAACCGAGTGGGACAACCGAGTGGTGGGAGACGCAACCAGTGTCCTGAGGCTGAGCGGGGGCTGCTATAGGTGAAGACTGCGGTGTTAGATTGGGGGACCGGTGTCTGAAGAATACTGGTACTGAACAGGGCCTTACACAAATAACATTGAACAACAAAAACAAATTACAAATGAGACCCGAAAATTTTTAGATTGGATCCTTTCCATGACCAGGAACCTGCCAGTGATCTTGTGGCCAAGAAAAAAACTGGTCATAGAGAGGGATCCTTTACACTAGAATTGCGAAAAATGAAATTGGCAAGAGATGGGATATACTAAGGATCCCTTAAAGGGGATGGTATAAGGATATAGCAAAGGAAGTATGTCAGCTGGCCAATAGGGATGGGCGAGCGAGATTTGTAAATTCGATCTCAAGGCAAATCGGGCCTTTTCTTGCTTACCGAACATTTGAGCGAGAACGGCCTTGTGATTCGCCATGAGGCCGTGTTCTCGCCGAACGAAGAAGGGAAAAAGCAGGGGGTGAAACGCCCACTGTTTCCGGCGAGAATCACGGCTGGGAGCGAATCATTTGCTCCCAGGATGCACAGCAAGGCCCAGCAGCCAATCAGGAGAGATCTGAGGACAGGCATATATACAGGGAAGAAGGGAGGGGTTAGTCACCCCATCTTGTATTCTATGTGAAGGATAGAAGAAAGGAGAGACATGGATTGTGACAGGGACAGTTTAGGAGCCTTCTGTATATCTGTATATATACAGATATAGCGGTTTTTGATGCTACATGTTCCTATATACAAAGGAAGCCAGTTTGCTATAGAAAAAATTGTTTGATACCTCTTGCTATTTACTAAAAAAGACAGTTTGCTACAGAAAAATTTCTGTCCTACTCGAAAAAAAATACAAATCTTTCATTGTTTAATACCTCTTGCTATTTACTAAAAAAGACCATTTGTTAAAAAAAAAAAAATCTGTCCTACTATAAAAAAAAAAAAAATATTTTAGTCTTTGATACCTCTTGCTATTTACCAAAGAAGCCAGTTTGGTACAGAATAATTTCTGTCCTATTAAAAAATACAGAGATTTCAGTGTTTGATACCTGTTCCTATTTATCAAAGAAACCGTTTGGTACAGGTGCTTAGGTTTGGTGTTGGGTGACCTACTGCATCTGGCAGGGGGCATATTTCCCAGGAGTCCACCACTGTAGGACAGCAGCAGCAGCAGCAAATTGTGGGAGGCAGCAGCACAAGCTGTCAAACAGGTCTGAGATGTGTGCGGAGCACCAGTACACTGGTAGATGTATTGAGAGGGTGGAATACAATTAGCGGACAGTATTGTGGACTGGGTCCCAGGGGTTTTAAAGTGCAGCACGCTCTTCTTCTGCAGCAGGCTCTTCTTCTGCAGCAACCAGCACAGCCGTGACAGTAGCAAAGACAGGATTTAGCGTGGCTAATGTGCCTGTACCTGCCGATGACTCCCCCTAGTTGTTTAACGAACAGCCTGAGGATCTGACAGTGTGAATTTCAGAGCAGATGGCAGACTTTGAGACCCCTGGAGAGTGTGGTCAGCACTCACTGGGCGAGGGTTCTGGATCCATGGCTGCATGTGCAGAGGTTGGCTTGGATGAAAATGAGGATGATGATGACTGTGATGTCACCTGGAAACCACTGGTGCATGTAAGGACTAGCAGGAGTTCTGAAACAGACGTAGAGGAAAGGCAGCAGCAGCAGCAGCAGCAGCAGCAGCAGCAGCAGCAGCAGCAGCAGCAGCAGCAGCAGCAGCAGCAGCAAGCAGCAGCAGCAGCAGCAGCAGCAGCAGCAGCAGCAGCAGCAGCAGCAGCAGCAGCAGCAGCAGCAGCAGCAGCAGCAGCAGCAGCAAAAGACTGGGCATGGAAGGGGCCGCCAATCTGCCTTATGTGAGTCCCAAAGAGGAGACAGAGGAGTGGGCACAAGCAGGGGAACAGTCAGAGAGGATGTGACCGTGGGAGAGGTGGAGCTGGAGCAGAGGCAGGGCACCCAGCAGACACAGAGGCAGGCAAAGAGAAGGAGCAGCAGAGCATGCACCTCTCCAATGTGGTCCTTTTTCACGCGGAAAGACGATGACGGGTGCATAGCAATCTGCATCCTGTGCTACAGGCACATCCGCAAAGGACAGGCTGGATAACATTTGGCTACAATATCCCTGCTTTCCCAAATACGCAAGAACCACAAACCAAAGTGGGAGCAGTACTCGGGTTCACTTGAAGGAGGTACAACCATGTCATCCCTTTTTCTTCCACCTACATTAACTCCTTTTCCACCTCCAACTGTCATTGCTACTACGTCTAAGGAGGTTGGTGCCAGCCAGACTTCTAGCAGCGATGAAATATCAGCTTCTGCCCGCAAGTTTCGTGGTGTCAGACCACATTTGTCACCGCAAGATGGGTACTTTAGTGACCCCTTTCTGGACTCCGCTTCCTTTTGTGACCTGATGGCTTGTGCCAAGTGGCGGTAGAATATACCAAGCAAGCAGTACTTCTCCCGCACAGTTGTTCCCAATTTACATGCACATGTAATGGAAAACCTCTCCCGGTCATTGGCATGCTCGGTGTCTAGCCAAATCCACGTCACCATGGACAGCTGGACAACCAGGCACGGAGTGGGATGCTACCTGTCCTTCACCGCTCACTGGGTGGCCTTGCATAGCTCAGTGGGTGGTAGTCTGCAAGAGGCATTACATCACCTGGTACCCTTGCCGAGGGGTGTTGTGGGAAAACATGGGCCACCCCAGTCCTCTCCCTCCTCCTCCTCCTGCATTCCTTCTACCATCAACCCCTTTCTTTTTGACACTCCTCCTAAAAGGCCAGCAGCAGAGGGCACACTGTGGTTAAGCGGGCACGCCACTACAGCTCCCTCAAGCACACGTGTTGCCAGGCAGTGCTGAAACTGGTGTCCTTAGGGGAGAAAAGTCACACCGCCAGAGAACTCTTGTCTGCTTTACACAGAGAGGTTGAGGCTTGGCTGACGCCCTCCCGGCTCAAAACATGCAACGTAGAGTGCGACAACGGGGCCAACCTTGTGGCCGTGCTGCACATAGGCTGCATAACACATGTGCCCTGCTTTGTGCACGTACTGAACCTGGTGGTGTAGAAGTTCCTCTGCACGTACCCAGGGCTGCAGGACTTCCTGAGACAGGCTCACTTCCATCTGCAGCCATGTACGCTGATCCCCTACTGCCACTGCTGCGCTTAGCAAGATCCAGTGCCAACAGAGGCTGCCACCGCAAAGACTGATTTGTGACTCTGTGACTGGATGGAACTCCACCCTGGACATGCTCCAACGTCTGTGTGAGCAAAAGCTAGCCATCCACCATTACTTGGTCAGTGTGGTGCATGTAGGCAGTGGGGCCCTTGGCTATTTTACCAGTGACCAGTGGCTGCAGATGGAGACACTGTGCAAGGTACTGGCCCCCTTTGAGCAGGCCACAAACATTGTGAGTCGGGAGCGGTCAGGCTGGAAGGATGTCATACCCATCATCTTTCTGCTTGATAATACCCTGTGTGGCCTGATGGAAAATGGGGATGGGAGAGGAGGGGAAGAAATGGGGAAGGAGGATGAGGGTGACATTACACTCCATAGCGCACAGCCAGCATCAGGAGGAGCAAGAAAGGACACTGGCCAGCATCAGGATTTTCAAGAGGAGGAGGTGGAGAAGGAAGATGATTATGATGATGAACATGAGGGAGACCATATTGGGGCTGCTGGACAGGACCCGTCCAACCCATATTTGTGCTGTCACCCATCGTGCGGGCGATTGAACAACAGGAACTGCTGCAGCTTGAAGAGGAGGAGGTGGGTGATGAGGAGGAAGATGTTTTGGCACCTACTGAGGAACAGGAGGAGGATGAGCCCAGGGAACCCCTCTTTCATATGTGTGTCCACATGTTGCGATGCCTACAGAGGGACCCCCGCATTTGCATCATCAAAAGCCGGGATGATTACTGGCTGGCCACCCTTCTGGATCACCTCTACAAAGACAAAATGTCACAGTTTCTACTCAACCCGGAGAGAAAGAAAAGGTGACCCGCCTGAGCAGAATACTATGCGACCAGCTGTGTGAGGATTTCTGCGCACCACATTCCACACAGGGAGCTCAGGCGGACACTGCCTTCACCGTATCTACCTGTAGTGCAGAGGCATAACCATCAAGAACAGATGAAGCGCACGGTGCATGATTAGGTTTCTGGCTGGTGGTGGTGGTGTTGACAATAGTTATGAGGAGGATGCCTGTTCTGACAGTAGTGACGCCATTTATTTTTGGGTCAACAGGCTTAAAATCTGCCCGCACTTGGCACAGTATGCTATCAAACTTCTTTCGTGCCTGGCATCCAGTGTTCTGTCCAAAACAACCTTCAGTGCCGCATTTCTGCTACTTCCGGGAGGCCGACAAACTGCAGATGAAAACCCCCAGTACTGCCACACTGATAGGTACCAATGCCTTTGCCTAATTTTTTAGCTAGGTATTGTAAGATTGAGGGTTGGCATTCATGTCATCCACTTCATGATGCAAACTGGCAATATCGTCTACCTTCCTACCGCTTCCGGCACCACAGACCACAGCAACAGTGCTGGCACACAAAACATCTTGGTCTGGCCCTTCACAAATTTCAGATATTTGTATTACACACTTCTGGGTGGCATTGATGATGGACTACACCCAGCTCTAGTTGCCAGTTACCAATGCGGTCCACACTCTCAGGGCCCACCGCCTCCTGCTGCTGTTGCTGCCGCCTGTCAGTACTCCATTCACTAAATCTGTATTATACACTTCTGGGTGGGTGGCATTGTCAATCCACTACACCCAGCTTTAGATACCAGTTATCAATGCAGTCCACGCTCTGTCTCAGGGTCCACCGCCTCCTCCTGTTGCTGCTGCTGCCGTTTGTCAGTACTCCATTCATTAAAATTGTACACTTCTGGGTGGCATTGATGATGCACTTCACCCAGCTCTAGATGCCAGTTACCAATGCGGTTCACGCTCCGTCTCAGGGTCCACCGCCTAACCCTGTTGCTGCTGCTGCCGCCTGTCAGTACTCTATTCATTAAATTTGTACACTTCTGGGTGGCATTGATGATGCACTACACCCAGCTCTAGATGGCAGTTACCAATGCGGTCCCTGCTTTGTCTTAGGGCCCACCGCCTCCTCCTCCTGATTTTGCTGCTGATGCCTGTCAGTACTCCATTCACTAAATCTGTATTACACACTTCTGGGTGGGTGGCATTGTCAATGAACTACACCTAGCTCTAAATGCCAGTTATCAATGCGGTCCACACTCTGTCTCAGGGCCCACCACCTCCTCCTGTTGCTGCTCCTGCCGCTTGTCAGTACTCCATTCATTAAAATTGTACACTTCTGGGTGGCATTGATGATGCACAACACCCAGCCCTAGATGGCAGTTACCAATGCGGTCTCCACTCCATCTCAGGGCCCACCGCCTTCTCCTCTTGATATTGCTGCTGCTTGTCAGTACTCCATTCACTAAAATTGTATTACACACTTCTGGATGGGTGGCATTGTCAATGCAATACACCCAGCTCTAGATGCCAGTTACCAATGAGTTCCCCGCTCCATCTCAGGGCCCACCGCCTCTTCCTCCTGCTGCTGCTGCCTGTCAGTGCTCCATTCACTAAAATTGTACACTTCTGGGTGGCATTGATGATGCACTACACCCAGCTCTAGATGCCAGTTATCAATGCGGTCCACGCTCTGTCTCAGGGCCCACCGCCTCCTCCTGGTGCTGCTGCTACCGCTTGTCAGTACTCCATTCACTAAAATTGTATTACACACTTCTGGGTGGGTGGCATTGTCAATGCACTACACCCAGCTCTAGATGCCAGTTACCAATGCGTTCCCTGCGGCCAACCCATCCAGCTCTTGTAAAACAATAGAGGTAGGTGGAGGTAGATTAGAGAAAGTAGAAAGCCATCTGTATTGGGGAAAGCCGCCTTAATTTCAATCTGTTCCACACTTTATATATGGCAGTGAGTAGGGAATTTAAGCACTTCCATCAAATGAAGTATTTGAATTACCAACCCAAAAAAAGGGCTATATTAGGTAATAGGTTACAAGCCCATTCCCTCAAATTGACAAAAGGTGACACAATAACCTTAAATATTAACAGAAAAAAAAAGTTCCTTTGGATCTCATATGCAGTAGTTGTGAAGATAAGGAAAGGGTTCCACCCTGAAATGGTGGGCCTCGAAATTTCCAGGATTTAAAAAAAAATTTGCAAAAATGCGAGAGATCCTCTAGATGCTGCTAATATGCCATCCCTGCGGGCTGTCAGACTGATCGGGTAGCCCCATCTATAGGGAATGGAGACATCACGTAAGATAGTAAGTAGAGGTTTTAGAATTTGTAGATGTTGTAGAGTTGCCCATGATACATCTAGGTATGAGTGAAGAGTAGCGATATCAAAATCAACAGTGCGCATATTTCTGGCTTTGCACATAAATGCTTCCTTTAGTGGAAGGTCATGTACTTTGCAAAGAACTTCCCATGGTCAGTTGGGTGAACCAAGAGGGCCAGGGACCCTGCAAACCCAATCTAACTTAATCAAATCTGTAGATGGACGACCTAAGATGTTGTAAAAAATAGCTTGAATAACTACTTGTAATTCCGAGGTATGGGTGGCTTCAGGTATGCCTCGAATTCGTAAATTGTTGCAGCGTACTTTGTTATCCATATCCTCCATTTGGAGCTGTAGGTCACGCTTAGTGACTTGTTCTTGTAGTTGGGTGACCTGAGATTTGGTGGTTTGTGTCAACCTTATTCGCTAAACTACACAAATCAATCTATAGCATATGTATTTCTGCCCAACAGGTTTCCTTCATTTCTCATATCAGAATACTGAAATCTTTCTTAGTGGGCATTTGATTGGAGATACTCTTGCCATACTGAAGCGCTAGAATTAACATCCTGTGGTGGGGGTGCTGTTACCCCCTGCTGGACAGCTATATAGTAAGAGAGTACGAGGACTCTGAGTGCTCAACAGTGTTATAAGGCCTGTGAGATTTACGTTGAAGCGGTGGGGGAGCTAGTGAATCCTCTAAGGGGGGGGGGGGTCTGTTATCAAAACGTAGAATAAGATGACTCCTGCGGGGTACTCACTGGCTTAGCAGAGTGCACTGCAAAATGTTGATGATCATCTTCTTGAATTAGTTGTGGAAGCTCCTGTGTCTGGCCATTCTGATCCTCAAAATCCACCCCAAATAGTGATGTAAGGCATTTGAATAGTTGTGGAGGACTGGTGCCCGAGGAAGAGGGGAAGGAGGGCTCAGTGTTTGCCCTGGATGGAGAGGCTGGAGAGGCATATCCTAAAAGAATATGAGACGTGAGCTGAAAGTCCTGTTCTTAATGTGGGGCTGAGCATGTCAGAGCTCCCTGCAGCTGTGGAGAGCAGAGAGGAGAAATATCCTCCTGCTCCGAATGCTGCATAGTGAGGGACAGCACCATTTTGAGAGAGGGAGACAGGTCCAGAGCTGTGGGGGATAGGTATCATTGCAGCTACTTGCCCATGTTGCGGTGAAGAAAGCCTGGTAATTGTAGCAGAAAGCAGGCCGGGGTAGGAGCTCCTTCACTACATGTCTGCACTCGGCGCCATCTACG
The DNA here is from genome assembly GCF_032062135.1 of Pyxicephalus adspersus. Classification (NCBI taxonomy): domain Eukaryota; kingdom Metazoa; phylum Chordata; class Amphibia; order Anura; family Pyxicephalidae; genus Pyxicephalus; species Pyxicephalus adspersus. The sequence goes on from NC_092871.1 coordinate 69,557,211, forward strand.
CCACACCCCCCAAGGCTCCCTTTTCAAAGCTTTATTTAAACAGGCCTGCAAATACACCTGACTACCTTTCTAACCACACAGTGGGTACCAAAGCACCCACCTGACTGCCTAACAACATGTAGATTACCAATGAACCTGGGTGCTCTTTGTTATTCAGTTGGCCTACCAATGCATCTGGCTGCCTTTCTAACCACATATGGAATACTGATGTACCTGGCTGCTTTTTGTTTTTTTATCTGGTCTACCAATGCTCCTGACTGCCTTTCTAACAACACGTTGGGTACCAAAGCACCCACCTGACTGCCTAACAACATGTAGGTTACCAATGAACCTGGGTGCTCTTCGTTATTTATTTGGCCTATCTATGCGCCAGGCTGCCTTTCTAACCACATATGGAATACTGATGCACCTGGCTGCTTTTTGTTTTTTATCTGGTCTACCAATGCTCCTGACTGCCTTTCTAACAACACGTTGGGTACCAAAGCACCCTCCTGACTGCATGACAACATGTAGGTTACCAATGAGCCTATTTAATGTACACAGCGCTGCGTAATATGTTGGCACTATATAAATCCTGTTTAATAATAATAATAATAATAATAACCTGGGTGCTCTTTGTTATTTATTTGGCCTATCTATGCACCAGGCTGCCTTTCTAACCTCATATGGAATACTAATACACCTGATTGTTTTTTTAATCTTGTCTGCCATTGCTCCTGACTGCCTTTCTAACCCCATCTGGGCTACTAATGCACCTGGCTGCCCTTTTGTTCCTAATCTGGGCTACCAATGCCTTTGGATGGCTTTCCAACCACAGCAGGGCTACCAATGCACCAGGCAGCCCTCTGTTACTAAACTCCGCTACTAATGCACCGGGCTCCTCTTTGTTCCTCACATGGGCTACCAATGCACTTGGCTGCCTTTATAACCACATCTGGCCTACCAATGCACAAGGCTGCTCTTTGTTTCCCATCTGGCCTACCAATGCACCTGGCTGCTTTTTGTTTCTCATCTGGGCTACTAATGCACCTGGCTACCCTTTGTTTCTCATCTTTGCTACCAATGCACCTTGCTGTCCTTTGTTCCTCACATGGGCTACCATTGCAAATGGCTGTCTTTATAACCACATCTGTCCTACCAATGCACCTGGCTGCTCTTTGTTTCACATCTGGCCTACCAATGCACCTGGCTGCTCTTTGTTTCTCATCTGGGCTACCAATGTACCTGGCTACCCTTTGTTTCTCATCTTTGCTACCAATGCACCTCGCTGCCCTTTGATCCTAATCTAGGCTACTAATGCACCTGGCTGGCTTTCCAACCACATCCTGTCACCAATGCACCTTGATGCTCTTTGTTTCTCATGTAGCCTACAAATGCACCTGGCTGCTCTTTGTTCCTCATCTGAGCACCAATGCACTCGGCTACCCTTGGATCAAAACTAGTATATCTGACTCCAAATACTCTTTGCTACCACACCAAAGGACTAAACCCCCATACATATGATTACCCATTTCTGATTCTTCCTTCTCTGTTGGGGGAAAATGTTCCATTATATCCATCCATGCTTTCACCTTTGCATATGAGGGGTCAGATTTGTCTCACACTTCAGGACAGAAAAGATTAGGCTAATCAGATCTTTTGTGTCCAGAGGTGCAGCCATTGTTATCACGTAGGACCTCTTCCTGTCCTAAACACTCCTGGGCACTTTGCAAGTGTCAAAAATGTCTGGAAACTGCTCTAAAAAAGCCCAAAAATATCTGTTAAAACAAAAAACACTACAAAAATGTCCAATTTTACTGCAAGTCTGAACAAGCCCTATTTTTGTATAACAATCTAAAAATCTAAAATGGTTTAAACAATGTATAACAATTCAGAAAATATGGCTGGGTATGGATATTGAAATCACAAGGAGGGTGTAAAATAGTTTTGGTAAATTAGATATTTTGACAGCATGTATGAAAAATCAAAAGCAAGTTCTAATCAGTTTTTCATGACAGCTCCATGTCAGCCTACAATTGAGTTAATTCCCTTCCTCCTCGTACTCCCAGGATTGTAATTTAATAAATTAAAAGTAATTCCTGCACCTGGTGTTCCTTCTTTTTTTCCTTCTTTCATATGCAGTCACCTACCTCACTGGAGTAAAGCTCAAACTGACTGCTGAACAAAGCAATGTCCCCCTGTATGACTTCCAAAAGTGTCTTAGGTAGGAGCCCTGCTACTGGTCCCTTAGGGCAGCCTCAGTAACTGTTTAGCACAGTGATGGCGATGGGGTTTGGACTCGCTTTCTCCCTGTGCACTCATCATATACTTCTATTGCTAACCTCCATAGCCCCATATCATGCTTCCCTTGAATTCCCCTGTACTGTATACAGGCTCTACTGCTATCATGAGGAAAATGCTCTGGGTCCCCGGCAGTATGACTCCAGCTGTCAAACTCTCCTCACCTGACATTTGGGAATAGAATTTAAAAATGACGGCGCTTGTCCTGTCAGCCAGTGACTGCTGTTGCGCAGCTCTTAAAGCACTTCTCTGCCTTAAGAGCTCTGCTCTCCACTGCTTCCTGTCAAGTTGCCAGATTGGTAAGTTTTCCTGCACTTGTATGTGTTACCCTTATGGTTAGTGTGAATAGGCTAATAAGTGCTTATGTTGCATTTTTAGGTACTCTTTGTTTTCCCTCATGCCTTCAGGTGAGTTTAAACCATAAATTTTTACCTTGTACATATAGAGTGGAGGTTTTAATATTAACATTTGTTTACACAGTATGGATCGTTCTGAGTCAAACCCCAGTGAAGACCAACCTAGTCATAGAGGGAGATGGCGTATCCATGTTTATCCCAGTGTGTTTTTTTATGACACTGAGATATTAACATTCCCTTTTTTATTTTTTGGTCCTAGTGCCAACATACAAGACATATCATCTGTTCTGCTATCAGAAGCAAAAGCAAAGGATCAGTCCCAATGAGACCCAGGAAATAAACATGTTTTTTGCCACATGCGCGATAGCCCTGCTGATAGCCTACTGGCCATTCTTCAATTGATAAATGTATTATACAAACTATAACAATAAAACCTAAACTCAGGAAGGCTATTGGGCTTGCCCTGGCAGAGCCATGTCGGGAATGTACGAATATGAAAATTGCTTCAGAGAAGCCACAAGTGATAAACAGACAATTTACAAATCCTGGGAATGGTGGGACAAGTGTTACAAGTAAAACACTCAGGGATCATAAAGCACCGGCTCCTGCTATGAGTCTATCCTCAAGTACTGCCCCCTGTTCAGAGGGTTGTGACCTTCCTGTGGCTCACTCTTGTCTATTACACTTGGGAACAATTTTAAACAAATTTTTTGTTGACTTCAATTTTTTTTAAAAATATTTTTAATAAGGTTTAACAGTGATAAACAGTAATACACATATAATCATATACAGGATAGTACAAGTAGAGTTTCAAGACATACAGTGCAAGTACCATAACACAGAAATAGGCACATGTCGGTGAACAGTATTTCATACAACATAAAATCTGAAAGTCATCAACATACAGTTAATAGTGCAATTACAAAATATATAATAAAACGTGCAACCCAAACAGTAATGTCAGTAAACATAAGTGCTTACATCAACAGTGATTCAACCTCAATTGGAGGATCATGTTCTAGCTCCCTTCCTAAGTACCATGTGGTGTGTAGAAAACAATTGTACGGTTTTATTTTTGTAGTACTATTAAGTGTAACAATAAAACTCTCCCATATTTCAAAGAAAGATTACGTTTTGGATTCTTTATGTATGGCAGTTTCACCCATTCCATCCTAAAAAATTCTTGTAATTTGACCATAAAAAGAAAAATTGTGAGGAGGGGAGAGGGTTCCAACAAGCAGTGCAATATAGTTTTCCTGGCTAACCGCTGAAAGTGGCAATGCCAAGCCTTTCGCTCCTCTAGAGAACCGGAAGGTAGAACTCTCCACTATTCCAAATACAGCCCATTCATGGAACAAAAGTTAATAGTTTAGTACAAATATAGTTCACCACATGTCTCCAGAATAGCTTAATACAGGGGCATTCCCAGAAATTTTGAAAGAGAGTAGCTACAGGGGCACAGGTATCTCCATCAGAGACTCTCATAAAATGGACTTGATTAGAGGAAATGTAATTCTTTTGAAAAAGACGAAAAAACATCTCACAATACTGGGTTGCAGGTATCGCTTTCCATGATATTCTATACAATTGTAAGATTTTAGCAATTGGTAGATTGGGAAAATATTGGTGACACCTCACCGTTCCTGTTTTAGTTGTAGAATAATCCAAATCCATTCATAAAAAATCATAAAATTTAGAAAATGGCTTTGGAGAATGTGGGAGGAGGGAGTAGCATTTCATCTAGGGGATTGCAGCAGTCATGTGGAGACAAAGTCCTGGCCACTTTTGCAGCATAAACCAGTGCTTGGATAAGCAGAAAAATACTGTTAGCCATATAAGGGAATCTCTTTCTCATTTCTGGGAAGGAATAGGCCTTATTGGTAGTAGGATTGATCAGCATTCTCACTGAAGTCAGACCCCTCTCGGCCCAATCGTCAAGTACAGGGGAAGATAACCCAGGGGAAGAGTGTGCATTGAGGTATTCTGACTTATGTAAACAGTGCCACAATTACATTACGTAAACATTAAACTTAAAAAAACAGGTGCAGTTAGTTAACATAATTAATCATGTCAGTTTTTTTCTCTACTCCTTATCATAGAATGATTACTGTAGCGTGGATTTGTATAGGCTATTCATTAACAGGTAAAACAGTGTGGTCAGAGGTTGTGCACTGCTCTATGTAGTGAATAAGCAAAATTTATTTTTATACTTACACACATATTTCCTTTCTTTCAGATCATGTCTGGCTCTGCTGTTTCTCGTCGTAAGTGTCTAAACAACCCTGATTCATTTTGTTATATCTGTGGCAGTTTCACAATTCCCAGTCATCTTCACATTTGTAGAGCAAGCCTATTTGGCATATTTCAAAGTTAAACTTGATGATCAAGATAAGTCTTTGGCCCCTCATAAGGTGTGCAAACACTGTGTCAAGGGTTTACAGATGTGGACAAAGGTAACATGTAATAAGATGCCATTTGGTATTCCCATGGTTTGGTTAGTGAAAACTTCAGGATATAACAAGAAAAATAAATGTAAAATAGAGTATCCTAGTCTACCATCAACTATACGCCCAGTGGCTCATTCAGATGAAATCCCAGTGCCAGTTTTTGTTACAATACCCTCTCTTGAAGGACATGATTATGGTGATGAACTTGCTGACAACAATAAAGAAGAGTTTAAAATTGAAGAGGGCTCTGTTCATAAGGGATTTGATCAGCATGAGTTGAGTGATTTGGCACGTGATTTGGGACTATCAAAGAAGACTTCAGAACTCCTAGCATCAAGAAGAGAAAAACTTACTTGAAAAAGGAATGAAGGTATTGTACTTTCAAACCAGAGAAATTGCATTTCTGCAGTACTTTAGAACAGACGGTGGCTTTGTGTATTGCCATAACATACCTGGTTTAATGGAGGAATTGGTAATTCCAATCTATAACTCAACTGAATTGTGACTATTCATCGATAGCTCAAAGCGGAGTTTAAAGTGTGTCCTTCTTCACAATTGGCAATATATTTGGGTCAGACCTAACTGGCCATTCAGTTTCTCCGTGAAGAACATGCAGACATAAAGAGAATGATTGAGTTGTTGCAATATCACCAACACAATTGGGTCATCTGTGTTGACCTTAAAATGGTATGCTTCCTTCTTGGTCAGCAACGTGGATACACCAAGTATCCCTATTATCTGTGCATTTGGGACAGCAGAGCTCGTGAGAGGCATTGGATGGAAAGGAATTAGGCTCCAAGATCTGCCCTAAGACTAGGTGATCCAAACATTCTACATGAGCCACTTGTTGATAGAAAAAAGGGTATATTCCCGCCTCTGCACATGAAACTGGGTCTGATGAAGCTGTTTGTTAAAGCTTGTTCCACAGATTCGGCAGCTCATCAAAGATGAACATTTTATCAAGACAGAAGTCGAAAAGAATGCTTGGTTATCAAGCATTGGAAACACACATGCAAATAATTACACAGAAATTGTCCAGGAACTTTTGGAGAGCTACAAAATGCTTGGTTGCAATATGAGCATCAAGGTGCATTTTCTGCATAGCCATCTTTCTAACTTCCCAGAAAACCTTGGTGGAGTCAGTGATGGGCAAGGTGAACAATTCCACCAAGATTTGAAGGTCATGGAAGGCATGTGATGGCTCACTATTGTTGGAGCATCCAGCGGGATTGTCCTAACATTTAACACTCCAGGAAAACCTATAGGCGTAAATTTTTACCTTAACGGCTTGCCCGATTAATTTTCAATTGTTTTACTGTAAACAAATGTCATAGAGTAACAATAAATCCTTTGTAAGAACAAAAGAAATTTAAATAAACAGTACATTCAAGTTATTATTTCATTTTTTTTTTATTGTATGTAAAATTTGTATGTTTTTTGACAAAATTGGAGAGTACCCTGTATCGTTAAAACTAGATGTGATAGCAAAAAAATGGGGTCATTTCTGGATTTACCACCCAAAAATTAGTAAAAAACAAGTGTAAGATCTAACTCAACAAAAATGTGTTCCCCAGTGCTATGTAGATAAATATTCCATTTGGAATCTTTAGATAATTCTATCACGGAAGATGAGGAAACAATAAGCTCTAATTTTGCCCTAATTCAGCCATATGTAACAGCAAATAAACAGGCCTTGGCATGGGAAGAAGAGGTCCAAGACACTCCAAAGAAAAGAAAATTCCTTAAGGGGCTGAGTAGAGAATTGGAAACTGCCAATTTATGGAAGAAATACTGGATATAATTACTGAAGAATAAAATAGAACAGAAAGAAAAGCTTCTTCAAGTAACTATTTTTCCAAGCTATATCTCTTTCATAAAGAGAAAGTAAGTGACCTAGAAGTTGCTCCGTTGGGTGAATCCGCCCTAATGAACCTGGCAAGACACTTAACTCAACTTCCAGAAAATACTGTATCCTTCTAGGATGTTGGATAAAATGATATACATTTTTGCTAGTTTGGCCTGTAAACTGGTCTGATTCTTTTGAGTTTTTGCTCATCTTGGATCACCTTGGTTGCTGTTCATAGATCTAAAGGATGCATGTTTCCATGTTCCAATCCACAAAAACGTTAGTTTGTCTACCTTTTGGACTGACATTCGGAGGTGGTGGCTCTTTGACACCTTATGAGCATACAAATCTATCAATATTGAGACAATATACTACTTCTATCACAAGACAAACTCCTTCTTTTACAGCACAGGTAGTCTTACAACAAATTAAGTATTTCTGGTCCACAGTGGACATATGTTCAAACATGCCAGAACTGTGAGCAGCATATCAAGGCCTTCTAGCCTTCCAAGGAAGCCCAGTCCTGTGTTTGAGCTCCCTAACAAATTTGCAAAGTTATGTGAAGGTGTGCAGGTGGTAGACCCAGTGTGCAGGTGGCAGACCGAGTGGTGGCAACTCTAGATGTTACTGCTACCCCTAACAGCCGGGACAGCAGCCCACCTAGTAGGGGTGGGGAAGGCAATGCAGGAAGGCATAAACAATTTGTTGTCAAAGGGGATTCCATGATGATGAGGACTGATAGAATAGTTTGTCACCCGGATCTCTTCAACCAAATGGTTTGCTGTCCCCCTGGTACCAGGGTTCGGCATGTGGTGGACAGAGTGGACAATATACTGGGAGGGGTCTATGTTGGAACCAATGGCAGGATAGATGGAAGATGAAGGCTCCTTAAAAATCAGTTTAAATAACTAGGTTTCACGTTCAAGGAAGTATCAAGTTTCAAGAAAAGGAACTCCAAGGGAATATCCTCAAAATATTGCCTATGCCATGCCAACGCAGCAAAGGCAGAGGGAGCTTAGGGCACTAGACTGGCTTTTTATCGGGATACAGTTTATATGCCAGAAATGGTTTGCACCTAAATGGAAGAGAGTCTGCTATGCGAGGAGAATCATGGAGGGATATGTAAACTAGGACAGAGGGGGTGGGACAGGTAAATAGGGTGGCAGAAAGGTCAAACAGGGGTCGGACACTAGTGGAGGGTTAATTGGGGATAGTTGGGGGAGGGTTATGGATAAAGACAAGGAGCTTACCATGTTATACACAAACATATACCCTGTTTCCCCGATGATAAGACACTGTCTTATTTTTTTTTGAAGGCCAAAATATGCTCTAGGGCTTTGTTATTTAAGTATATTTTATCTATATTTTATCTGCATAAATATGGAAATTATATTCCTATCAATGCATATAGATATTCAATTAAAGAAGGTTCATGCACAAATAATAGCTAGTCATTCAAACAGTTTCGATTCTGGTAAGTAATCGGTGGGTGGCTTATTTGCGGGGGGGGGCTTATTTTTCATTTTTCCCTAAAAAGGGGGGGCTGTCTTATTTGATGGCCATGCCTTATCATCGGGGAAACACGGTAATTGTGCAGTACTATTTGTTTCTGAAAAACAAAAGGATTTGGTAAACAGTGCTGGTAAATACAGCAATGGTTTAAAGAGCCTGTTCACCAATGCTAGAAGTCTGGCAAACAAAATAGGGGAGTTGGAAGCCTTAATGAATGAAGAGCATTTTGACTTAGCTAGTATTGCTGAATCTTGGCTTTGTTCTTTACATGACTGGGCTGTCTATATTCCCGGTTATACTCTCTTTGGAAAGACAGAGTCAAACGAAAAGGTGGTGGTGTCTGTCTATGTGAGAAGTGATCTGAAAATGAATGTGAAAGAAGAAATTGTTGATGGATCATGTGATGGAGTTGAGATAATATGGGTTGAGTTGAATGTGGGGATGCATAAAACACAATTCATTATTGGAGTATGCTATAGCTCCCTTAGTGCTAAGGAAGAAATAGAGAATCAACTACTAGCACAGATAGAAAAAGCTGCAAAATCTGGAAATGTTTTATTCATGAGAGATTTAAACTACCCTGACATTGACTGAAGTAAACGGTGTCCTATGAGGCAATCCTACCTCTGGAATGCGTACTTCCAGCTGATTGGGCGTGTACAATGACGTCACAATCAACTGCTTCTGCTCTGTCTGCGTGCACATCTTCTATCTTTTTTAATGGGATTGTGCAGCAGTCTCAGCTCACTGAGAGTGGGCGTGTTCTATAGACTTCAGAGATCAGCTGTGGCTGCTCCTCGCCCACTTTGTACTGTGAGATAATCCTACCATTTGTTTATCAGCTGTAGCAGCATGAGAGTCTGTGATAGTGTCTGTGCTACTGTCATTACCCCAATGCATAAACCTTCATATTTCCAACAACGATTGTTGAAGAAACGTGAAATTTTCAGGGTACACAGGGGACACTGAGAGCTAATAATAAACCTAATTTCAACTCCCTGAACTTAACAAGATTCCAGATACTGGGAGACAATATTTTCCTCAGGAAATAAACCATCTGACAAAGGAGGAAACATGGTCATTCTGGATACTCACCAATATGAACAGATATGTCTCAAGATTCTACATAATACGGAATGGTACATAAAAATCTCGGGAAGTATCCTAAAATCTTTCTGCAACCAATATTAGTCAATCATCCAACAAGCTGTCACACTTACCTGTTCCTCACTAAAACAGAGGCATCCCTCTCCTGCACATGCGGGCAGTTCTGATGCTGGGCGTGCCTCTGTTTCAAGGCTTTATCAACGTCGTTCATGCAGCTGGCCAATCAGAAGACAGCCTCTTAACCAACCCCAGCTATTTAGCTTGCTCACAGACTGCAGTTTGTGTTCGTGCAACAAGTCTGGTCCCGAGCTCCCAAGTTCTGTGAACTAGTTCCCGTACACCTGCTTGTTCCTGTCTGCCTGTAGATATCTCTGCTTCTCCTGTTTCTCCGGCTGTTTCCAGTGTCTCCTGTGTTCCCTGTGCCCGCAGTGGCCTCTGAGTCATTGCTGTCTGTCTCCTGGATCCCTGACTATTGACCGCTGGTGTGTGACCTGACCTCTCCTGCTTGCTGCCTGGCTTGACCCTGGCTTTCCTTGACTATCCTCCTGCCTGGTGATTTGGTATCGTGCTTGCCCACCTCGGTGTGCCCAAGGTCCGCAACCTGGCCCTAACCAGCAGCACAACATCCTCACCATCAGAGGCTCTGAAGAAAACCTGGTTATGGCTTAGACCCTGCGTCTTGGCCCTTCTCAAGGCTCGCACCACCTTCATATGCCCCCTAGTGGTCCTGTCTCTCCGTGTGTGACACAAGCATTCCAGTTTGGACCCATTGACCAGAAAATGAATGACTACTTGAACACCAAATATCCTGTCACTCCATCGTTTTATGCCCTTTCAAAAGATAATAAAGATAAAACATATAAAAAACCCATCGGGGCAGCAGATCATTTCAGGGATTGGCTCCATATCATCATCTGCCAGAGATCTTATCAACTCATACCTAAGACTCATCGTGACCACATTACCATCCTACATAAAAGATGATACTGATTAATTTCTTAAATTCACTTCAAATCTTACCATCCCATCAGAATTTTTACTGGTCACCATAGATGTTGAGGCGCTGTACTGCAGTATCACTCATGCAAAAGGCCTAGAAATCATCTTAAACAAACTACAGAAATTTTATCCACACAATGCCCTTTTCAATACTTTCACTGTATCTCTACTTGAATACATCCTAATCAAGAACATCTTCTCCTTTAAAGATAAATACTACCTCCAAATACAGGGGGCTAGTCATGGGCACACCTTGTGTACCATCATACGTGGAAGTTTATTTAGGTGATTGAAAAGAAAATCGTTTCAACGACCCAGAGATGTCCATCTACAAAAATTCCACTTGATACTTAGATAAAAACTATTAAAACAGGCAAGATCATCACAACCCTATACAAAAAAAAAAAAAAAATTGGCAACACTATCTTGCACACAAGCAGTGCTCACCCATATCAATTAAAGAAAAGCATTCCCTTCAGCCAATATGTAAGACTGAAATGTAACTGCACCCAAACTGAGGAATTCGAACTGGAATCAAAGGCCTTACAGGAAAGTTTACTAGCTAGCGGCTACAGCAAGAAACTGGTAAACAAAGCATATCAGAAAGCCAAAGATCTCAATAGGACTTCATTAATACAACAAGCAAAATCTAGCAAAGAGAAAGAACCCCTTAGAATCATTACAACCTACAATAAGCAACATTCAAATGTGTCTGAAATTTTGACCAAACATTGGAAAAACCTTGTTTGACCCCAAATTTTCAAAATTCCTACACTCTAAACCTAAAATTAGATATAGAAAATCAACACTGTGTTATTGAGTCTTACTATGTCCAACACAGTTCAACAAAGTGTAATATACACACTTTATTTGGTTTTATCTAATTTGTAAATTTATGTCTACAATGTCTAACACTGTGGTATTTAGTCCTACTATGTTCAACACGGTAAGAAACTTTATTAAGATTTACGAACTTCTGATTGATCATCAGACAAAATGTATAAAAAAATTAATACATATGTAGCATACCTCAGGATAAAGAACCACATAGAGGAGTTTCTGCTAGAAAATAATATTACAAGTGATAGTCAGCATGGCTTCAAGAAAGACCAAAGTTGTCAAACAAATTTACTCTGTTTTTATGAGGAAGTAAGTAAACAGGTAGACAGTGGAGTAGTAGTTGATATAGTGTACTTGGACTTCCCTAAAGCATTTGACACAGCACCCCACATACGGTTAATATGCAAGTTAGGGTCAATAGGTTTAGAAAAGTCAATCTGTATATGGATAGAGAACTGGCTTAAAGACCGCATCCAGAGAGTATTGATCAATGTATCATACTTTGAATTGTCTAAGGTTATTAGTGGTGTACCCAAGGGTTCAGTGTTGGGACCTTTACTGTTTAACATCTTTATAAATGATATAGAGTTTGGCATTAAAAGTACAAATTCTGTGTTTGCAGATGACACCAAACTATGTAATGGAGTCAGGTCCATACAGGATGTCTATAATATACAAGCAGACCTGGATGTACTGTTTGATTGGGCAGGCAAGTGGCAAATGATAATTAATATAGATAAATGTAAAATTATGCACTTGGGCGCTAACAACATGCATGCTTCATACTGTCTAGGGGGAATACATTTGGGGGAGTCAGGATTGTAAAAGGATCTGGGGGTTCTGGTAAATCATAGACTTAAAAAAAGCATGCAATGCCAAGCTGCAATATCAAAAGCTAGCAAAGTACTCTCTTGTTTTAAAAAAGAGGAATAGACTGCAGAGATGGAGACACAATCCTAAAGTCAGGGTATAGAGTCAAAAAATCAATTTGCAGTTTTTGGTCTCATACCGACGTGTTTCGCTCCAAAAGCTTCCTTTTGGGGATATCTTGAGATGACAACTATTTAAAGAAATAAATACAATATATAAATTCCATTGGATAATTATTAAATAATTAAAAAAAATTTCTATATATATATATGTTTGCACTTGAAAAAGCTTGTCTTACAATATTCCTAACATGTTTGCTTCAACCTATTCCGTATAAACTACTGAAAAAACTCACCAATGGTTATAACAACTATACACAAAATATAAACACATAATGCACTTACTTGCCTAGACAAGAGTCTGTAGAGTTAAATATAAGATGTAAGTTAGGATGAAAAATGAAAGACATGGTTGTGATAAATCAGACTTATCCTTAACGGGATAATGGAATCTAGATATTAAAAGAAAAAATACCTATTAAAACTCCTATTCTGCGGACCAATTCTTCTAGATCAAACTGAGGTAAAGGATGGGCTTACTTTTTGTTTGGCCACAGTTCTTACATGAATGTGTACATGAATATGTTAACATAACATGTTTACATTAGTATTAGTTAACATTAGTAATGCTTATACTAAGCAAATGTAATTTCAAGCCTAGTGTTATACTATACCATATTCACAGATAGTGTATCGAAATTATTTTCAGGTATTCAATATATACATTTGATGATCTTCTCTAAGAAACATGTTGAAAACATTGATCAAACAAGTAAGTGTTCATCTTACTTTTCACAAAAATTCCTTTCAATGAATCTCATTTTACTATAATATTTTTGGTTTCCATCTGATATTTTTTCTTTCTGATATAGGTTTTCACAGCAGGGCAGTACAATACTTGACTACAGAAAGTAGGTCTCCCACCAATTTACACTTGTATCTTTCATTAAAGTAAGAGGTTTAAAGTCACTATTTAAAGATCCCTATAATAACCAAAATAGCGATAAACCTTTCATATTCAAGAACTGTGGTTCATGTATACAAGAACTGTGGCCAACCAAAAAGTAAGCCCATCCTTTACCTCAATTTAAAGAATTGGTCTGCAGAACAGGAACAGGGATGGGTGGTTAGTGGGGTTCCTCTAATTGTCAAAGATAATATTTTGAGCTGCCTAGCCTGGATAAAGTGATTATGTGGTAAAGTGGAGGGATAGACAGGCTTTTGTAGGCAAGATTTTTTAAAAGTGAGTAATCATTTTATTATATTGTATAGTATAATTCTTTACTCTACATGGATCAACTAAATAGTGATGAGTTAATGCTTCAACACTCCAATGAAGAAAAATCACAAGTGCAATTACCTTAAGCCTCTTATTTAATTCTATTCATATTCTCTGTCCTGTGTTGCTGATAATATTTTATTACCATATATAATCTTCCTTTTCCCTCATTGGGATATATTGCTGTGGAAGTCTCGCAGATATTTTTATCAACCTTGTATTACTGTGATTGTACAGATTTTTAATTTTCAAGTTAAACTTCAATCTCAATCCTACTCTGAAGAAGCCTAAGGGCGAATTGCACCCGTACTTTAATCTTTTGTTTCTCACCATTAGTGAGTTTTTTCAGTAGTTTATACGGAATAGGTTGAAGCAAATATGTTAGGAATATTTTAAGACAAGCTTTTTCAAGTGCAAACATATATATATGGAATAGGGAATAAGGAATATTTTTTTATTTATTATGTATATTTTCTGTTAATTATCCAATGGAATTTACATATTGTATTTATTGCTATAAATAGTTGCAGTCTCAAGATATCCCCTGAGAAATAGAGACCAAAAATTGAAAATTGCTTCTATGATTCTATATGATACCCTGACTATAGATATAATATATACGAATTTAGGTCAGGATCATTTTGTATGGACTAGGTATTAGCATAGCAGATCTATGTTAAACCTAGGACAAATTTTGAGTTAAAAAATATTTTTTGTTCTGTATTTACATTGCCAAAAGCCTGTCTTTCTTCTGTCCTTTTTTTTTTTTTATTTACATGATTACAGGCTAGGCAAACTAAAACTTTGATTTCCTTGAAACTGACACTCCTAGGGGTTATCACTACTTCATGTTTGACATAATCATGCCCCTGTACAAAGCATTGGTCAGACCACATCTGAAATATGCAGTTTTGGGCAACATTTCACAAAAAGGACATTGTCGAATTGGAGAGAGTACAGAGAAGGGAAACTAAACTAGTAAAGGAATGGAGGAACTCAGCTATGAGGAGAGATTAGCCGAACTGAATCTATTCTCCCTTGAGACGTTTAAGCAGGGATATGATCACCCTGTATAAATATATAAATGGTCCATATAGAGAACTCTCTTCCCAGGTGTTCACTTTGAGATCATTACAAAAAACAAGAGGGCACTCTTTGCGTCTGGAGGAAAAGAAGTTTAAGATCCGGATAAGGAAGGGATTCTTCACTGTAAGGTCTGTGAAAATGTGGAATCGGCTCCCTCAGGAAGTAGTTTCAGCAACTACTATAGATTGCTTTAAGAAAAAGCTGGATGCTTTTTTAGAAGCACCAAACATAACTGGGTATTAAGGCTTTAAAGTAAAAATAACAGTGACTGTTGATCCAGGGAACATCCAATTGCCTCATGGAATCAGGAAGGATTTTTTTTCCCGTTGAAGCACATTGTACCAGGGTTTTTTTTGCCTTCCTTTATACCAACTATATCCATAAGGTTTTATATCTGGGATATGTTTACTTCACTAGTGGTTGAACTTTTTGGACTTACAGTTAGGTCCATAAATATTTGGACCGAGACAACTTTTTTCTAATTTTGGTTCTGTACATTACCACAATTAATTTTAAATGAAACAACTCAGATGCATTTGAACTGCAGACTTTCAGCTTTAATTCAGCGGGTTGAACAACAAAGATTGCATACAAATGTGAGGAACTAAAGCCTCTTTTTTTTAACACAATCACTTCATTTCAGGGGCTCAAAAGTAATTGGACAAATTTAAAAGCTGAAAATAAAATGCTCATTTCTAATACTTGGTTGAAAACCCTTTGCTGGCAATGACAGCCTGTAGTCTTGAACTCATGGACATCACCAGATGCTGGGTTTCTTCCTTTTTAATGCTCTGCCAGGCCTTTACTGCAGCGGCTTTCAGTTGCTGTTTGTAGGCTTTTCTGTCCAGAGTTTGGTCTTCAACAAGTGAAATGCATGCTCAATTGGGTTCAGATCAGGTGACTGACTGGGCCATTCAAGAATATTCCACTTCGATACGGAGTCTTAAGCAGGTGGCGTGGTCAAGGATTTGAAGCAGTTTCTTACCTCTTCCCCTGCAGCCTCGGATATACAAAGAGGAGGCAGGCAGACTCTGCAACGTGACTCCACTGCCAAGAGGCAGAAGCAAGTAAGTGCTGCACTAAGCTGATCAGCCTCTCCTGTATGTCCTGAAGGAAGTTCTGAAGCCCGTCCTTCACACCAGTTCCTGACAGTTACAGTCATGCTTAGTATCCCTGCTGAAAGTACTTTAGCTTGCTCTCATGTGCAGCTGGCAGCCATCTTGGAAAACTTACCATCTAAAGATGATTTGAATGCCATGGCATCTAGAATTGAGAGTTCAGTTAAAAAAGAGTTGGAAGCTTTACAGCAACATGTAGTCTCAGTAGATAAATGTGTGACTGAGTTGGAATCCGCTTCAAGTTAGCAGTTGCCCGAATTAAAGTTTTAGAAGAAACTTCATCACTTTTTCTTCTTGCGGAAGATAATGAAAATCGGAACCGCAGAAATAATGTGCGGATTAGGGGTATTCCAGAAACAAATAGGGATTCTGATTTAAGAGCAAAAGTTACTGCAATCTTAAGTTTGTATCTGGATTGCCCTCCAACTACAGCTATTTAATTGGATAGGGCCCACCGGATCTGCAATGTAAGTAAATATCAGGCAATCCACCTAGAGATGTACTGTGTAGAATCCATTTTTATAATGTAAAAGAAGAAGTTTTAAAACAGGCATGGAACCTTGGACATGTAGACTTTGCACTTTGCGAATGAAACGCACTGTTCAACCTTTATTGGACGTTTTTCGCTCTGCTCAAGCTACTTAGAAATGAGGTCACCCTTTCCATTTACAAGTATTTAAAGGAAATAAGGCTTTTATATTGCGCAGACACTCACAGCTACAAGCCCTCTTTGATTTTCCCCAATCCTTATCAGAGTAAAAACCTGATTGGTTAACTTTTCAGTTGGATTTATTAACTGCTCCAGGACAGATGAGGCCCAGCTACCCTTCCTGACAACATCAGGATATTATGCAGTGGTCCCTAAGGAGGTCCCCTACAGGTCCTAATGAATATTAAGTCATCTATGTTAGCCATTGGTTTCTCTAAATGAACAGATCTATATGTTTACTTTGATGTTTGTGAAAACTGGACATAAGTATTTATAGATGGTCTCAATATAAGGGAGGTATGGTAGTTGTAAATGTTGAATTGGGACCCTTAAAGGAATCATGTCTGAGCTATATCTGGTGATCTCCTTCCAATATATGTTGATCTAATAGTGTAAACTACTTCTTTGTTTTTTTTTCTTCCTCTATCATTTTAAATTATGCAATTGTATATATTCAACAGTGTGGTAGAGGCTGGAGATACATCATATATGTATATAGGCGGAGATTTGTGGGGAAAATATATATTAATTTTTGTTTCCCCCTATACACAATAAGCCAACATATTCTAAAAAAGGCTTTGTTTATACAATTTATAGTGCACTATAGAATAATGATTTTATAATATTGTCTTACACCTATGATAGATAAATGATTCACTATAGGCTATTATAATCCATTAAGTGCTATTAGTGGAATAATTTTTATAGCACTTTCTAAATAATCATCAATGCACTTCATGTAAGTATTTTATTGTTTGTTAAACATAGTGGTGCGTAGATTAACGTGTTGAGGGAAGGAAGGAGGTAGTGGAGATGCTTTATGACTGAATGTTCTTTCCCACCACCTTTATTTAGATAGGTGTAGTAAGATTGAGGTATTTTGTATTTAGTATTGGGTGTTTGTAGATTGATGATTTTTACAATGAAGTCTTTTTAATCACGATAGATAACTGATTTACTGTAGGTTATTATAAGGCAACAAGGGGCTTTAGTGAAGTAATTTTTATGGTACTTTATAGGTTGTTACAATTCATTAAGTGGTATTAGTGGAATCACTTTTATAGCACTATCTAAATAATTTTTAATGCACTTTATGTAAGTATTTTATTGTTTGTTAAAAACATAGTGGTGCGTAAAATAATGTGTTGGGGGAAGGAAGGAAGAAGTTGCTCTATGACTGAATGTTCCCTCCCATCACTTTAATTTAGCTAGGTGTAGTAAGAATGAGGTACATTTGTATTTAGTATTGGGTTTTTGTAGATTGTTGATTTTACAATGATGTCTTATAATCACAATAGATAACTGATTCACAATAGGTTATTATAAATCAACAAGGGGCCTTAGTGAAATAATTTTTATAGTACTTTTTAAAAAACTCAAAGTGCACTTTATACAAGTATCTTACTGCTAGTTAAATATAGTGTTGAATAATATGCTGAGGAGAAAAGGGAGGAAATGGAGACGTTCATTGAACGAACATTCCCCCTCCTCACTCTAACTTAATTAGATGCAATAGGAATGAGGTATTTTGTACTCAATATTGGGTTTTTGTAGTCTGTCACGATTAGTCACTGTCTAATATTTCTCAGGACTAGCTATAAGTCTATTCTATTATCATGAGCTATTTAATATATATTGCGTGTAGGGTTAGATACTGCTGTTGGATCATATATCTGTGTGAGCTTGTCGGTGAGCTTCGACTCGCCGCTGTTGTGTAATATTATTTTCCCCCACATAGAAAAATAATATTGAGAGGGTTGATTTTTTTCCCCTAGTTTATTGAAAAGGGTATTTTGATTTACTCATTTATTTATCTTTTTTTTCTCTATTTTCTTAACCACCTAGCCAGTATGCCCGACCTTCGTACGGGCAAAAAAAAATGGCTAGGATGGTTAACCCCGTAATTTTGTCACATCCTTACCTCCATGGTCCCGCTGTGCACATCCAGCGGGACCATATTTAAAAAAAAAATTTCATGAAAAACAGTGGATCACTTTTGGTACAGAAATCTAGACCTCAGTGTAACGCTCAGGTGGTTAAATTGGAAAATGTTTATTATAATTTTTCTTTTTTTTTTCTTTCTCTCTTTTTTTTCTTTTTCCCTTTTCTTTTTCCCCCACATGACATTGCAGCTAACCTCTCTTAAAAAAAGGTTTAAACTCACCCATTAAAAGAGCAATAATTCTAAGAGAACTCCATAGACATAAAGGCTAAATTGCGTTTTTACAGGAGACACTCTTTCATCATGACCAAATTCAGAAATTGACAAATAGAAATTTTCAGGTAATCTATAATAGCCTAACCCATAAATATTACAAGAGTTTTTTACCCTGCCTATCCAGGTAATTTCCTGGAAGCATATCATATCACAGGATATAAAACTGCCAAGGGATACCCTTGCTGCTCACGTATCTGTAATTCTCAAACCTGGGAAAGATCTAAATCAATATAGTAGTTACCGACCGATTTCTCTTCTTAACTGTGATCTTAGGTTATTTAGTAGTATAATAGCCAAACGACTTACTCCTCTACTTCACTTATTATCCATCCCGATCAGAAAGGGTTCTTACCGGGACGTGAGGATCGTGACAATACTATTAGGACTCTGAATTTGATCAATTTTTCATGCTCACACCAGACCTCTGTAATGCTTCTCTCGGCAGATGCCTAGAAAGCTTTTGACAGAGTAAATTGGGACTTTTTGTCATTTGCGCTGTCCTATATTGCACTTCCCCTTTTTATGAACCGATGGATACTGGCTTTATATTCATCACCTACCGCTCAAATAAAGTGAATGGTTTAACTTTCTCGTCCACTATCGATCAGCAATGGAACTAGGCAGGGATGCCCACTAGCACCACTTCTCTTTGTCTTGGTGATGGAACCTTTCCTTCGCCATGTGAGTAAAAACATTAATATCAAGTGAGTAAATGTGCAAAACACATATCATAAAGTGGCAGCTTTTGCTGATGACCTATTGTTTTACATTATTTCACCCAGGACATCCCTTTCTATTCTGCTGACCGAGATTGCTGCATTTTCAAAACTGTCTTATTATAAAATCAACCTCCAGAAAAGAGGCATTACCTATTTCTCTTTTATTTAGGCCTATTGCTCGAATGTCCTCCAATTTTCCTTTTAAATGGGCTGAAAAAGCCATTATGTATTTGGGGACACATATCCCTTCAGATCGTTCATTGATAGTAAATCTGAACTTTCTACCACTATTAAATTTGATAAGAAATGATTTACAACGTTGGAAACAACTTACCCTTTCTTGGTTTGGTAGATGTAATGTTCTTAAAATGAATGTGATGCCCCGACTGCTTTATTTATTACAAGCTTTACCGGTGCACCTACCTAGCATGCTACTTTTCAGGTTTAGGGGAGAGTTTTTACGTTTTAACTGGGGAACAGATCCCCCCGGTATACGAAAAGAGATTCTTTGACTACCTAAGCTGCAAGGGGGCATGGCATTTCCTGATTCTGTATAAGGAAGCAGTTCATTTACCAAGACTAAATGACTGGTGTAGACATAAGACACAAAAGCTTTGGGGTAGTTTTAGAAAGTGCAATGATATCTGTTCCTTTAGAAGGGCTACCATGGCTACCTCCAGAAATGGTGGTGGACAAGACTAGACATCCACTTATAGGCCCGACGTTGCGAGTTGTTAGGAAATATTTTAGATTGATAGGAAACCACATGTATTGGAGTAGGGCCACTAGGGAGTACATTATCTTTTACTCATCAATTGATACTGGGAAACTTATTACCATCCTCTATACCATATATTGCTAAATGGAAGAGAGATTTACATATTGTTTTTTCCCAAAAACAAATAGAACATATTATGTATTTTGGTCATAAACCCTCAATTAGTAATCCTTAACAAAAATTTGAACTAAAGGCTGGTGACCAGATGGTATAGGGTCCCAGCTCTACTGGCAAACATTTTCCTACAGGCAGATGATAGATGTTGGAGATGTAATATATAACTTGATACTGTAATTCATATCTTCTGGCAATGTCCTTTATTATCTTTATAAAAGTTAAAAAAAAAAATATTTTTCACTTCTTTGCTTAAATAAACTCCTGGGTTGCTTTGGCTGTATGTTTTGGGTCATTGTCCATCTGTATTATGAAACGCCTCCCAATGAATTTGACTGCATTTAGCTGGATTTGAGCAGACAGTATATCTCTTAACACCTCAGAAGTCATTCAACTGCTTCTGTCCTGTGTCACAACCAGAGATAAGCGAATAGAAGCTGACAAAATAGAATTCGATCTGAATTTCAGGAAAAATTAGATTCGCAACGAATCTGAATTTCCTCGCGATTCGTGGTTTTTCCTAAAATGGCGGCCACACGTGTGAGGATATGGGGCAAGGAACTCTATGAAGGCGGGATGACCCATAATGCAGCCAATCAGCAGCCAGCCAGCCCTGTGATGTCACAGCCCTATAAATAGCCTCAGCCATCTTGGATTAAGACATTTTACAGCGTTCTGACTGCAGGGAGAGTCATGTGCAGGCACTAGGGAGAGTGATAGCAAAAACCTAATTGTGAGAAAAAAACTCAAAAAACGATTTATAAGTGCAGGCAAAGGATAGGGAGGAATAATTTCACAGCATCTTTGTGCAGGGAGAGACGTCAGAAGGCGCTAGGGACAGTGCTAGAAGAGCGATTTACAAGTGCAGGGAAAGATTATTTGGGGATCCAAAAAGCCATTATACAGCTCTGTCATTCCAGCAATTTATATAACCCCAAAAAATATACGCAGTTCACTGTTGCAGTATTTGTGGTGAAAGCGTTTAGTGGCCTATTTCAGTACAAAAAGAAAAATATTGCAGTTATTTGTGGTGAAAGCGTTTAGTGGCCTATTTCAGTACAAAAATAAAAATTTATTCTCAGTTCACTTCTGAGGTTATATGTGCTGAAAGCGTTTAGTGACGTATTTGATTACAAAAAGAAAATTATATACGCAGTTCACTGTTGCAGTTATTTGTGGTAAAAGCGTTTAGTGGCCTATTTCTGTACAAAAATAAAAATATATTTGAGGCTTTTAGGTGTGTTTTAATTTGCTTTTAATTGATTTAGTTCAAGTAAAGTATGTCAGACAGAGAAGTGGCAGGCTATGCAGAGAGAAGTGGCAGAGGCCTAAATGTTTCTGGCGCAGGCAGAGGTCGCAGCAGAGTAAGGGGCGTGTCAGCAGGAGTCGCAGCGAGAGGCCTGAATTCCTGGTGTCATTTAGCAGTCGTGTCTTGACCAGCAACACAGCGATTCTTGATTGGTTAACTTGGTCATCCACTTCATCCCAAGTGACATCAGACACCCCAGCCAACAGTCGGTGGGTTCGTCAGACACAACCCTTAGTTGGCATGGCCCGGGAGCAGGCCCTGTGCCCTCACCTGTCCTCAACCTGCCTCTGTCCTGTGCTGTTCCATCAGCCACAGAAGTATTGTATGCTGTGGGCTCAGCTCCACTATACAGAGAGGACGAGCTAGTAGAGGACAGTCAGCAGCTATTGCCCAGCCAAGACCTGGAGGAGACATCTGCCGCTTCCTCCACTAGGCAGGCAAGTAGTGATGAGGAGAGTGGCGTGGGAGGTGGTGTTGCGAGCGGTCAGGCTCCTGACCCAGAGACCGTTGAGGAGGACATCAGTGACGTGCATACACTACTTGATGATGATGAAGCCGATTGCACTTGGGAGCCGGGTGAAGAAGGGGCTTCATCAACATCAGAAGAGGGTGGCAGCTTGCCCTTGAGGCAGCGGCTGAGCCAGCAAGGTGGTAGCATGGCTGGTAGTCAGCAGGGTGGCAGCAGTGGCAGGTTGGGAGCCAAACGTGCCCGGGGTAGACCATCTGCTTTGCAGCAGCCTACCTGCCCAGGAAGTAGTGGTGCAGGGGTTCACGGTGGCAGCAACGTTAGCAGTCAGTCAGTGCGGAGTGTTGGGGGGAAATCACCTACTCGGCGGTGTGGCAGTTTTTTGTTAAGCATGGCCAGGGTGCCAATGTTGGCACCATGGCCCTGCGTCAACATATGCAGCGTCACCATAAAGTGGCCTGGGGGAACCGTGGCTCTGATGTGGTGGTCCAGCCTGCTGCAGCAACTGCTGCATCACCCAGTGGCACGCACTGGGTTTCAGGCAGTCAAGGCTCCACCACCTCAGCTGAAGGGAGCTGTATGTTATTTTCATCTTCTGCTGGTCCAGATGCTCCTGCTCCTCCTATTTCTCGTCAGTCATTCTTTTAGCAACAGTATGCATGCACTCATCCAACGGTGCAGAAGCTGAATGTGCTGCCCAAGTTGCTGGTGCTGCAGTCCTTTCCTTTCCAAGTGGTGGACTCTGCACCTTTCAGAGAACTGATGGCTTGTGCCGAGCCGAGGTGGAGAGTCCCAAGCCATCATTTCTTTGCGAAAAAGGCAGTACCAGCCCTGCACAAATATGTAGAACAAAAGGTGGGCCAGTCCTTAAGCCTGTCGGTGTCTGCCAAAGTGCATGGCAGCGACGACGTGTGGAGCTGTAACTACGGTCAGGGACAATACATGTCCTTTACAGCCCACTGGGTGAACATGGTTCCTGCACAGCCACACCAGCAACTTTGCCAGGTGACACAGCTTCCGCCTCCACGTTCTCACGCCGCTGGTCCTGTGACAACGTCCACCTCTGCCTCCTCATCCGCCACCGTGTCCTCAG
This sequence comes from Pyxicephalus adspersus, assembly GCF_032062135.1. Lineage (NCBI taxonomy): Eukaryota > Metazoa > Chordata > Amphibia > Anura > Pyxicephalidae > Pyxicephalus > Pyxicephalus adspersus. Next base: position 69,580,416 of record NC_092871.1, read on the forward strand.
CCTCCACTGCAGGGACAATTCACAGTGCCCCAGCAGCATACCACATGTGCAGGGCACAGTGGTGTCACGCTGTTCTGCACCTGGTTTGCCTGGGCGAACAGAGTAACACAGGGGAGAAACTGCTCCGTGTAATTTATGAAGAAATCGAATCCTGGCTTTCTCCGCGACAACTCAAAATCAGAACCATGGTGACTGACAACGGGAAGAACATTGTGTCGGTGCTGCGTCAAGGAAGGCTGAGCCATGCACCTTGCCTTCAATCTGGTTGTCAAGCGGTTCCCCCAACATACGCTAATATGCGACGTTTCCCCGTTGGAATTCCACCCTCCATATGTTGGACTGACTATAAGAACAGAGAAAGGCCATCAACCAATTCTTGATGATCAGAGCGGATAGGAATACTCCCTTGTGTCACTTCGATGTCAGCCAGTGGCAGCTCATGCGTGACACCTGCCGATTGCACAGGCCCTTTGAGGAGGCCACGTTATTTGTCAGTCGCCAGGACTATGGGATGAACAACGTCATTCCACTGCTTCATGTCCTGGAACAGATGCTTGTAAATCTGGCTGCTCAGGGGACTGGAGACGTGGTGCCTAGATCTCACGGCCACATGAGCCCTGTGGGGGCAGAACTGGAAGAGGGGAAGGAGGAGGAAGAGGAGGACATTAGAGCAAAGGCAATGTATAGCGAAATGGGTGGTTTTTCTACTCAGGTGACAGGAGAGGAGGAGCAGCCAGAGGAGCAAGAGGGAGATGAGGAAGACAAAGCAGAGGACCCAGACACACCGTGGCAGTATGCAGTGGGGATGGAAGCAGGGAGTCCCTCCGAGTCACTTGCAGAAATGGTCTGCTGCATGCTCACTTGCTTGCGCAGTGACAGCCGAATTGTCACCATTTGGCAGAGGGATGACTTCTGGCTCTCCACCTTGTTGGACCCTCGCTACCGGTCCAAAATGGGGGCGTTTTTTACATCCGCTGAGAGGGAGGACAAACTGAACTACTACAGAGACATCCTATGCAGTCAGTTGGCTGCTGCCTATATGGGTCATCGTCCATCCTCTCGCAGGTCTTATGGGGGTGCCCTCTGCACTCAACTTTCCACTGCCATGGCTGCTGGGGAGGGGTGTGGTGGGAGGAACAGTACCAGCTCAATCAGCAGCAGCCTGAGTCTAGAGTCTCTGATGAAAAGCTTTCTTCAGCCGCATAGTGAAGAAACTACCGACCAGCAGCTAGACATAAAGCAAAACCTTAACCAGCAGGTGGTGGCATACTTGGAGTGCACCCTGCCAGCCATCATTGAAGATCCGCTGGACTACTGGGCAGCCAAACTGGATTTGTGGCCGCAACTGGCCGAGTTTTCCCTGGAAAAGCTGTCTTGCCCAGCCAGTAGTGTGGCATCAGAGCGGGTGTTTAGTGTGACGGGGGCCATAGTTACCCGAAGAAAAACTGGCCTGTCCACCCAAAATGTGGAGAGACTGACCTTTGTCAAGATGAATCAGGCATGGATCAGCCAGGATTTCCACCCACCAGTGCCTGATGCATCTGATTAGATGATCCATGCCGCCTGACCCAAACCTTGACAAAAGAGACCAGTTTCTTCTGGCTACTTGCCTCAGCTACTACTCCGATGCTGCCACCCGCCTGATGCCACACATCAGATGCCAAGTGCTCCTTCATTCACCCACATTCGTCAGCGGGTACTGGTATTGCCACCCACTGCCCCACTCTGTCACCGGGTCACTTTGTGGTCCCCTGATGCTGCTGCTGTCATCCCCACACTATGTCACCTTGCCACTCTGTGGTCTCCTGATGCTGCTGCGCATTACAATCTGTTTAAACTAGATACTGCACTTTTGTGATATTGTGCTGTATAATCATTGCCTGTGCCACTGTGATATATAATCTTTTCTGTTTTGTGTGCTTTAAATCCTTTTTATGCCTGTAAAGTCATGATCATGGGACATTGCTACAAAACCCATGTCTCAACCTCCCCTGTTTGAATCTAGCAGTGTCATCTGTTGTTAGACAACACTAGAAAACTTTGCTTTTACTCTCTGTGGTAGTGGTAGTAGGGGACATAATTAATTAAGTGGCAGGAAGGGTGGGGTTTTACTAAGGTTGGTGGCATACAAAATGGCTATACGTATTCTTTACCCATATTCATGTTTTATTGACAATTGCAAATGTTACTATGCAAAGAAAACATTATTTGTATAAGTTATGGGTATTACACAGTCATACCTGCCAATTTTACACAGTATAGCAAAAAAAAATGACAACTGCATCCACCCAATCTTCATCCAGACCAAACTACCAGTTGGTATATAACTATGCTTTTATATCATTCGTGATTTTCTGGAACAAGAGCTCTTCAGTAGTACAGAACAAATTCACTTTTCCCCAACTGTCTATTGTACAGTTACTGCGGATGAATGTACAGTTCCTTACTTTCAGCTTATACATTTACACAGACTGTGAGTTCTATTTACAGTTGCTGAAAACATCAAAGGAAAAGTTTGATTCTTCTATGGCCATTATTCAGTGATTGAACACATTCATTGCTTCTGTGCAGTCTGATCTTCCCATTCTCATTTTCAGTACTGCAGAATGTTCTGTCTCTGAGTCATATTCTTTATCACTGCTGTATCAAGCAATACCTCTGAGTATCTCGCACTTTGAATCTGCTGGTAAATGTTTCTCTTTGATAAAAATGAACGTTTCTTCTGATTTTGTAGGTCTGTCTTGGATGTTGTGGGGCTAGAATTTAGTTTAAGGAGTTTTTGAGGTTTTATTACATTTTGTCCATCATTGAACCAAATGATTAAAAAATTGGACATTTATAATTTTAGGTATTTTTGTGGAAGATAGCTAGCCAGATTTCCACAAGATTAAAAAAACCAAAAAAAACAAAACAAAAAAGATTCTTGGTCAAGGGGGCTCTTTAGTCTTCATGTTCCATTATTCTTACAACATCTTTTGATGGTTTCTCGAGTTTTCAGGGTAGATAAAGTAAAGATTGTTTTCATGAAAAACTCATAATCATAATGTAGAAAAAAATTAGACTCAGTTAAATAAATCATCAAACTAACATGCAATTTGCTTTACATGAAAGGAGCATTTATTAGGATTATGTTTGCATTGGTTAAATACAAAAAGCAAGTTTTCAAAACATGGGCATTACTGAGCATACCAAATGTTCTGCTAAAAAGTCCCTTTAGGTGAAAACCTGCTTTGTTGAATAGAAGGGTCCAATTGCATAAAGACTATCTTTATTGTCATTGGGTATCACACACTAGGGTACCTGGAATGTCATTGGGTGCACACAGGTATTGGGAAGAATAGTTTAAATATAATAGCTTTTCCTGAGCCTGAGCTAGATGAGTTTTGTCCAATCAAATATATATTTTCAGGTTAGCAGTTCTGTTATGGGGGAAGGGTGAGAATCTGGAGCTAGGTCATGTAAAAGCTGCTTGACAAATTGTTCTAGCCTTCAAAATATTGTGGTTTATTTAGTCAGGAATTCCGAATTAACCGTATATACTCAAGTATAAGTCGATCCGAGTATAAGCCGAGAAAGCTATTTTTAACTTGGAAAACAGGAAAAATTGATTGACCCGAGTATAAGCCGAGGGTGGGAAATGCTGCAGCTATTGGCGCCTTCCTTGTAAAATGCCTTCTTATGTGATAGTGAGATGTTATAGAGTGAAGATGGAATTTGGGGTGTTAGGGCAATGAAAAGTTTGCTTTTATGAGGTCATTGTGGTGTCTTGAGACAATGATTTAGGTGTTAGAGGACAGTTATTCACATTCACTGCAATAAAACAAATAAAATCAGTGCATGTGGGTGAGCTTTTGTAACTCATGTAAAGTTTTCACAGCCTATTTGCACCATGTAATAGTCTCTGGCCTCCTAACTTCCTTGTGCTGGAGATCGCTGAGAAAAAGATGAAAATAAAAAGGAGCAATCACAGCACAGTGTACACACTAATAAAGAGTCGGATGGATAGGTAGAGGCAATGCTGTCACTCCTCATACTGATAGTCATGGTGTTTAAAAACAGGGAAAGGTAACCCCCAATATACATTGTTAGCTTTGGACTTAACACACCAGAAGTGTGTTGTGATGTAGGCGCGGCCCATCCAGTGATGTTAGTGATTGCCTGCACAGGAACACCAGTCTCATCGGTGGCGCTTGCATCTCAATCGGGCTGATACCTGATTGGCGTATAAGCCAAGGGTTTGAACACATTTTGGGTGTTGAAAAAGTCGGCTTATACTGTGGTATACGGTACTACTATTTGATCATTTCACTGTGTTTGGTTTATCCGCTGCATGGTACTTAGCAGGTTGGTTTACTGGCATGGTAACATAACTATAATTCGTAGCCTTTGTACAATACAAGTCTTTGTATTGTTCTATAGCAAATCTAAACCCCAAAACAAAAATGAAACATATTGCAGTTTACCAGCACTTAGATGTGGTGGTCACATGAGTTTTCCTTTTTCTGTCTTTTTTAATTTTTTTTTATTCTGGTAACCCTGCATGGGTGACAATGCTTTCTCATTGTACTAAACCTAAGGAGGGAGTCATGGCCATTGTACAAACTGAACTTCTAACATGTCCTTTTAATTTTTTTTCAATTACACAGGGGGACAGAGAGAGAAATAATTTACAGAAGGAATAAAGCATTCATGTCAGTACACAGGAATCTACACTGCATGTTTGGCAGGTGTTTCTGTACTAAAAGTTCCAAAGTCGGAACAAGTAAAGTAATCCATCCACTGCTGGAAAATAACACCTACATGCTTATGTTATATGCAAAAAGGAGGACACTAGATGGTAACGTGTAAGTTAAATTTCTGTTTAGAGTAAGCTTTGACCACATATGCATATTTTATGTTCCAGCATATTGTGTCACAAGGTTTATTTCCCAGCACCACATTTTATGTTTTTTTTTTTAATTCTTTATAATTTATTTGGTGTTTTGAGTTCTTACTATACTATACATACAACTTTTGTTGGACCCTTTTGTGTGCTTTGGAATAAAAACCTATTTAACCACTTAAGTATTTGGAATGTTAATGATATTGTATGTCCTAAAAGGACACATCTATTACTTTTAGCTGCAGAACAAGCTGCTGCTTGTTTTTTTTTTTTGAATATTGGTACACAGAAAACAAAACCAAAATTACAAAAGAATATTGCTGAATAAGGCCTAGATTTTTCCCCCAAAAAACAAACAGGCCCATAGTGGTTAATCACCTATTTATGTGATTAGTTAGTGACCAAATATGCTACACACATTCTTATTGACATTAGAAAACTGTTTTTGAATATTAGATTGGAGCCTGTGTCCACATTTCCTTTAAAGTTTTAATATAGGCAAAATAAAAAATCACATATATGATGAAGTTTGTATTTGTGAGTCCCCCCAGTGGTTTTATCATCTGTCTATCCTGCTGGTGGATGCATTAGGCTGTCCAGTCAAAAGGGGCAGTTATATTATGCTAAATTGTTAGAGCAGCTATCAAGCAACCAACATAGGACAATGACAGCAGGAGAATGGATGAAAGCCTAAGGGAACAACTGTCTTGATGTTTTGGTAGAGAATCTATCATATAGGAATCTATGGAAAATATATGTATAGAAAATATATTATAGAGGATATCATAAAATGCCTCAAAATAGAGAGAGAAAACTGGTAGTATTAACAAGCATTTACTCACACCAAACAAAGGGGAAAAAAAAACTTAAAAACAACATTATAAAAGCAAAAAAGGTAACCTATTATACAATGTAAGTTAATTTGAATAAATAAACCTTAATCTTAAAAGTAGTGAACAATTCTGTACATATAATACAAGTTTTTGTACTGTTTTATACTATTTAAATGTGAATTACCTTAAATATCATTTAGTAGATTTGGGAAATGCTACTGTTTTCCACATCTAAATAATGAGATGCCTTGGATTCCATATATGCTGTATTATGGTATCAAGCTTTGTGTTTAGTTTATCTTTTATGAACCCAAGTTTTGCTTACTATCTGATACAACCTAACTTCTTTTGGCACAGTAATACATGAACGTATATTTTTCAATAGAAAAAACAGGATTTATTGGCATGTAAATAGGATGAAAGGTAAATGTATTCTATGGTAGTTATTGCATTCTTGCTCCAATATATAAATAGCTTAAATGTCAGCAGTGACTTTTTTTTTTCATAAGGGCTGAACTGTGAAAGCTCTGGATAAATTTGCTCCAGTAGCTTTCTAGGCTTGAGAATTTTACATGCAATGTTAATTTATGACCTCTGTTCTTGTAATTCATCTCCCAGGAGGAAGAATATGTTTCAGTACAGTTCAGCTTGTTATTTGTACTGTAACAATAATCCTTCACCATGACACAAGACCCGGCTGTTGAGCCGCAGAAAGGGTGCTGTCACAATTTAAGCACAACAGCAGATATTTGCCTAATTTATATTTACATATATGAAGGCTTACTTTAAAAAAAATAAACCTGTAATATAATGTTTGTTAAAAAGTCCACATCCAACATTTAACTAATCATTTAATTTACATTTATTCATACTTTTTAGAAATGTAGAAATAAGTTTTTTGTAGATTGCACACTTTTAAAAATTGAAACAAGAAACTGCTATAATAAAAACAAATGTTAAAAAAATTACTATTGCTCTTTATAATGCATCTTGTTCAATTCCAGTTCTCATGTTTAAAAATAAATGAAAACATTGGATGAAAGCAATGCTTTAGCTTTTTGGTTAAATTATTCTTTAGCAATATCTTAAAGCCACCATACAAATATTTTATCAGTATATACTGTAAGGTATTAGGGTCAAATGCACTCATTGCGGAGAGGCATTTCGGGTTTTACTTCAATTATTTTTTCACAAAAACCATCAATACAAAGAAATCTTCATGATTTTCCTTCATAGTGTATCAGTCCTCACAGTATCACAGCACAGCACAAGTAAAACACAAATGTAGTCTATTGTTTCTCTCTCCGACAGTCTTCAGAGTTATTGGTCACAGAGACAAGAAACTTTAGGAAACCTCCTAGGCTCTTCCAGCATACAGCCTGCACTCAGCCTGTTCACTTGAGCCACCTGGCCTTAGGCTCCAAGTTCCCCATTCTCAAAGACCTGCACCTTTTTATCATCAGCCAGGTACTTTTAAGCGTTCCTAAATTTCTGGCTTGGAAAAAGGACGAGTTCCTTGCCCTCCTATTTCTCCCAGGACTCTCCAGGCCTGGATACCAAAGAAAGAGCTGCAAATTTACAGCTCAACACTAAATTATAGCCTTACACAGGTTTTAATCCCTCTTAAAACACCTTTAAATCACCTCCATAACTAGCCCTATATTTGTCACTATGCTACAATTCATTAAATATTACACCTTTAAGCCCCATTGCTGTACTGTTTTAATCGTGGTTTTCTGGCAAATCACAAAAAGCACTGGGCAGTATTACATGGTCCTACCCTAAATGGACTAGGGCCTCTTTACCTGAATCCCTTGGAGTGTAAAGCTCCTGACAGGGGTCAAGCTTCCATACTTAGTCCCCCAGAACAGTGGTCGCCAACCGGTGGTCCGGTCCGCAGGAACATTTTGGTGGTTCGTGGCTCTGCGTGGCTTTGGTGGAGCCGCGGATCATGTCCCCTATACAGTTCCTAGGCTCAGGGAGGTGGGCGAGCTGTGTCTCTGGATTTGAGCCTGCGATGAAAGAGTGTGCAGAGTATGCATTCATGACGTCACTATGGGGGAGATTCCTTCCCCTTTGAGTGACACCAAGCTGCCCGCCCATGCGCGGTCAGGAGCTGGTAATTTTAGTGGTCTGCGGGACCGAAAAGGTTGGGGACCACTGCCCAACGAGAGACAAGGAGACTAAATTTACTGACCAGAGCCAGACCCTCCTTAGCACCTAAAAGTGGCTCTCACATAGAGTGACCCTCTGACTTAGGGAGAGGCTGACCTTTTGTCAACGTTCAGGCAGCAAGGCCATAAGGAAAAGCACCCTACTAACCTTATGCAAGAGTGCATTGTGCTGTGACGTAGAAATGAAAATGGTGAAAAAAGGCTGCCTTGGAAAATTTATGGCTGGCCTTCCGGTCAAAAAAAAATATCCTCCTGTGTACCCAAAAGAGGCAGGTGCTTGAAAAAGAGCCAAATTAAGGTGTTTGTGTGTGCACTAATAGAGGTGTATCCTTAGAGGGCTACCCCAGATGCCCAAACCAGAGGTACAGACATTGCAGAAATCTCTTTTCTAGACCCCTAAGCCAGACCAGGCAGCACCAGTCCCAACCAGCAGACAGAGATGGGAGATCGTGCCTCTGCAACCTCACAAACTCCAGCCTCTGAATCCAAAGTGTACTAGTCACTGGCACCACTGAAGACACTAGGGTGTCCTTACCTCTGGACCTGGTAAGAACAGATAATGCACTTGAGCCAAAAAGATGAGATGCAATCCTACCCTGATGTTGCACCATCTGCTTGGGCAATGAGTTCATTAATTGAATGGGAAAAAAGAATAAAAGTAAAGAAAAGAAAAAGGAGCATATAGATGCTTTCTTTTTTAATTAGGAAATGGTTTAAAACTTCAAATTTCATTCAGGCCTGAATGTTTGCCAGCATTTAGTGTGAAAATCCATCTAGTTTAAGAAGTTCCTTGTCAATGTCCCCTGCTCCTATATTTTGATATGAACGACCTAGTGCTATAAATCTGAATTTGTCTGTGTTATGAATATGACGGATAGCCATGTCCTAAATGGGTAGTTTTTCTTCTACTAATAGATACTAATACGAATACTAATGGGCAAAGATACTATTTTAAATGGTACATTTTTATCCAAGATATCTATTGAAGGTTTCCATCCATATATACTTTTATGCGTATTTGCTGTTGAATGTGCCATCCTGAGCTGTTCTGCAACCTTTTGTAACTCTTTAATTATCAAGACAAACTCTGCAGTTGTTTCTTTTTGCATATCAAAGCACAGCTAGCTCCAGATGTTAATTAATGTCTAGGCTCCATAAAGTTTTTTTTTTGGTTTGTTTGCGATTAATTCACAGTGACGATTATATACAGTAATTGACCCAATCTGTGCATGTACAGAAAGGAAAAAATAAATAATATGTTGAGACAAATACCTGTCCTAATTGCATTTATTAAAATAATGTACCTGTTCCGACTTACATACAAAATCAACCTAAGAACAAACCTACAGTACCTATTTCGTATGTAACACAGGGACTACCTGTATATGGATACACAAAAAGGTAAGTTACATAGTAGGTCAGGTTGAAAAAAGTCCATCTAGTTCAACCACTAGGGAAGTAAACATATCCCAGATATAAAACCCTATAAGACATAGTTGGTCCAGAGGAAGGTAAAAAAAACCCTGGTACAATTTGCTTCAAAAGGGGAAAAATATTTCTTCCTCATTCTATGAGGCAATTGGATGTTCCCTATCCCTCTTTACTTTAAAGCCTTAATACCCAGTTATATTCTGTGCTTACTAGAAAAGCATCCAGCTTTTTCTTAAAGCAATTTATAGTAGTTGCTGAAAATACTTCTTGAGGGAGCCTATTCCACATTTTCACAGACCTTACAGTGAAGAATCCCTTCCTTATCCGGAGCTTAAACTTCTTTTCCTCAAGACACAAAGAATGCCCTCTTGTTCTTTGTGAAGATCATAAGGTGAATAGTTCGGAAAAAAGTTCTCTATATGCACTCTTTATATATTTATACAGGGTGATCATATCCCTGCCTAAACGTCTGTTTTCAAGGGAGAATAGATTCAGTTCAGCTAATCTCTCCTCATAGCTGAGCTCCTCCATTCCTTTTATTAGTTTAGCTGCTCTTCTCTGCACTCTCCAACTCCACAATGTCCTTTCTGTGAACTGGTGCCCAAAACTGGACTGGATATTCCAGATGTGGTCTGACCAATGCTGTCCAGAAGCTGGATCTCCTCAGTCTATACCTCTTTTAAAACAAGAAAGTTCTTGGCTAGCTTTTGATATTGCAGCTTGACAATGAATGCTGTTATTAAGTCTATATTCTTTCAGGACCCCCAGATCCCTTTCCATGTCTGAATCCTTCAAATGTATTCCCCCTAGACAGTATGAAGCATGAATGTTGTTAGCCCCCAAATGCATAACTTTTACATTTATCTTAATTAAATGTCATTTGTCACTTGCCTGCCCAAAAAAACAGTACATCCAGGTCTGCTTGTAGATTGTAGACATCCTGTATAGACCTAATTCCATTACAGAGTTTGGTGTATCTGCAAACACAGAAATTGTAATTTTAATCCCAAACTCTATATCATTTATAAAGATGCTAAAAAGTAAAGGTCCCAACACTGAACCCTGGGGTACATCACTAATAACCTTAGACCATTCAAAGTAGGAACCAATAATCACTACTCTCTGGAAGCGGACTTTAAGCCAGTTCACTATTTATTTACAGATTGACTTTTCTAAACCTATTGACCCTAACTTGCAAATTAACCGTCTGTGGGTACTGTGTCAAATGCTTTAGCAAATACCAAGTGCACAATATCAACTGCTATTCCACTGTCTACCTGTTTACTTACTTCCTCATAAAAAGAGAGTAAAATTGTTTGACAGCTTTGGTCTTTCTTGAAGCCATGCTGACTATCACTTATAACAGCAGTCGCCAACCGTTGGTCCGCGAGAAAATTTTGGTGGTCCGCGGTCACGTCCCCTGTACAAATCCCTGGCTCAGGGAAGTGGGCAGGGTCCCTGGACACAACCCGCTCACTCTCCCATCGCAGGTCTGGACAAGTGGACAGGGTTAGGTCATCATGACGTCACTATAGGGGAAGTTTCTCCACCTTTGATTGAAACCTGGCTCCCCGCGCATGTGCAGCCGGTAATTTTAGTTGTCCGCGGGACCAAAAAGGTTGTTGACCACTAACTAACTAAAAAAATGGATTTGCAATGAATGCAAATTTCCTCGTGCTTCATGGTAATGAATCGCAATTTTTCCTAAAATGGCAGCTACACGTGAGAGGACATGGGGCAAGGAACTCTGGGAAAACGGGATGACCCATAATGCCATGCATGCAGCCAATCAGCAGCCAGCCCTGTAATGTCACAGCCCTATAAATAGCCTCAGCCATCTTGGATTAAGACATTTTACAGTGTTCTGAGTGCAGGGAGAGACATCTGCAGGTGCTAGGGAGAGTGATAGGAAAAACCTCATTGTGAAAAAAAAAAAGAAAAAACGAGTGATAAGTTCAGGGAAAGGATAGGGAGGAATCATTTCACAGCATCTTGTGATTTACAAGTGCAGGGAAAGATTATTTGGGGAACGAAATAGCCATTATACAGCTCTGTCATTCCAGCAATTTGTTCTTGTTATTGGGGTTTAGTGACCTATTTCTGTACAAAAAGAAAAATATATTAGTCGCTTTTAGGGGTGTTTTAATTTGCTTTTAATTTATTTAGTTCAGACAGAGAGGTGCAAGGCCATGCACAGAGGAGTGGCAGAGGCCTAAATGTTTCTGGCGCAGGCAGAGGTCGGAGCAGAGTAAGTGGGCATGTCAGCAGGAGTCACAGCGAGAGTCCTGAGCTCCCAGTGTCATCTAGCAGTCATGTCTTGACCAGCAACCCAGCAGTTCTTGACATCAGACACCCCCAACCAACAAGTCGGTGGGTTTGTCAGACACAACCCTTAGTTGGCATGGCTCGGGAGCAGGCCCTGTGCCCTTACCTGACCTCAACTTGCCTCTGTCCTGTGCTGTTCCCTCAGCCACAGAAGTATTGTATGCTGTGGGTTCAGCTCCACTATACAGCATGGACGAGCTAGTAAAGGACAGTCAGCTGCTACTGCCCAGTCAAGATCTGGAGGAGACATCCGCCGCTTCCTCCGCTAGGCAGGCAAGTAGTGATGGGGAGAGTGGTGTGGGAGGTGGTGTTGCTGATGGAGGATGATGATGAAGCTGATCGTGCTTGGGAGCTGGGTGAAGAAGGGGCTTCATCATCATCAGGAGAAGAGGGTGGCAGCTCGCCCCTGAGGCAGCGGCTGAGCCAGCAAGGTGGTAGCATGGCTGGTAGATAGAAGGGTAGCAGCAGTGGCAGGTCGGGAGCCAAACGTGCCCGCGTTAGACCACCTGCTTTGCAGCAACCTACCTGCCTGGGAAGTAGTGGTGCAGGGGTTCACAGAGGCAGTGGCGTTAGCAGTCAGTCAGTGCGGAGTGTTCGGGGGAAAATCACCTACTCGGCGGTTTGGCAGTTTTTTGTTAAGCCGCCGGAGGAGGTTAACATGGCCATATGTAGAATATGTGGGCAGAAGGTTAAGCATGGCCAGGGTGCCAATGTTGGCACCACAGCCCTGCGTCAACATATGCAGCGTCACCATAAAGTGGCCTGGGAGAACCGTGGCTCCGATGTGGTGGTCCAGCCTGCCGCAGCAACTGCTGCATCACCCAGTGGCACGCACTGGGTTTCAGGCAGTCAAGGCTCCACCACCTCAGCCAAAGGGAGCTTTATGTCATTTCCATCTTCTGCTAGTCCAGATGCTCCTGCTCCTTCTACTCCTCGACAGTCATTCTGTCAGCAATTGATCACAGAAGCAATTGCCAAGAGACAACAGTATGCTTGCACTCATCCAACGGCACAGAAGCTGAATGTGCTCCTGTCCAACTTGCTGGTGCTGCAGTCCCTCCCTTTCCAAGTGGTGGACTCAGCACCTTTCAGAGAACCGATGGCTTGTGCCAAGCCAAAGTGGAGAGTCCCCAGCCATCATTTCTTTGCAAAAAAGGCAGTACCAGCCCTGCTTAAATATGTAGAACAGAAGGTGGGCCAGTCACCATTCGGCAGAGGCATGACTTCTGGCTCTCCACCTTGTTGGACCCTCGCTACCGGTCCAAAATGGGGGCCTTTTTTACACCCTCTGAGAGGGAGGACAAACTGAACTATTACAGAGACAACCTATGTAGTCAGTTGGCCGCTGCCTATCTGCTCCATCGTCCATCCTCTTGCAGGTCTGACCAGGGGGCCCTTCGCACTCACGTTCCCCTGCCATGGCTGCTGGGGAGGGGTGTGGTGGCCCGAGCAGTACCAGCTTTATTAGCAGCAGCCTGAGTCTAGAGTTGCTGATGAGCAGCTCTCTTCACCCCCATAGTAAAGAAACTACTGACCAGCAGCTAGACATAGAGCAGAACCTTAACCAGCAGGTGGTGGCATACTTGGAGTGCACCCTGCCAGCCATCATTGAAGATCAGCTGGACTACTGGGCAGCCAAACTGGATTTATGGCCTTAACTATCCGAGTTTGCCCTAGAAAAGCTGTCCTGCCAGCCAGTAGTGTGGCATCAGAGTGGGTGTTTAATGCAGCGGGGGCCAAAGTTTCCCCAAGACGAGCTCGCCTGTCCACCCAAAATGTGGAGAGACTGACCTTTGTCAAGATGAATCAGGCGTGGATCAGCAAGGATTTCCACCCACCAGTGCCTGATGCATCTGATTAGATGATCCATGCCATCTCACCCAAACCTTGACAAAAGAGACCGGTTTCTTCTGGCTACCTGCCTCAGCTACTACTCGGATGCTGCCACCCACCTAATGCCACACATCAGATGCTAAGTGCTCCTTCTTTCACCCACCTTCGTCAGCGGGTACTAGTTTTGCCACCCGCCGCCCCACTCTGTCACTGGGTCACTTTGTGGTCTTACAGCTCTGATGCTGCTGCTGCCATCTCCACAGTGTGTCACCTTGCCACTCCGTGGTCTCCTTATGCTGCTTCTGCTTCTGCCATCTCCACACTATGGCATCTTGCCACTCTGTGGTGTCCTCATGCTGCTGCTGCCATCTCCACACTATGTCACCTTGCCACTCTGTGGTATTCTCCTGATGCTGCTGCTGCCGCCACCTCCAGACTCTGTCATTGTGCCTTTCTGTGGCCTCCTACTAATGCTGCTGCTGCCCCCACCTCCAGACTCTGTCTTTGTGCCACTCTGTAGCCTCCTGATGCTGTCGCCAACCCCAGATTCTGTCATTGTGTCACTCTGTGGTCTCCACCTGGTGCTGCTGCTGCCGCTGTCGCAACCTCTAGACTCTGTCATTGTGCCACTCTGAAGCCTCCTAATGCTTCCGCCAACTCAACACTCTGTGACTCTGTCATTGTGCCACTCTGTGGTCTCCTCATGCTGCTTCCACCTCACCACTATGTCATTGTGCCACTCTGTGGACTTCTCAAGCTGTTGTCCCACCCTCCCGACGTTATGACTGGGCCACTTTTTTGCCTTTTTGGCCTGGATGACATCACTATTTATTTGACCCCTCTTCTGATCTGTCAGATCTAAGGAAAAAAGAGACGCACAACGGATCCTGTCTGTGTAGCAGCTGTAAGGCCTGTACGGTCCCATCAGAATTGGCTTATGATTTGGTAGCCAAAAGCAGGAGTGGGTACAAAACACAGAAGACATGGAAATATTCCATTCATGTGTCATCCCTGTTTTGGATCCACTCCTGTTTTTTTTGGTATTAGCAATACTGATGGAATATTGAGCAAATACTGACTGAGTGAAGGCATATGCTCCACAGACAGGATTCGTTTTTGTGGGTTATTGTTCTGACGGATCAGAGGAAGGGCAAAATAATCAGTGACATCAACACAAACTAACTGCTGACACCCTCTCCACTTTGTCGGGGGGTTCTACTTGTATAAGCAGTTAATAGAACAGGTTCTGCAGACATCTATGTGGAATAAACTGACGAGAGTGTAAAAGGAGTGCGCTTCTTCTTGACGCTAACAGGGACCTGTAAGGCTGAGTTCAAACTTGAGTTATTTGGTCAGTTTTGGCCCCGTGACTGGCCAAATAAGTGAAGTGTGCAATGATTCTAATAGAGACGCCTGTCATCTGCATGTCATACTGACTCACTGTATTATTTCACTACCACAGCAGACTCCCTATGCGTGTTACTGCAAGGCACAGTGTTCTACACCACTATCAAGGCTCTCTGCAGGCCGAAAATAGATGTTTTTTAACACGATTCGCCGCAAATAAATTCGGATCGAAGCAAATCTTTTCGAAAAATTCGGTAAACCGGCCGAATCGAATTTTTGAGAATTGTATGACAATTGTTTGACAATCGGATTACAACTGAAAGAAAATACTTACCCTGTCCCCGCAGCTCCTCCAGCAGCAATAAAAAATTTGCTATTGCTGCTGGCATCAGTGAGATGTGAAGCACAATGCAGAAATCCTGCATTGTGCTTTGCATCTTCCTGGAGATGGGGGCAGCAGCAGCTCCGGCGTCTGTGTGCCTGTGTGAGGCAGGGCAGGGAAATCCCCACTCACATCACCCTGGGAGGATGAGTCATCTTCCGGGTGATGTGATTGGTGATGTATGGGGTTGTGTCTGGGAGGGAAATTTAAAAGCAGATTAAAATGTAATCTGCTTTTAAATGTTTTTTACAGTACAAAAACACCACACAACATGAAATAAAAATAAAAGTACATTTTTAATTTTATATTTTATTTTTAGATTACATTGTTGTCTATTATTTCATTATTTTTTTAAATTATTATTTTTAATTATGTATT
>NC_092871.1:69596299-69654099 GCF_032062135.1 Pyxicephalus adspersus
TTACAGGTCTACAATTTAAAAAAAAAAATTTCATGAAAAACAGTGTAACGCTTTTGGTACAGAAATCTAGACATCAGTGTAACGCCCAGGTGGTTAACTGTGTTTTATGCATTACCACATTCAACTCCACCCATAATATCTCAACCTCATCACATGCTGCATCAACAATTTTCTTCTTTTACATTCACTTTCAGATCACTTCTCACATACGGACAGACACCACCACCTTTTTGTTTGACTCTGTCTTTACTAAAGAGAGTATAACTGGGAATAATGACAGCCCAGTCATGTGAAGAACAAAGCCAGGATTCAGCAATACCAACATGTCATAATGCTCTTCATTCATTAAGGCTTCCAACTCCCCTATTTTGTTTGCCAGACTTCTAGAACTGGTGAACAGGCAAACCATTGCTGCATTTGCCAGTACTGTTTACTAAATCCCTTTGTTTTTCAGTCCAAAGCGTACTGCACAATCCAAAGTTTGTGTGTAACATGTGAAATGCCTTATCCAATATGTGAAATATTTATCCATATTCCTCCCCCCAACTATCCCCAATCCACCCTCCATTAGTGACTAAACCCTGTCTGACCTGTCTGGCCAGCTTATTTAACTGTCCTACCCCCCTCTGTCCTGGTTTAATTATCCCTCCACCATTTCCCTAAATCTTTCCCCTAGCACAGCAGACCCCCTTCAATTTAGGTGCAATCCATCTCTGGCATACAGGTTGTACACCAATATAAAAACAGCCGAGTGCTCTAAGAACCCAAACCCTTCCCTTTTACACCAGGACTTAAGCCATGCGTTTAGCTGTCAATGCTCCCTCTGTCTTTGCTGCGTTGCGTTTAGCACAGGCAATATTCCAGAGAATAAAACCTTGGTCTTTTCCTTCAACTTGAAACCTAGTTCTTTAAACTGATTTTTCAGAATCATCCATCTTCCATCTATCCTGTCATTGGTTCCAACATGGAGCAAGACAGCTGGGTCATGCCCAGCCCCCCCGAGTAGTTTTTCCACTCGGTCCACCACATGCTGAACACTGGCACCAGGGAGACAGCAAACCATTCAGTTGAAGGAATCTGGGAGACAACCTATTCTATCAGTCCTCATGATCATGGAAACCTCTATGGCAACCAATTGTTACACCTTCCTGCATTACCTTCCCCTACTATTAGATGGGCTGCTCTCCCGGCTGTTAGGGGTAGCAGTAACATCTAGAGTTGCCACCACTGGGTTTGCCACCTGCACATCTTCACATAGATTTGCAAATTTGTTAAGTTATTAAAACACAAGGCTGGCCTTCATTTTCTGGGAGCCCCTACCACTCTCTCTAACTACAGTAACCCAGCTTTCTACATGTTCAGAGGGTGATTAACCTCTCCACCCTCGATCTAAATCATTAACTACTTGCTCAGTGAGCAGGAGACCCCTCTCAAGGTGATCCAGTGATCTCAATGCTGCAATGTGCTTCTTCAGAACTCTAATGCGGCACTCCAGGAGGGTGACTTTCTCACATCTGTCACAGCAGTATTCACCTAGGAGCTGTTGTTCCATTTGTGCATACATATGGCAGCCTGTGCACTGAACAAAACCTTCTACCTTGCTACAACTCATTTTCCCAATTACAATGTTTATTGTTTTTAAGGAGTTATAACAGTTTACTTACAGTTTGTAGTAACTTTAAGGATTCAACTCGTTTTGCTTTCAAACTCCTGTTTTCTAAATCAGCTTGTTTCACCAGCTAAGAGTGAGCGAGCTCAAGATGAGTCTGCCCAGAACCTAAATCACCTGTGAAACCCTGACCACTCCCCCTTTGAGGAAAGGAAATAGGAAAAAAATGACAGTCAAATAGACACAACCCAATAGTCAAACTTTTAAATACACAATATCAGAAAGCAATATCAGAAAACACAACTCTTGTGTTTTCTAACTCTACTTATTCCCAGCAACTTGTTTCACCAGGATAATGATTTAATTTTTATTTGATACTTTTAAAAAAACATTAGAAATAAGCTGCTTTTCTCCTTAAATATAGTAAATTAATTTATGGTCTCCCTAAATAAATAAATTATAAATTCATTTTTTTTCCTATAGATCCTGGGTTATCTTTGAATGGTAATACTAAAAATCATCTGTCTGGTTGGTGACGTGCCTTTCTCCTCATCACGCACTGCTATGCTTATACCATCTATTGTGTTGATGTGGTAGGCAAGATTTTTGCACTTCAGTGGAAGACTGTCTTATGTGAGTGTATATTTTTGGTTTTGTAATTTTTGTTTATGATTTTTATTGAGAAATATTGATGACAATTGATATTGATTTTCTTAGACTATATTACAAAAAAACTTGTAAATCTCATGTTTTTTCCAGAGGAAGCGGATGTTAGTTCCGTGAAACATGTCAAAAGATGTCTACTGGGATTTGTTCAGCCATATTACTTGTGTGATGTATATCATCTGTTTTAAATATTGTTATATTTTAACCATTATTGTTACAATAAAAATTTTTGGAAATTTTAATTACATTTAAATATATTGATTTACTTAAAAATAAGTGCCAAAAAAGTCCCATACAAAACAAGAAAAAGTTTATTTATTACTTAATATGAGTATGTGGAAATGTGGCACAAATATTAATCAAATAGAAAAAGTAATAATCTTATTTACTACCCTATGTAGCAGTTTAAACATTATGGGTTAATTATCTCAGCTCACTAAAACTTTTAATTCATTTGGCTTACCACCTTCTAGTCTTCAAAACTTTCTTTATTGGGATCATTGGACTTTCAATTAGGTCTTTACTCTCCCCTAAGCAAGCCATGCAGCCAAACATGTCTGCCTTAAGAGACAACTGTAAATTCTCTAAGATTTCTACGATCCTCTGGGTGCCTATTGTAAAATCAATAAAAACTGTTCAATATTTTATATTTGCTTGTTTATTATCAGCTCAGAGAAGCTATTACATTAGATTAGTTTGCTAACCTGCATTTTTTGAGTAAACTATTTTTTGTTGCCAAAAAAGCCTTCCCCTTTGTATTTCTCAGCTTCTGACTTTATCATATAACAAGGTTTGGCAACTGTCTTTAGACTCAAGAAAAATGTCTTTTGGGTTAGTTTGTTTATTATAAACAAGGTAAATAAATAAGCATAAACAATAATTTCTACATATTGTCTTAGTTACAAAGAGTCACGTCCTTGCCCTTTTTGTTTTTACCAGAGGAAGAAGTCCACAGATACCTAAAAATATGAAAACAATGTAAATAAAAAACTTAATTTGAGCAAATTCTAAATGTATACTCCTGTGCTAGACTTACCTGGTATAGGCTGTGGCCCATAAATGGCTTGTGGTAACCGGCCCTGTATGCCCTTCTGCTTTCTTGATTGGCCTTGATTTACTACTAACCTTTTTGTTGTTGGTCGATTAGCTGAACATTGACCTAGAATTTAGCTCCTATATCCTATTACTAGTTTATCATCTTCATGGACCCATCATTTTATAATATCTAGTAGTATCTTTGTCTGTTTTTACAGATATAAAGGACCACTTTAAAGTTAATAGTAAATACTGTTTCCTTATGAAAAAAAAATAATTTTGTTTCCAATTATAAAGTACTGTAAAAGCAAGTCTTAAGTAACAGAGACTCATGACTGCAAGTATGGTACAATTTCAAACTTAGCAAATCAGGTACTTGGTTTTCTTTCCCTGTGGCACTGGTATAAAAAAAAAGTAAAATTTGAGTTTCAGCTGGGAAAACATATGTTTATGCTAGGGATGAGCAAAAATGCCTCTGGCATTCTCGCGAAAACTTCCTCAAACTTCCGATGGTTCCGCGAAATTTCGGCGAACTAATTATTCTCTAGTGCCCAGGGATCGCAGTGGATTCTTAGAGCTGCAATCATTCTTGCAGTTCTGAGAATCCTGTTTGCGATCCCCGGCACTAGAGGTTAAATGGGGCAAGTATCCCCATTCAAAACCTTTATTGCTCCCTGATTTGAAAGCTTTCCTCAGCCAATCAGAGAGCACTAGAGGTTTTGAATGGGGTCATTTGTAACCTATTTAACCTCTAGTGTCAGGGATCCTACACGGAGCTGATCAATTAATGCATCCGGTGCTGCATTCATTGATCAGCGCAGCCCGCAATTTTTAAAAAAATAAAAAATAAAAAACATTTTTTATTAAATTTAAGCTTGATCAGCAAGTTTACACTGGCCATTCTTGCTTACAATTTCGATAAGCGAGAACGGCTGAATTCGCCATGAGATCGAGTTTTAAAAACTAGCTTGCTCATCCTTAGCTTTTGCTAATGCAGCAAATTCACTTATTCCCAGCCCCACATGTATTATGTTTTCCTGTTTATATACACTGTACAAAAGGAAAGATGACTGGCTTTACAGCTGAAATCCAGGCAGATTGTGAAATACAAGGATAAAATTTATACAGTAAACTAGAGCTGTTTTATGTGCCAAATGATTTGCATTTTAGTCCATCCAGTCCTGAGATTTTGTTCAATAACCCTGCCCCTTTCTGGCAGGACAGATTTACTTTTTTCCCTGCTGCAGCAAAATAACCCTTTCAGTTTTTGTTTCACACCCAACCCATCCTGTGATTTGATAGGGAAACAGGAGAAATATATATAAGATCATCTCTCTCTTCCTATCAGCACATGAGCACCACAACTTATCTGAGCTTCTTTTCTCTCCCCTTGTCTGATCTCTTTTGTACGGAGACTGTCTAATGGTCAAATTCAGATAATTGTACTGCTTGAAATTAGTTTGAAAAACAGCAAATGTTTGCTATACTCGCTGAAACAGTCTCTGGCCAGTCGTTCCCAACCAGGGTTCCTCCAGGACTTGCTGGGGGTTCCTTGATTTGTGGCTGATTGATGTCCCATTTGATGATGCCTGCAAACTTTTCGGCCAACACCCCTTGTTAGAGCAAGCTGCTTGACTTCAATGATGTTTTTATGCATCCATTAAGGTGATATTCTATCCTTCACTGTAGGAGGGATTCTTGTCACTCCCGATAAAATAGTTTCACAGGGGCTCTCTGAGTCCTGAAAATGTTTTCAGAAGTTTATCAGAGGTAAAAAGGTTTAGAAAGGCCGGGCTATGCTGTGAAAGATGGACCCAAACTATAAACATAATTTCAATGTAAATTTTTTTTTTAAAACGTTGCAGAGATTGCGTTACTTGCACTATTTGCAACTGCAGGTCAAAATTTGTAAGAAATGGAGGACTTTAAATGATAAATGGAGACTATTTAAATGATAACTTGTAAGATGTTAACTTTAGTACAATGCTTTATAAATGTTCCTAAAGCAGAACGAAACAGAAAAACAAAAAGTCACAGGAGGCTTTTGGCATGTAGTGTGCAGTGTAGAACCTGGTTTTATTCCCAGCACCCCTGAAAATAGACCTAGATGCTAGGAACAATGTATATTTTTATCAGTGACCACCCAACTCCTAAAGAGCATTGTGGTAGGCTCCCAAGTAACGGTGGAGAAGATGGTGGCTTTGGAGGATGCAGTTGTGACAGGATGCTGAACCTGTCATTGCTGCAGGGTGCAAAACTCGGTTTTCTCTGCATGCTTGCATAATATGACAAAAGCTTACCAACCCTCAATGATTTTAGCTCTGCTTTAAAGCTAAATATTAGGAAGTAAATATATGACTTATGCTTAAATGAAGTCATGTGTTTGTAAAATCCATTGTTGGAATAAAGTTTTCAGTTCTGTTCTAAATCCATCCATTCACATTTTCCTTAAAAAAAAATGCACTTTCGGGGGGAAGGGGGGGCGCTCGCGAGCCGTGATCCAAGATGTCCGCATCTTGAACGAGCTCCATGACTCCCGAGTGTGAAGCCGCCTAAGCAAGCAGGATTAGCTGGTCTTTATACTCACCTAGGCTGCAATTCTTTCTCCTGTGACGCCGCCATCAAGATGGGCAAAAAATCAAGCATGGTCTGGTACAAGACAAGACATCCCGTGAGTGCCTCGATCATGCCGCAGGGATTCAAGATGGCAGACGCACAGGCTGTATCTGACATGCTGCCTGCTTCTCCTTCTCAGCCGGACGTTACAGATGAGATTTCCAGTGATGGCTCCCTTGTATCTGTTCCTAGGGCACAGCCTGGCCCAGCATGCAGGGATGCTGAATTGTTAGAACGCTTTAAACAACTCCTACAACATGAACTTTGTCAAGCCACAGGCAAGTTATCTTTGACACTGGCCAAAAGGATTAGAAAGCTGGGCACTAGGATCCATACTTTAGAACAGAAAATGGATGACACCATTACTGTGATAGATTCACATTAGCAAGATCTAACTATGCTGCAGAAAGATATGCAAGCTGCAATGCTTAGCATTGAAGATTTAGAAAACCGGAATAGCAGAGCCAATTTGCGCATAAAAGGGATCACAGAAACGATTGTTGATTTACCTGGCTTTATGTTAGTCCTAGTCCAGGAATTACTTCCAGATTACCCGCCAGAAAGGCTAGAAATGAATAGAGTACATCATGCATTGGGTCCCAGGAAAACAGATGACCCTCCAAGGGACTTTGTTCTCAAGCCTACCTTTTATAAAACAAAAGAGGCAATTTTAAAAGCATCATGGAATAAGCGAGACCTTGTGTTTCAATCTCACTTATACCAAATCTTTGAGGATTTAGCGCTGCAGACGATCCAGAAGAGGAAAGCCCTTAAGCCTTTTCTTCAGATATTACAGGGCTTGGATGTTAGATACCGGTGGGGGTTCCCATTCAAGCTCCACTTCACATATCGCAATCGTCTGCACTCCATCTCTACCCCTGATGAGGCCCAGGAGCTATTTAAACATCTACAATTGTCTACCTCTTCATCAGGTCCCCCCGCGCAGTCGCCATCAGCTTCCCAGAGGCCCCAACGTCCCTCTCCAGTATGGGAAAAGGTCTCCAAACATAGACGCTTTCCAGCTAAGGGTCCACCTTCCTTATTTATCAACTCTCAGGGTTCTAAAGACTGAGATTATATTCGGTGATAATGTTTACCCTACCAAATAATTGCTCAAATGTGCTGTTTTTCTTAGGTTAGGTCTACCATAAGTTAACAGTTACGATGTTTGCTCAGTACCTTTTTTAGTGATATTTTGATGAATATCTTGATAGCCTTTTTTTTTACTTATCGTGCTGCAATTTAAGGTTAGGTACAAATATCTGGTGTTCCCCTCTATGGTTCTGGTCCATGTGCAAGACAGGTTTCTTCCTTGGCAGATATGAGCACACTTTTGGTGCCAGTGGCTCCAAAGGTTTTGTTTTTGTGTTCTTTGTTATTTTTTATTGTTTTATTCCCCCTTTTTGTGTTTTATGGATAAGTCATACAAGTCCTAGAGGATGTAATGGTTATATTCTGCTGAAAGTATATATATTAGCATGGTCCTACCTTTACTGTATGTCATGGCGGAGGAGGGCTTTTAACTGGTATTTGTCTATGAAGGTCCACATTTTAGGTCTGCAGGAAACACAGTTTTCAGTTTCCTCTCGCCCTAAATATTTCCATAAATCCTACCTACAAATTTTCCAGGCATGCTTTTCGGAAAAGAAAAGAGGTGTTTTAACCGCTTTTCATAGGTCTGTTCCCTTTTGCTGCAATTTTGAATTGGTGGACCTTACAGGTGCTACCTAATACTTCTGGGTAACGTATATGATGTAGATGTCACCATAATTAATTACTACACTCCCAACTCCCATCAGTTGCATTTTTTTTAAAAACCTTTTTTCTGTAATTGAAAAACATGCAAAGGGCACACTATTGATGATAGGGGACTCAAATTTAATTATTGACCCCAAGCTTGACCATTCCTGCAAAGCAAGCTCTGGTTCTCTGGCATTTGACTCTAGCTTACCATCCAGCTTTTCTGAACAATTAGCCATTAGAGACTACTCATTTTATTCAGCAACACATGGTAGTTTCACCAGATTTGACTATATATTTGTACAACAACAATTTCTGCCACAGGTTTCCAAATCAAACATTTTGAATACCCCTTGGTCTGACCATTCCCCAATAGTGGCCCAGTGTACCTTGTTGGTCCCTAAATCAGGTGTATTCCATTGGTATCTCAACTATGCACTACTTTCTTCTCCAAGGGTGTCCGAGGAAATTGAACAGGCATTGACCCAATATTTTGAGATTAACAGTTACTCAGTTGAGTCCCCAATTACACTTTGGGACGCCCATAAGGCTACGTTGTGTGGGGCCAATATTCAATTATCTTCGTGCCAGAAAAAGGCTAGAAATAAGAAAATTTAGGAATTTTCGAAAGTTCTAGAACAATTAGGTAGGCAGATGAAATTTAATCAATCCAGCCAGTTGCGCAAAGAAGCTCAACAAGTTAGAGTGGAATTAAACAGTGTACTAGATTTCCAAGTGGAAAAGTAAATTCGCTGGTCTAAACGGAATTAATATGCAAGAGCAAATAAACCTGGCCCTATGTTGGCAAAGGTGCTGTCCCATAAGCTGGGGCTCTCGGAACCCGTTAAATTGCATAAGCCTAATGGCCAGATCACAGCTAAGCCCAAACATGTTTTTTCTATGTTTACAGAGGTACTTTCTAAAATTTATGGTTCCAGAGGTTCTTTTAATGCTGAGAGAGCAGACCAACTTTTTTCTGGCTTTACCTTGCCAGCTTTAACTGAATCTATGACGGAATCAATGGACGCTGAGATTAAACTTGAAGAAGTTTTATTGGCAATAAAATCCTTGAAATCCTCTAAAGGGCCTGATGGGTTTTCAGCATTATACTACAAAGAAAATTCTGAAATTCTGGCCCCCAAATTAGCCCATATGTTTAATTATTTGAAGTCTAATTCAGACTAACCTATGTCTTCCCTTTTAGCCCAAATTGTCATGATCCTAAAACCTGGTAAAGACTCTTTGGACCCAAAAAACTATAGACCGATTTCCCTCCTAAATATTGATATAAAAATATTGATGAAAATATTGGAGAATAGACAAGTTTTTAGATATCTTGATCCATAAAGATCAAGTAGGTTTTGAGCCTTTTAGACAAGCCTCTGATAGTACAAGGAAAATAATTAGTCTCATTAAGTATGCACACCGTGAAAAAGTTCCCAGCATGGTATTAGCTTTGGATATCTAAAAAGCCTTTGACTCAATATCTTGGGATTATCTATTTTATGTACTACAAAGTTCATGGCTTGGTTAAAGGCACTTTATTCTCATCCCTCGGTGCAAATCCGCTACCTGTCTTATTAGCCTTTTTTATATTCTGAGGAACAAGACAAGGGTGTCCATTGTCTCCCAATTTATTTATCCACCATGGAGCCCTTAGCGTGTCCACTTAGAGAAAACCTCGATATTCGGGGCATCCCAAAAGCAGATTCATCGTACAAACTAAATCTATTTGCAGACGATCTTCTATTGACTATTACTAAGACAAGAATTTCACAACCCAATTTGACCTGTGTGCTTAAGATGTTAGTCAGAGTTTCCGGTTTAGTGGTCAATGAACAGAAGTTGGTGGTTTTAAATGTGACTTTATCTGAACAGCTGTGTACTACCAACAGCTGTGTACTACTCAAAGAGGAATTCCCTTAAATGGGCTTCATCCCATCTGGAAAACCTAGGTATCAATTTGACCGACAAATATACAACATTAATATCCGCTAATTACCCTTCTTTATTTCTCCATTTAAAGCAGTTGATGAACAAATGGGAATCTCATCCTTTTTTTTTGGGTGGGTAGGATTAACTCTTTCAAAATGACGATTCTCCCAAAACTGTTATACTATTTTAGGTTACTCCTGGTTCAGGTCCCTACGCACATGCTAAAAGCTTTTCAGAAGGTTATTTTTTCCTTTATCTGGAACAACAAAAAAGTCACGCATAGCCCGGACCACAATGTATGCCTATAAGCGCCATGGCGGGTTGGGGGTTCCCAATGTCCTAAAATATTATCAGGCTGCTCAAATAGCTCTGCTGACCTCCCTATTTGCTGGCCCTAAAGCCCCATCCTGGGTTCAATTGGAAAGGGATTTACCATTCCCATTAGATACATGTTCTTTACCTTGGCTTCCCCACAAGCAGCACCTTAACTTTATAAGTGTTCATTTAAGACAAATTCTCAAAGTATGGCATGATATCAGGTATTCAGCAGGTTTTATGTCTCCGCATCTCCCACGTCTCCCTTTCCAAAGAAACTCTTTCTTTCAGCCTGGTCTGTAATCCCCTGAAGCCTTTAATGGGTGGATAGCCCATAATCATGGAACAGTTTTCTCTCCCCTGGGGAGGCGTTCCCAGCTGGGAGGAGATTCGTGTGGCACATCACGCCCCAAGTACTGAGATTTTTCACTATCTGCAATTGAAACATTGGCTTGATTCTCTAACTAGAGGGACTGAATTACCGGTCAAATTGACTATGTTTGAACATATTTGTTATAGAACGCCTCTATGCCCACAACTGATATCTCTATTGTATGCTAAACTATGGGAAGTCACCCCGGCATCGATGCATTATTACAAGTTACAGTGGAAAGAGGTTTAGGTGGGATTAGAGCAGATGAAGAATGGTTCAATACTTGGGCGAAAATGGCTAAATGCTTGACAAATGTACTGACCATGGAATCTACATCCAAAGATTTCCCCCACAATATCTCAATGATGTTTCCGAGGCTATCAGGAGCGTGGTGAAAAACTTTCCAGTGTCCTGAAAATCTGGAAAAAGTTTCTGCTTTTTGGGAATACTGGCAGCAGGATTTTCTCCTAAATGTGCAGTTAATGTGACAACCTTCTAGGTGTGGACTATCGGCCTGATTTATTAAAGCTCTCTATGGCTGGAGAGAATACACTTTCACCAGTGAAGCTAGGTGATCAAGCAAACCTGGAATAGTTTTCTTCAATGTCATTTGCTATTTGCTAGCAAATGCTTTGAATCCTGGACCAGATCCATCCCAGGTTTGTTGGATCATCCAGCTTCACTGGTGAAAGTGTATTCTCTCCAGCCTTGGAGAGCTTTATTAAATCAGGGCCTATGTCTTAACTGGTGTTTTATAGGATTGACAAACCTAGACTGCTGTCTAGGGCTACAGCTAATTTTTCTTACTGCCGTCATCTTGATGTCAATGTGCTGCTGCCTCCTGGCTAGCATAAACAAACGCTTTTCTCTTGTGGCAAAAAGACAGACTGATCCACAGCTGGTTTAACCCACTGCCAAATTCTGCATAGCACAAGATGCACTAAATAGGTTTTTGGGTCTTAAGAAAATGTGGGACCCAGAATAGGGAATCCATCTCACCCTGTTCTTGCGGATTATGAGAACACAAATTGAAAAATTCCAGAAATCTAGAGATTCTCTGCAACCAAATCACTGTTTTGTTTCACTTCAGTAGCAGTGATTTTTAAGCTGGAATATCCTCAGTATTTTTCTGTGTTTGCCATTGCAGTCAGGCAGTGTACTGCAATATTGCAGTAGTCAAGGTGAGAGTTAACGAGAGGAGGAATTTGGTGGTCTCTGTGGACAGAAAGGGGGCTAGCTTAAAGACGTTGTGCAGGTGGAAATATGAGTTTTATACAGGTTGAGTTTTAGGTACTGGTAAGCCATACATAATCAAATGGCAGAAAGACAGCATTAAACATTTTTCACTACTGAGAAAGTGTGCTGGTTTCACCTCAGTACTGAAACCTGTGATAACACAGTCACATTACAGTCACAGTTATTTTTAGACCACACAAATATCAGTTTAATCAGGGTGCAGCATTTCTCATACCATTGTTAGGTAAGTTTGTGATGTAAAAACCACAGTTGGCTACGTTTTTCAGTTGGAAGAGATAGTATCAGTGTGATATTGAGGAAAACATTAATTCCTGATCTTCCCTTTAAATATAAAATTGCCTTGTTTTAACCCCCCTAGCGGTAATCCCGAGTGTGACTCGGGGTGGCTTTTACATTCAAAAAGCGGTAATCCCGAGTCACACTCAGGGTAACTTTAAGAGCCCCCCTTACCTTTGCCCCACGCCCCAGCGGTGATCAGATAGTCCTGCTGTGAAGCCGGGACGCCGGTTCATCGAGGGCGTGGCCGGGCGGGAAATTTAACAGCAGATTACTGAGTAATCTCCTTTTAAATACAACCCGGGTCCCGGCCACGCCGCTGCTCGCATCAGCAGTGAGATGAGAAGCACAATGCAGGTCTTCTGCATTGTGCTTCACATCTCACTGCAGATGCGAGCAGCAATAGCAGATTCCAGGGGTTCTGCATTGTGCTTCACATCTCACTGCAGATGTGAGCAGCAATAGCAGATTCCAGGGGTGGTCATCCCCGGAATTGGCTATTGCTGCTCGCATCTGCAGTGAGACATGAAGCACAATGCAGAAGTCCTGCATTGTGCTTTGCGCCTCTCTGGAGATGAAGAGCAGCTCCGGTGTCTGTGTGAGGCAGACAGGAAATCCCCACTCACATCATCCCGGAGGATGAGTCATCTTCCGGGTGATGTGAGTGGTGATGTATTGGGGTGTGTCTGGGAGGGAAATTTAAAAGCAGATTACAATGTAATCGCTTTTAAATGTTTTTTACAGTACAAAAACACCACACAACATGAAATAAAAATAAAAGTACATTTTTAATTTTATATTTTATTTTTAGATTATATTGTTGTCTATTATTTCATTATTTTTTTAAATTATTATTTATAATTATATATTATATTATAATTTTTGATTATATTATAATAAATAAATATAATTATCATACCTGGGAGTTAATCCTAAGAATTACAAGCCCACAATATAAACAAAAATTTCTATACAAAAAAAATTGGATCACTTTTTGCATAAAAAAAACTGACAGAATTAGAACGCTAGGGGGGTTAAAATGCCTTTGGAAAATATCTCTCTAGCAGACTAGGGTCATGAATTTCCCCTTATCAGGTATTTCTTTATCAGACAACCAGGGTCCTTCCAGACCCTCTAGTCACAACACCTGCTGTGACTTCCTGGTCTTTGTGTCTGCAAGACAGGATGGAATTCAGATAAGGCTAGACAGTGTCTCTGATGGAAATATGAGCTGTATTTTTAAACCAATTTATTAATAATCTTTATATAAAGATAACATTCTGTATAAAGTAGTAGTTGGCTGATTTGTAGTTGGATCGTTATGGCATACATTTTGAGACCAAGAACTAGCCGCGTAAGCGGTTAAGGTAAATTTTACGCCGTTAGCTTTTCCTGGTGTGTTCAGTGTTAGGACAATCCTGCTGGATGCTCCAATCCAACAATAGTGGATGTACATCCCATCTACCCTGATACAGTCCTTCCATGACCTTAAAATCTTGGTGGAAACTTTAACCTTGCTCATCACTGACTGCACCAAGGTTTTCCGGGAACTTAGAAAGATGGCCATGCAGAAAATGCACCTCGATGCTTATATTGCAACCAAGCATTTTGTAGCTCTCCAAGAGTTTCTAAACAATTTCTGTGTAATTATTTGCTCATGTGTTTCCAAGAAAGTCCATGGCAATGGCTTTGAATGATAACCAAGCATTCTTTTTGATTTCTGACATTGTCCTGATGAAATGTTCATCTTTGATGAGTTGCCGAATCTGTGGACCATCGATCTTTTTTCTTTCTAATGACAGGCTAGGAAATGCAAAAATTAGGTACTTGAAACAGTCTCCTTCAGTTGGCAAAGCTTTAACGAACTGCTTCATCAAATTCTTCCATTAAACCAGGTATGTTATGGCAATACACAAAGCCACTGTCAGTTCTAAAGATGTGCAGAAATGCAATTTCTCTGGTTCGAAAGTACGATACCTTAGTTCCTTTTTTAAGTTTTTCTCACGCAGTCTTGATGCTGAAGTCTTCTTCGATAGTCCCAAATCACGTGCCAAATCACTCAACTCATGCTGATCAAATCCCTTACGAACTGAGTTCTTTTCAATTTCAAACTCTTCACCATTGTTGTCACCTAGTTCATCACCATAATCATATTCTTCACGAGAGGGTAGTGTAACGAAAACCGGCACTGGGATTTCATCTGAATGAGCCACTGGGCATATTGCCGATGGCAGACTAGGATACTCTATGTTACATTTATTTTTCTTGTTATATCCTGAAGTTTTCACTATACAAAAGTAACAATCCCTGAAATGATATCCTGGCTCTCGCCAAAACATAGGTATACCGAATGGCATCTTATCACGCGTTCCCTTTGTCCACATCTGTAAACCCTCGACACACTGTTTACACACCTTATGAGGGGCCCAAGACTTATCTTGATCACCAAGTTTAACTTTGAAATATGCCAAATAGGCTTGCTCTACAAATGTGCTGATGTTTGCCCTTTGATAAGGGGAGAAGAACAATGAGAAACAGCAGAGCCAGACATGATCTAAAAGAAAGGAAATACGTGTGTAAGTAGAAAAATAAATTTTGCTTATTCACTACGTAGAGCAGCGCACGACCTCTGACCACACTGTCTTGCGTGTAAATGAATAGCCTATACAAATCCATGCTACAGTAATCACATTAATATAAAGAGTAGAGAAAAAACCTGACGTTATAGACAAAAGCTAACTGCGCTTTCAGAATCAGCATACCTATTTCAGTGTAAATAGGCTTAAAAATTCAAGTCAACAAAAATTTGTTCAAAATTGTTCCCCAGTGTAATGTTTCAAACTATAGAAATTCACTAGAAGCTGGGTTTCCTTTTTAAACTCCGTATAAAATCATATTTGACAACATATTTTAAAAAAGGAATAATACAAAAAAGCTATTTTTCTATCATTTTGAAAAAAAATCAACAAATTAACAAAACCTTTACCTTTCCCTATATCCTCTGCAGCTTTAAGGCAGGACTAGACTTTTGCTTTGAAAATGAGCAATCAGGCATGTCTTTATTGGACAATATCTTTCTACAATAGAGTATCCATGTGCTGGGTATTCAGAATAAACTCTGAGACATGCATGGAATAAGTGAAAATGAAAAAGTGGAAGATGTCGGCTCCCCTGATGAGTCGGGGCAAGTAAGTGTATTTAAAAATCACAACCAGACAGGTAATTTTATTTTATAAGAGACATTGCATGTCCCTTTTGCAATAAAGGACTTGCCTGACCCTTTTTTTTTTTTTTTTTTTGATGTTTAGCTTTGGTTCTGCTTTAATTTTGCCATTCTAATCCAGAGAATATTTTGATAAAAACATATATCAATAAAGGCAAAATTGGTGGTTTAAATAAAACAGCCAATAGGTAAAAAAAAAGACTAATTAAAAAAAAATTAAAACAGCATACCAAAATTTTATTTAACCTCCGAACCGTTAAGCCCGTACTTTTTCGTATTAACAAAAGTTGCAATTATCGATAACCCTGTACTTTTCTCACTCCCCACTTACCTGGTCCCGCTGTGCTCATCCAGCGTTGTGTCCGTGTTCCAGAGTCGTCCTCCAGCGTCGATCTCCCTCTCCAGCGTCGGGTGCCGTCTCCTGGTCCCACTGATTGTCCCGCGTCGTTCTCCTTCCAGCGCCGGGTGCTCTCTGAAGAAGAAGCCGGCTGGCGGAGAAAAAAAAAAGCCGGCCGGCTTCTTGTGCGTGCGAGCGTGCGCGATGACGTCGGCGCGTGTGCGGGAAATTCAAATTGAAACTCATTCATTCATTTTGGATTGGATTGGATACAGGAGTTTGTATTCAATCCAATACAAAATGAGTGAATGAGTTTCAATTAAAAATAAATACAAAGTATGTATTTTGTGTTGGATTGCATACAGGAATTTGTATTCAATCCAATACATAATGAGAGTTTGAATTTTGTTCTCATTTTGTATTGGATTGAATACAAAGTCCTGCATCCAATCCAATACAAAAAAATAGAAAATATATTTATGTGGTTTTGTCTATAGGTATGTGACGGACACTAGGGAGGTGTTTTAAAAAAATATATTACTATACAGTATACCGAATTATCGCATTTTCAGTATTTTTCATTTATTTATGTATTCTTGTTTAAGCTGAACTGTGTTTTTCCTTTAATTTTATTAAAAGTAATTTTTTTTTTTTTTTACATGATTGTGTGTTCAAACATTTTTTCTATTCATTATATCTACTAGACCCCTATTCGGACATATTTCTGTAAGATACAGGTCTACAATTTAAAAAAAAAAATTTCGTGAAAACCTGTAACGCTTTTGGTACAGAAATCTAGACATCAGAGTAACGCCCAGGTGGTTAATAAACTTTATTGTTTAGTAGTTGGTTTTGGAGAAAAACAAACAAAATTCTTATATACTGTAGATCCTTAACAAACAGACTCCATAATGTAGCCAGCAGTGCTATTTTTTGTTAGCTGGTCATTTTCTGTAACTAAACCCTGAAAAATCCGACTTACTTGCATTCAGTTCTGAGAAGAAAAATAACAGAAGCAATTTCAAACAAATATATTTTTTCAGTATTGTCAATTTTTATGAATTTTATTTTGACCCTGCATCTTTGATACAGTATGTCTGTGCTACTATATAATTATGCAAAACCCCAGAGCATTATTCAAAGGATTGTTTAGAAAATGAAACATTCCAGCAGCTACCTAGGGAGAGAACTGCATGACTTAACAATATTATTGTTTTTTTTATCATATTCAGATTTTAATTGCAGAACAATATACCATGTAAGTATATTGTAGTAAAAACATTTCTTTTATCTTTAAAGAAATTGAGATGCTTACCACTAGAAAGTAGCAAAATTAGGAGCTTTTTTTTCCTTCAATTTTGGTTAAAGTCAGGAAATTTTACTTTCTTGGTGAAATGCTTTAAGGTCAAAAGAATAAAATATAAAATGTTTTTTTAAAGGGTTATAAAATGCCTACTAATGGTTAGAAAGCTATCTTGGACATGAGCTTGTCCTAGAACACCGGCTTGAATATTTTGTTAACTCACATTGGCCTAATTATTTTACAAATTTAAATATACCACACAGGTAAGTACAAAGTGAATGTAAGTAAGTAAGTGTGCATGCAAAGTAGCAAACAGTGACAGAATGTCTGAGCATTATAAGTGTCATCACAATAAAATAACCAGTAGTAATAAAGTACAGTAAAGTTAAACCATGGTGTTCTCTCAACATAGAGTAGTGCAAACGGGCCTTCATTGGGGTTGAAAAAATGAATGCAGCAACTATGTACATTGGTCTGACTTTCTAGAGCCTAACTGGTTTCAAGGGGGTT
The DNA here is from genome assembly GCF_032062135.1 of Pyxicephalus adspersus. Taxonomy (NCBI): domain Eukaryota; kingdom Metazoa; phylum Chordata; class Amphibia; order Anura; family Pyxicephalidae; genus Pyxicephalus; species Pyxicephalus adspersus. Next base: position 69,613,495 of record NC_092871.1, read on the forward strand.
TCCCTCAAAGAGGTGGTAAAATGTAACCAACATGACCAATGGTCAGTAAAACTTTCCATACGATCATCATCAAATGCTCTGATCCCCTCCATTCTCATGATATCATTAACCCTAGCTACCCAATGTGCCAGGGAGGGGGATATGTCTGTTTTCAGAAAAGTGGGATAAGTTGGCATGCTGCTGCACACAATGATTTCCTATAGGAGGTCCAGAAATTTGGGAGTAACGATAGTAACCCAATGTCAGGGAAGGGAGTAATATGTATAGCATATAGATCCAAAAATACAGATGATCTCCTGCCAGTATAGCAGTCGAGACCAGCAGTACTCTCCAGTACTCTCTGATGGGGAGATTTTCCCCCATTTAACCTCTAGTGCCGGGGATCACATACTGAGCTGATCAATGAATGCAGCTGGCACTGCATTCATTGATCAGCACAGCCTGCAATCTTTTTTTTTTTATTCGATTTCGTTTGGCGAATTTACACCAGCCGTTCTCGCTTACAATTTAGATAAGTAAGAATGGCCGAATTCGCAGCGAGATCGAGTTTTAAAAACTCTCTTGCTCATCCCTGGTTAGAATATTTCAGGAATGGGTAGTATGGGTAGTAAAAAGTTAAGGTATGTAGCCAATCATACTCTAGATGAGAACATACAAAAACCTTTTATTTAAAAAATACAATAGCTGCAGATTCAAACAGTCCTGGTCAGCAGTTTTAATAAAATAACTTACTATACACTACACTGCAAAAACATTGAATCAATTATTTTATAACCACTGGTAGTACTCAACTGATAGCTTTATTATTTATTTTATGCTTTATGGAATACATCAGAATTCAAAACACCACCATTATGAAAGAAAGAAGTATATTTCTGAATCTAATTTGCAATACTACATTATAGACTTACCTTGAATTTAAACTGGGGAAGCCATTGTATTGTGTATTGTGAATAGCTTTTTGGGAGGAAGGAGCACTAGGGAAGGACAGTAATTTGCATATAGGGGGTGGTTCTTGGCTTTTCTAGGGCAAGGTTACAGTGTTTGAAACGATAGAAAGCAGTGTATGAACTATATAAACCTACATTTTTTTTACAAATTTGCATAGCTTTTTTGTATAAAAACAAAATTTTTTTTAGTATTCCTAACCTAAAATTTTCATTGATGATATAATAAATAGAATGTGTTATAACAAACTGAGAAAGGAAGAAAACACAATCAACAAGAAACATATAAGGAGCATGATAAAAATACATTTTGCTTGTTCCTACGAAGATGAAATTGTAGCTCACTGTTGGTTACTTTACGCAGTCAACTCATAGATACTTATGCAGTAGGCAAATCAAATTTTTTTGCGACAACGGGAGTTCCAGGCACAGGAAACAAGATCATTAAGGAAATAGCTTTGTTGTTGTCTGGCATAGCAATTATCTCTGTTACCTTCAAGTCAATTCAAGCCATCATCAATGGCAGACTGATACCGTACCACCATTGATGTCTGCAGTCAGACATTCTGCTGTCAGCAAACAGCAGGTAGGTTTATACAGCTGACAATATTTCTGAAAACTGTAATGATATCTGTGCAAAACAAACTTTGTTAGGAGATTGTTTTTTATCTCCTCAACCTAGGTCATATGATTTAACAATTGTTTTATTTTTAATTAGAATATGCTTTGGGAAGCCATACTGCTAAGTTTTGTAGAGAATTGCTACTGTAAAATACAAAAACACAACAAGGCTTCTCATTTTTGGGGTTTTCTTTGCTAAACAATATTAAAGACTGCTATTGCCCATTACCAGAATCTACAAGAGATCATACTTTGACTGGGCAGGAAAGAAAATCAGGGGACACATAGCAGATGAAATGTGTTGCCATAAATTGGTTACTTTCAACAGCCTTTATTTTATAGTGTATAAAATGTGTTCCCGAAAACATGGGTGGATGTCAGTTACTTTTTCCCTGTGTAATTTTGCATTATTTTAAGCCTGCTTTGTTTTCCTTCCTAAAGTGGGCTTGAACCCAAAAAGCAAAAATTTTTCTATTTTATTGGGATCATCTAAAAATGTTGATTGTACCTAAGCAAAAACCTGAATCTTTTGTTGTGAATTGCTCCTGAAAATTAGCAGTGCACATTTTATTTATAGGCTGGCACTCCTGCACAACACAATATTATCTGTCTCTAAATTCCAGTCCAGAGATTTCATTGCTCACTGCTCTGTTTGCTGGAAGATAATTCTGAGGACCTGCGGTGCAAGCATTTCCTGCTTCTAATTTATGAATTCTGTTGATTTGTGTTTTCCCCTTCTCTCTCCCTAGTTTCTGAACTGAAACAACTACTGTGGGGTTTCATGACTAAAGGACAAATTCTAGAGCGGGGGTGTCCAAATCAATTTTGAATCAAAATTTTGGCCTGTATGTGCACCCTAAAAAATTATGTTTGACACCCCTGCACTGCTGGCTAAGTGTGTGCAGGTTTGAAATGGTTTCACCCCTCGATTTATACATGATAAAGTATTTTAGTATACATAGTAGTAATAGTTTTATTACCTGTTGATCCCCCAGATCTTTCACTTTTAAACAGGCTTTCACTTTTTTGTGAAAAGAGAAAACATTGTAAGCTGAAATGAAATTAAGCCTTTGTCTCCTAAAATCTATTTAAAATCTATGTCCATCTAAGACTACAGGAGTGGCAAAGATGTTGTACGATTCCACTGCAGAAAAGATTTCGCTGTTGCCCTATTACAGGAAGTGAAAAATTAATAGGTATGTTAGGCAACACATTTAAATGAATAGGTTGCCTTCACACAATGCACTTTAACACATGGCCTTAATATGGCACAATGCAACACATTAGAGTTCATAAGCCCTAAAAAATGAGCTTTTCAATCACTTTCTGTCTTGGTAATAAACAAAAAAAACATGTACAGTATCTACCCAACATAGGCAAAAAGAGCAATAAGAACCTGACTATGGTTTGAAGTCAAAATCTTTTTTGTCCAGGTCATGTAAAACTCCAGACTAGTCCCTCTATCATTTTCTTTCCTAATAAAAAAACAAAACTGTAATTTAGTGCTGCCATTATATCAAAACATAGACATTATCTTGGTTCCAATCTTTCTAACTGAACTGCTAAACCTGTTTGAGGTAATACCTTAATATTGGAACACAATTTTGGCATTCCTATTTTGAGCACTTAGAAACTTCTTGAACCATTCTACCATGTCAACTTAAATGAGTACCCCTGGAGGACCATTCCACATGTTTGCAGCCAACTTAAATTGTGTTGCCACTGCAGCGTTTCCTCTTTTGGGTTTGTATTTGTGTTTTGGTATGCTCCCATTTACCCTATTTTTACTGTTAATTAGATCAGCTCTTTACCCAAACACTCCCTGTTTCTCCTTCAGCAATTAACTCTTTTTAACTAGCTTTTCTTGAAGGCAGTGATGGTAATGCTGTATAATTGTGCATGTACTAATCCAGTGAACTAATGTAAATGGGGCCTAGCCAAGTTGTATTGTGACTAGATTTTTTAAATAAATATTTTAAAAGTGAGGAAAATCCTCCCTTAAATAGTGGTCACTGCAACAAAGTGTACCAATTCAAATATTTCCTATCCATTCCTGTTTCAGTGACAGTTTGGATTTTCCCTCACTTTCAGTCCGTGAAATTGTGGCAACCAGGTTAAACATAGAGTGTGTATCTCTGCAGTGTGAACATTGACAGAAATAAAAAAAACTAACCAAGTTAGTCCCCCTACTCCAAAAATCAGAAAAATGACATTTTATAGAATTTTACAGACCTTATAAAGTTTCAGCTACTGTGCATGGAAGAAATCATATTATTTCATACTTACAGAGTCCAAGGATCTCTAAGGTGTTCCCACAATATTTTGTTATATATATATATATATATATATATATATATATATATATATAGATAGATAGATAGATTTCAACTTCAACCAGTGCTCACAGCATGTTTTCAGGGCTCTGAGGCTAAAATGCTGATGCTATTTAAACCTTGATTATTTTTGTCAGCACCATCATTCTTTTAGTCTGACAATGATCAGTTAAGAAAGCTCATACAGCTTCCAATGGGCAGAGTTCCAATCCCTCCCTAGGAGACAAAATAAAAGTGTTGTGAAATATTTGCAAATGATGTCAAGCTTTCACGTATCATGTAAAAGAAATTCAAAAATGTTTACAATAATTTTTTTTTAAAGCAAAACTTTACCCTAAAATTAAAATGTTTTAAAATAAAAACCTAAAAAAAATGTATCCAGTTAGTTTTCTGACATTCTTTCTAAGGAGTACAAGCTAATATTTAAACCAAAATGCGTCACATTTTCAATCCTACATAAGTATATTTTTGGGCTCTGTCCCCCCACCCCTGCCTTAGAATAGACACTCCTCCTCCTTGGTTGCCCCAGGGGCTATATTGTTTGTTTTTGATACTTACCTTTTTTTGAAGTTTTTAGGTAGAACATGTGATGCTGCAGAGTCCACTTTCATATCCACCTCTTCCTTGGCCTGAGCTGTCAATACCGAGGCAGAAGACAGTGCTAATATCACTCTGTGCACCAAAGGAGTGTGAAGGAAGGATCCATCTCTGAGGGGTGGGCCATGACTCTCTGCATTCACAAGGCATCATTCAACCTACAAGACTAAGCATTTCTTGTAAAGAAGAAGTGGTACTACAGGGGACAGACGAGTTTTGCAGCCTGGACAGTGAGACTGCAGACAATTCTCCGTGGATTGATATCTTAACCAATGATTCTAGCAAACTTTTGGTGCTGATTTTGCAAGTTAGGTAGTGCAACTGACACCAATTGCATTATATTGTGTATCTCTACGTATTCTTAGGGACTTCTAATGCAAGAAAGCCCTTTACATTGGTGGTCAGTGAGAAGAACCACTGTAAAATTAGGAGGATCAAGAACCAATACCAAACAATGCAGGACACTGTCAAAAGTTCAACAGTCAATTTAAATACTGATTTTAAACAGCCTAAGTTCAGCAGAAGATCAAACAAAAATAATGCTTACTTCATCTTTAGGCTGCATCAGATTCTTAATTATTGTGGCTGGAAACAATCTTTAATGATCATTTCAAGCAACAAAAAAGAGACAGTGTCATTCTGTTCTATGGAGAGGGGAAGTGGGAAAATGAGCGAGCTGCATCCTGCTTTGGCCTCCTCCCTTCACTTTTACAGTGTTCGTTCATCTTTGATCGCTCATGGATTCATCAGGACACATCCATAGATGACTTTGGGTGACCTCTGGACACATATCTTCTCAAACGTGATGAGCCTAACCTTTCATATCAGGTGGTAATCATCTGACTTGTGTACTTTAGCTTTAGTCAAATTGTTAGGACAATAGGAGTGGCTGGTCCGGAAGGCAACACCCTTCCAAAAGATAGCTAGGGAAGCATAGCTGTATAGGTATTTCACCAACACTTCACCAACAAGGAGCTGCCCATTACTGCTGCCTCCAGATCCACTATTTACATAAAAACAGAGACTCTGCCTGATGATTTATGCCCCAGACATACCTGTCTGGCTGCAGTGAAATTCTGGCATGTTTTAGGTAGCATAGGAGGGCTCAACCAGATTCTCTTTCTCTATTCAGGAGTCCAGGACCCTATAAGAAAATCTGCAACCATTGATTGCCAAATTATCCTGTACTCTTTCTGCAACGGACCACAACCTGAAGCAGGGGGAAAATGTACCCACCCTTGGATTTCTGTACACCACTAATATAAAGGTGTTCTTCCCACTAATTACCAATGTAAGGAGCATTTTTGCCAGTGACCACCAATGTTGCCAACGTTGTCTGTTATTGTCATGATTGTTCATTTATTGCCTGTGAACATCCAGCTAATAAACCCTGGAAGCATGTGCATGCCGTGTTTTTCTCTGTGGATGCTTCATTTGGTCAGGTCTAGGTTCAGCAACATTATGTGCCAAGAAAAAAATTAGGTAATCTGACCTACCTGAATGACAAGGTTTTTCCATCAATGGATTTTTTCTCCCCTGATGACATGGGCATTGTTTCCTATATTTATTTCTAGTTTTATTTCACATTACTCCAATTATATTATTGTGAACATTATATATAGACAGGCTGGCGAAATTGGCAGAGACAAGCTATAACAAAGCCAGGTCCCACCTAAGTATTTGTGGCTAAATTTATGGTCCCCATTTTAATTACTGAGGTAATGTTATCATTTGTTAGGACAACTGCTACTGTCATTTTTGGAAGTTGGCTTGATTTGTATGTAATTGTCAATAAAAAAAGTAGGGCATGAGCTGCACTCCATTCAGATATAAACACAATGATGGTTATGTGATTAATAATAAATCATTAAAATAGTGCATGGAGATGTGTTGACAAGGAATATCTTATAAGAGAACATGTGTTGTGTGTGCTCTTATATGAGAACAGGTGCGCTGATGCTCATTCACTGTTTAGTCAGTAGGGCACTTTTTTGATCTTTAAATCCGTACCTTAGCTCAGAATTTTCACTTTACATAAAAGGGTAGACAATCTTTTTATTTATTGTAAAAATTCTGTTTGTTTGTGTTTTTTTTTAAGTGCAACACCCTTTTTTTTTTTAAAAAAAAGGGTGCAGCACTGCTTCCCTGAAATCTCGATCACCTAGGCGATCAAGAATGAATGGGAGCGCAGAGTGATGTAGGTATCCAGAGAGGCTCTTGGCTTATGAAAGGAGACCTTTCATCGATAGAGAAACAAATTGCTGATCTTACGCATGCGCAGTGAGAATGGCAAGTTTTTTCCCAGTCTACGTCACCTGATCTCTTGCCTGCACAGTGTGAGATCAGGTGACGTAGGAGGAAAAACCAGGAAGAAGAGAGAAGGAAATGGCGGCACCTGGCACTACCTCTGTGCCAGGCCAAAGACAGATACGGGGACGAAGTGGGACCTGATGGAAGAAACCTCCCAACAGACAGACTAATCTTATTGAAGGTAAGTGTGATTTTATTGTATTGGGTAAGTTTTGGGTTTACTTCCCCTTTAACATGGTGTCATTTAAGTAGTATCATCTGCTTGGCTGTGCTGTGTGGCCATGAGGATAAATGGCAAAACAAATCCTTTGGCAGGTTGAACATCTTCCTTTTATGCATTTCATTTGTAAATTTGTCTACCAATATCATTACATGTGTTAATGACATATTGTTTTAAAAATGCTATTTATTTTACAATAGCTAATCTATATACCAAATTAGCTTAAACATATACATATATGTAAGGAACATTCATCCCATTAGCCACCGATGTAACATGGCATTATTTCCACTGAACTCCAGTGTAAGGAGTAGTTTTATCTGTTGACCATAGATATAGGGGTCTCTTCTCACTCTGTCTATTATTGTATAGGATTACTCGCAACTAACTTTTAATGCAAATGCACCTATCTGTTTTTCTTTATTAGTCATAATTATTTGTTTCATTTACATTTTAGAATTTAGTTTTAATACTTTTGTCAAATAAAGCAGGATATAAAATACAATAGGTACACCATATTCTTTCTTCTTTTTTATTGTACCTACAGAAATGAGCTGTACATATTTAGCAGAAGGCCCCTAACATTTGAAAATTATTGCAAGAGTTAACAAGCACTTTGTTGCTTATTGTTATTGATGTTAAAATGTTACAATGATGACCATAATTTGATTTCATTGAATGTAAGCTGTAAACAGGAAGAAAAAACAGGAAAGATAAAAACCTTTAATTTTAGGAGAGCAAATTTTCTATTATTAGGGCAGCTCTCTGTGGCTTGGACTGGGAGACAATATTGTCCTCAAAGAACACAGAAGAGAAATGGGAAAATAAAAATGAAGGATCACCTTCATCATTTGAAAACTTTGATAAAGAATATAAAAATCATGTGAACAGGTGATTAAATGTTCAAAACGTAAAAATGAAAGACAGATTGCAAAGGAAAGTAAGGCAAACCACCCAAAAGTTTTAAAATATATTAATAGCAAAAGGATCCTTAAAGGATGTCTCTGGGTTGGTATCTGGGGATAAAGAAAAGGCAGATTTACTAAACAGTTTTTTTAGCTCTGTGTACATATACAAGGAAAATGGCAAAGATCAAGCCCAAATTCATAATAGCTATGTCCCTGCCTTAAATAAGTCACAATTGCTCAAAATTGATATGATTGAGAAACATTTGGGCAAAATTAAGGTTGACAAAGCACCAGGACCCAATGGATTACATCTACGTGTCCTCAAAGAGCTGTGTTGAGTTATTTCAAAGCCATTATGTACAGAAACTCTTTGGTCACTGGCATGGTACCCATGGATTGGTGTAAGGCCAATTTGGTTTCTATCTTCAGAAAGGGAGTAATGTCATTACCAAGTAACTACAGACCAGTTAGTTTAACATCCATAGTTGGAAAGGTCATAGATAGTTTGATAAAAAAAACCACATAGAGGAGTTTCTGCTAGAAAATACCATTATTAGTGATTAGTGTTGGTCGAATAGCTCACTATTCGATTCAGCAGCTATTCGCTCGAATATAGCAAAAAAATTTGGGTGGTCGAACATCGAATTCGAACACCATTAAAGTCAATGGGAGGAAAAATTCGGGTTTTTTTCAGCACTGTGTAGAGCTTCTACAGCCTCCAAACAGATGTAAAAAGATACATTGTAAAAGTATACATAAAAAGATACATTGTAAAAGTATACATAAAAGGATACATTGTAAAAAGATACATTACAAAAGGATACATAAAAAGATACATTATAAAAAGATACATAACACTATTACATACCCCTGTACTTCACATGAATATTAAAGAGCACCTGTCAAATCTATTTTAGGCTAAAGCTAGGTACACACTTCCAATAATTATTGTTAGAAAATGAACGATTACGACCGATCAACGATTATGCACGAATATACTTGAACAATCATATTGTGCACAATTCTGTACATGCTGTAACAATATGATCATTCAAATATAATCCACCAACAGTGTCCACACACTAGATACAATTGTTTGAACGATGCAGGGAGGGACATGTAAAGGAGAAAGTGTACCGCAGAAACATGCACGATCACTGAACGTCACCATACTGTACACACGATAGATAGTGAAAGATCGTCGGCCAATCAGATCCACCATGGCGGTCGTTCAATCCTCGTTCGTTGGCGTCCTTGGTCACTTTTTTTGGCCAATCAGTTGTTCATCGGTCGTTTCTAACGATAATTATTGGAAGTGTGTATGCAGCTTTAGTCTACAAGGACTGCATTCCCATGGGCTAATCTAGACCAGGACGTTTCCTTCAGGCACGTTTTTGAGCGTTATCTTAAACTTTGCTTGCAACATTTAAAAAATTTAAACGCTGGATAAATGCGGGAAAACGCAGGAAAACACTAAATCCCCTTACTTATTCCCTGAAAGGGTTAAAATATAAGTAAAAAACAGGACTTTAGGATAAATAGGACTAAAAGGCTTTAATTTAAAATTATTTTATTAATGTGTGTGTTTGTGTAATTTAACTTTTTTTTTTTTACAGGTTATCCCAATGACAGGAGGATTTCCATTGAATCCCGTGTTTTTCGAGTCGGGTCTACCCAAATTCGAACAACCCGAATTCGAACATCAACACTATTAGTGATGATCAGCATGGCTTCAAGAAAGACCAAAGTTGTCAAACAAAATTTACCTTATTTTTTTATGAGGAAGTAAGTAAACAGGTAGACAGTGGAATAGCAGTTGATATAGTGTACTTGGACTTCGGTAAAGCACTTGACACAGCACCCCGCAGACGGTTAATATGCAAATTAGGATCAATAGGTTTAGAAATGTCAATCTGTAAATGGATAGAGAACTGGCTTAAATAGAAAAGGATCTGGGGGTTCTGGTAGATCATATACTTAATACCAGTATGCAATGCTAAGCTGCAATATCTAAAGCTAGCTAAGTACTTTCTTGTATTAAAAGAGGAATATTCTGCAAAGATGGAGACATTATCCTGCCCCTGTACAAAGCATTGTTTAGACCACATCTGGAATATGCAGTACCAGTTCACAAAATGTGGAACTAGAGGGAGTGCAGAGAAAGGTAACTAAACTAATAAAAGTAATGAAGGATATGAGGAGAGATTAGCTGAACTGAATCTATTCTCCCTTGAGAAGAAACGTTTAAGGGGGGATATGATCACCCTGTATAAATATATAAACGGTCCATATAGAGAACTCTCTTCCCCATTATTCACTTTGAGATCATTACAAAGAACAAGAGGGCATTCTTTGTGTCTGGAGGAAAAGAAGTTTAATCTCCGGTTAAGCAAGGGATTCTTCACTGTAAGGTCTGTGAAAATGTGGAATTGGCTCCCTCAGGACGTAGTTTCAGCAAGTACTATGGATTGCTATAGACTGTTGATCCAGGGAACATCCAATTGCCTCATAGAATCATGAAAGTTTTTTTTTTGCCTTACTCTGGACCTACTATGTCTTATAGGGTTTTATATCTGGGATATGTTTATTTCCCTAGTGGTTGAACTTGATGGACTTATGTCTTTTTTCAACCTAACCTATTATGTAACTATGCCCCCCCCCAATCATTTCCTCGGTACCCAGGCTCCATGGATAAGGTTATGGTTAAAAGGGGAAGACAAGGGGAACACAATGCCCCTGATTCATCAATAAAATCCGCGCTCGGTGGAAGCGCGAAAGTACGCGCGGCCATTTTAGGGCTATGGGTAATATGTGTGCCATTAGAAAGAATGATTTTTTAGGGGAACAGTGACTTTTAATGCAACCTCGCCAGTGTAAAGCTGCCGGAGATGCGCGGCTCCGACCGCGAGCTTTTTCAGTTGCTGAATAGCGCGACGGCGTACAGTTTCGGATCGCGAATACGAATGCGCGAGCGATCATCCGATTCTGCTTGATGAATCAGAGGCAATATGTGGATTTACATTACTGGGTTATGAGATTGACAACAACCCCCCCCCCCCCCCCACCACCACTACTATTCCTGGCTAGCCAGGCATCATACTTAGATGAGGGTCTGATTAAAATTTAGGTGAAAGAGAAACTGAGAGCTGTTTGTGATTCAATCCAAATAGCTTACATATATACATACTGTATACATATAACAAATTCCTCTCACACATTTGTGCATCAGGATTGTGACCATATGTTAATGCTGAAAATTCTGATTTAACCCACTGCACATTGTTTTATACCCTTTTATGTTTCTAACATGTGCACAGACAGGGGTATATGGCACAAGTGGTCACTTGAGTTCAGAAGTTAATAGCAGAAAAGTTTACCAAAACACAGAGTCACAAGTGCAAAGGGGGGCACTGGATCACAGGGAGTCCAGAGGATCACTAAAGACACAGGAATAGCACCCTTTCCCCTGTGTTAACACTGAATTTTGTGCAAACCTATTATTTGCTGCATAGCTCTCTCCCCCTCCCTTAAGTGGCACCTATGTGAGGTATGCACTTCTATTTGTTACATGCTACTTTTAAGTGTGACTATGTTTTGACTTTTTTTCGAGGAAATTTTCTGCACACTTGACATTGATATATTTAATGTTGTTTTTTTTTGTTTAAATTGTTGTAACACTATTTTTCTCTTATTATGTTTTTTTTTTATATGCCAAAATCATATGTAAGCAGTGTTAACCCATAAATCTGTGGAATACAAATTTATTCAGTGGATTCATTCCTTTTCCATTTATCCTACTGCTTCTTGATCATTTCTACTATAAGGCATCAGACTGACAGACTTTACAGAAGATTTGCCCTTTATTGTAATAATAATATTAATTAAAAAAAAAGTTTTGGTTACAGATTGTTAGAACTTCCTTTAGATATCATCTGAAATCCAAGGTCAAAAAGGATGTACACCAGATAACTGGTTTATAAAGATTGCTATCTACACTTGCTCTCCTTACTTTACAGTAATAAATATTCCATAAAATATATAAAAATGCAAGGTGCTGCAACCCACGGTTTTACTGAATAAGCCTATAGGTATGTGTGTATAAAACTAAAGAAACACCAACACTAAGACATGATCCTTTGTTTATAGCATGGAAACATTGTGTACAAGCAATCTGTTTAATTAAATGGCATGCACACTGGCATTACAAGGTATTCTGCAGTGAGTATTATAGTCTACTTTAAATAGCATCTGCATGCCTGGCTGTTTTTTTTTTCTAGCCTGGCTTATGTACAAAGTACCTCTAGTGGCAGCTGTCACAAGTGAGGTGGCATTTTTGCTCACTGATGCTGACAGCAGCTGTCTGGCAGGAGTATGAATGAAATGGAAATGATATCATGTTTATGCAGGAGTGACAGTCTCAGCTCTGGATCAGTGTCAGCAAGATTCCAATATGCTTTGGAATGAAAACACATTTCCAGAAAGGCCATGATTTATCCTTTGTAATATGTACAACACAGAACATAATTAAAGAGCTGCAACAAGACGTGGAATGCATTACTGGGCCAGTCTTCCAGCACTTTAAAAATTTCTTCAGTGACCTTACCCAAAATCGCAGTGAGATATCTTTAGAAATGAAGTAATGCCATTTATCATGTTAGTTTCCTGGAACATTTCAGCTTGACTTGATATTTACAGATATCATCCTTTTTTTGAATTTTTGTCTCTAAAAGAAATGATATACTGTTCAACAAATCTATATATATATGATCAGTTCTATCATCTACTATTGGCTTTGTAATCTGATATTTAGTTAGAGCATTTACCATACCATCTAAACATGTTGTAATTATATACACTGCCTGTCCAAAAAAAAGGAGAAAATAAATAAACAATCCCATTGTACAGGTTCATGATCTAGGGTAGTTTCAGTTGGTCCAGGTTTAGTAATATTATGTGCTCAAAAACTGAAGGCAGCTGAGTACCAGAATTTGCTAAATAACTAAGTTTTTACATCAATGGATAATATAAATTCATACAATTGATACATTTCTATGTGTTGGAAATTGTGTGGGTAAGTATTTACTAAAAAGTTTCAACTGTTTCATGGCCCCTTTTGCAATCCCTGAACATATTAGTGGCTAAGGTCTTGATGCTGGGACCTCATACTAAACATTTGTTCTGTATTATTATTAAACAGTATTTATATAGTGTTGACATATTATGCAGCACTTTACAAAGTTCATATTCTTGTTACTATGTCATTTAACACATTCCCTTCAATATTTTTTTTCTTTTTTAGTTTGGTCCTGCTTTGATCTCTGACTCGTTTACGTTCATTTTAGTTTTCCCTTGCCTGAGAATGTGTTTAGTGGCCAGCCCCTTGTTTAATCACATATAAATTCAATTAAAAAAGAAAAGACAAGGAAAATTGGGTTTTGTTATGGTCAAATACAATAAATATTTACTGAATGTAAAGATACAAAAACATGCATAGCATAAATATCATACAATGTGCAGCACTGCTTTAATCTATTTCTTGTGATGGGATTAAAAAGGCTTAGTCTAGACAAGTGTGAGTCTGATTTTGTTTATATACATAAGATAAACACTATAATTTTGGCACAGCTTAACCTGATGCGTTTCACCCTTAGGCTTCCCCAGGGGTATTGCAGTTGCTGTAGATACATAAATGTTGTAAATAATGCATAATAAAGGAGTAATACTGGGATTGACTGAAGTTAGTTCTTAACATGGATGAGTAGTTGCATGAGAAAGTCATGTGGCTTTCTGGTTGGAATCTGTGCAGAAAGAGTTATGTCCAACTTTAGTGAATCCCAGAAGGGCATTTTCCTACACTGATGGGGAAAGAGATACCGATTTCACATGTTCAGTGAGATCGGCTCTCTTTTTTTCCGCTTTACAGTAAGCTACGTCACCAGATCTCGCACCTGCGCAGGTGCCAGAAGAAGGGAGAAGACTGAGAAGACTGGTGGAAGATGATTATGTTTGTGTTACCAATTATCTATGTATATCATAAGGTTGTGTGAGTATATGTTGCAGAATATCTGTGAAACACATTGGCACTCAGACTGAAAGTACACAAGACTCAATATCCTTTTAGGGACAATTAATCTAACAGAAAACAACCTTGAATTGCATTTGTGGAGGGATTCGCTAGAAGCGCTGAGCACCACTCTGTGTTCCAACTCAACCCAACCCACTTCAGCTGGGGGATTCTGGAAGCCAGATCATCTAATGTAACACTCAATCCCTCTGCTTCTTTGTCAAATAGACCTTACATAGCCTGGGAGTATCCTGTTGAAAAACAAATAAAGGTCCCATTAAGCAAAAACCAGATGGGATGGCACATTGCTGCAGAAAGCTTTTGGTTACCCAAAAGCTAGATAAATGTGCCTTGAATAAATCACCAACAGTGTCACCAGCAAATCACCCCAAACCAACACTCCTTCTCCATGCTTCATGATGGGAACCAAATACACTACATATATTTCTCTGGAATAGAGTGTGCACCTGTCCTTTTGGCTATATAGGCCACAAATTATAATTCACTGAAAGTAACCACTGCAGAAATATTTGGGTTCAAACATTGATAGCAGCCCCCCAGATCTGAAAGAATGCATTTAATAGTCTGTGTAGTTACTGCTTTTTGGTTCAGAAATGGTGAGCAGTTCTTAGAACAGAAACAGAATGAGGACCAGAGCGCACAGCAGGGAGCAGGCTAAATAACATTAAGGATCTGGTCAGGGCTTAGGGTAGGACAGGACAAAATAGGGAGCTCCAAGCCATGTCCAAAATTAGAAACTAGTTCCTTCTGAAGATTACCAGTGGATTTTCAAAGTATACCAGATATTCAGATCCAACATCAGGAAAGGCTGAATATGGCAGAAACCATAACATTAACCCGCCCCCCGGGCCCCCTTGAGGGATGGCCTGCAGACACTCCCAATTACACCCAACAGCCCAAGGAACATCCATCCTAAACAATGCTGTGGGTGTTACAGTCCAAAATGAAAACCTCCCCATCCAGGGTCTCCTCCCTGTACCTAACAACCACTGCTTCTGACCTGGATTCTAAGACACCAAATACAATGGCTGTATATTGGAGCACAGGGTTGAGAACCCATGCAAAGACGTACTAAAAACCCCATTGAGGACCTTACATGTACCTAGGAGCATTGCAACCATATCCAGGTAAAAAAAAACAAAACTCCAAAAAGGCTCCTTTCACCCCAGGAAGCCACTTTGGATGAGGTCACCAAAACAAGGGAATTTACAGGCCTTTTTTGACATCAATAAAGCTAATGACTGCTAAAATTGTTATTCCTAAAAACAATTCAGGTAGGGCTGGCAAGAAGAGATGCTCTGTCCTAAAAAGGGAGCTAGGGACCCCATACTGCAATAGCTGAAGAAGCATTAGATTGAGCAGTCATATGGCGAGGCAGAACAGAATCAAGAGATGTCAAATGCAGACCAGAATCAAAGTGCTTGGTTGAGTCTGGCAGGAAGGCAAGCTGAAATTGGGTTAGCCTGGCAGGGAGGCAGGCAGGAGCATGACCGAGTCTGACATGGCAGCAGGCTGGAGAACGGTCGAGTCTGCCAGGGCAGCAGGCTGGAGCTCAGCCGAGTCTGGCAGGGCAGCATGCCGGAGCCTGGTCTGAGTCTTGCAGGGCAGCTGGCTGGGTCTGGCAGGGTGGCAGGCAGGACTAGAGACACGGCTGACTGTGGATGTTAAATAGTTGCAATTTGTAATATCTAGTGTTATTATCACCCTTGAAAGTAACATGGTCTGCCGATGTATGGGCAGATAACCTTGCTGCTGCATGGTGAGAGCTCTGGACCACATAGGTAGATGAAAAATTGGAAAGCAACCTATACCAGGTGGTAATCAAAAAGACACCCTTTTCATAGCTACACAAGCCCTGACTAACTGAGGATTGGACAGATTTAATGCAATTTAATAAAGTTTCCCTAGCATTCCAAAGGAATTGTTCTTTAAAGTATTCCTCATCTTTTTCTAGTAAACAGATAAGGGGCAAAGTTCCTTTGCCAGACGCTATAACTTGCCCACAGAAGTTTTGGGGCATCTTTGTCCTAGAATGGTGCAACTAGCCTCCCAATGCCGAAAAGAGTTTGCTGAAAGTGAATAGTCCTAGATCGGGGGACTGCTGGGGAGAACTGTTGCTGGACTAGGGCCTTACATGCTCTTTCATATTTTTTATGTCTTTATTATTATTTACAATGTGGAAAATAAAATAAAGAAAAAACATTGAATGACTTTTGACTGGTACTGTACTCTTATACAGTATATAGTTTTTTCTGTTCTTTAATCACTCCAAATTTCGAGCTACATACACAATAATGATTACAATAACCTCAGACAAACATCTAGCATGTTTACAGAAATCTCCCCACATCTTTAGCGTTATGCCATGGTGGATTACTAAACAACCAACCATGAACAACAGCTGTAATTACCTATGGCAGAAGACCAAGTAGGGGTGCCTTGGTCCCCCTCTATAGAACTGAACAGCGCTGTGTGTAAAGCACTCATTTATTCAACTGTCACTTGACACAATCACTAAAGATTGTTTCCAGCAATAGAAATCCAGCATATGTATGTAGTCAAATTCAAAGTGCAAGGTTTTGGTAAACATATTACAATCATAATATTCTGTTACCTAATATGTTACAGTGGCTTAACTTTTACACCTTTTGTATTACAAAATACAAATATATTGTATTACACAAATGCAAATTTATTGGTTCTTGTGGTATAAAATAAGTAGGTATAATAATATTATATGTGCTGCATTAACCCTGCAGGATAAGGCACATCCTAAATGCTTTCTCATGGCTAATTTTAGTTAGGTTTTCTAATCATTCTGTAAATTAGTAGAAACTACTCCTATCCACTTCTTCTAAGAATAATACAACCCAGTGCATGTGTGAGAGCAGCCAAGAGCCCCACGGGATGTGTGACGTAGGTATCCCAGGAGGTTCTGCGATTACATTGAGTCTTCACCTTTATATATAAATCTACTTCACCTTTCACATATAAAAAAAGGGTGTTGCAGTTAAAAAAAAAATATTTTATATTTTTAATATTTTTACAAAGTCCATTGTCACTATCAAATTTCATATGAAATCAGTCATATGTCATAAATATATTCTAAGGGCAATTGGCACAATAAAAATATTACCTTAAATTTTATGTTCTGTTTAAATTGGATTTGTGCTTTCCTAAATAGGATCCACCCTATTGTATATTCTTTAATAACTGAGCACCAAACCTTTCTTTAAAGCACTTTGAATAAAGTTCTCATAGAACTGGTAATGTAAAACGTGGATTTTGCATGTTGTATATTATAGAATTTATAGTGCTATCTTATAGATAATAGTATTATATGACATATGAATCCTTTAAATCAGAATGTTCTGCTTACATTACGGTTAGCGGAAGGGTCTGGATGTGTGTTTACCTGTGGGGAAGCTATACAAACTTAAAATGCATTGATGGATGTCAGTTTGGAGGAAGGGGTGTTACTAGGCAGAATGCATTTTTACAGACACCACCCACAGTCAACACCCACATAATATATCTCATATATACCAATACCTTGGACTGACAGAACTCAAATCAAGTCATTGAAAGGGGTAAGCCACAGACATGCAAGCTGGGGAGGAAATGGCTTTTCTTTTTTGCTGCAGATTATCATACAGACGAAGTGTCCAGTGAAATCAGAGTAAGCATTAATACAGAATAGGAGCCCACACAAGTGTGTAAATCCTGCAACCTATACCGGAATTCACACTTCTTCAATTATTTTAAGAACCCTGATTGAGAATGGCTGGTCTATGTGAAGGCTTAAGGTGGCAAAAAAGTCACGGCACCTTTCACCACAGTGATCACTGAAAATTGTAAATTTCTTGCCCAGGATTAAAAAAAAATGTTTGTGTGGGTCAGTTCAATATTTTGAAAGGCACATTTATATATAGGATGTTTTTTTTATATGAATGTTAAACTAACCTCTATTTTTAGTTTTTTATTTACTTAATACTGTTACACAGACAATGAAATTACTCAGATACTGCAGTTGAACACTTTACCTTGTGCATTTTACACAGAGGTGGAATAGTGATTTATATACACAGAGGAACATACAGGTAGTGCACTGAAGGCAGTATATACACTGTAATCCCAGAAATATACTAATAAATAACACTACTATATACATACAAAGCTATATACTGTAGGCAATGCACATAAAGCAACAAAACATGGTAAAAGTAAAAAGCTATTGTTTTAAAAAGCTTTCAGTATGGTAACCTATTTTAATATGGTTACCACACCATCACTTTAAAGATTATATTGTGTGTCACTAATAAAAATATAAATAAAGCAAAGATAAATCAACACCACAGGTTAAAATATACTTCAAATACCCTTATAAAATGAATAGAATAGGAAAATATAGTTATTTTTTTTCATAAAAGAATACCATTAATTTGAATATGTGCACTTAAAAAACAAAGATTTTCAAAGTTGTGACTCCCCTGTAATACATTTTCATGTTTTGCTAAAAAAAAACAAAGCTTTTTAAAAGCAAAAAATATTTCTTTAGAAGACACAAAAACTCTGAAGTACAGTTCTCCTATTGTATTAAAAACCAAACAAGCATCACCAACTTCTGCCAAGTTGTTTTACTACAGGGTCAACGGGGCGTAGGGAACTAAACTTTTAAAACCTTTATTTCAGTTTTTCAAAACACATCATTCAGTTTAAACCACTGGATATCCTATGGTCTTCAGTTCACTTTGATGGTGGAAAACATAGAACTCTAAACCAGCTCTTAGACAACCACTTTGGCATACAGCAGGTGTTTAACACCTGAGTGGGACAAGCTATTGTACCTATTCTTAGATGAAACTATGCCAATCATGAAGTTATTGACTGGTTTTCTTAACCAATTAGAGGACAAGTGCGCTCATTAAACTTTCCAGTGATATTGGGACATTTATTAACCTTTTCATTACAGGCAGAATTACCAGCTGCCTTAAATCTGCACTTTGTAATGTAAAATGTTGCCAATTAACCCTTTTACTATAATATAATTAAAGTGAATTAGTTTTTCATTGCTCCACAAAAGGGGTAGCATGTTAATTGCTTTGTTATACCAGTGGATAAAAACTCTCCTGTTAAATTTTTAATTACAATATATGAAAAATGCTAATTTATTAATTTATTGACAAGAGCAAAGCCATTTGTTCTTTCAGGAAGTGAAGCCTGCTGGTCTAATAAATCAGTCTTTCTTTAATTAATATACAGATTTATCCTATTCAGTAAATTACCAATATCCTGAAAGCCATAAAGCTGGACATTAACAGACAGTCCTACTGTCTGTGTTTTTGTGTAGTTAGAAATCAAAGGACATGTGTATTACAAGTAATTGAATTTCACAGTATGGATAATTAAAAAATATAGTATTTATTTCAAAAGTATTATTTAAAGCAATAGGTTACTATACTAGATTGAAAAAACTCATCTGTATTATATTTAATTGGTCATTACATTTTTTTTTTACTAAATACATATATAAATAATTGAATTAGACTTGGTATCAGTCTCTTGCAGTCCTCATATAGCAGGTTTTAGAATTGGAGATTGATGTGGCGTAGTTTGGTTCTCTGATGGATGGCCGCAGTTTAGCTGTGCTCCTGCACAGATCCACACACTGGAGGCATGTCACCAACTTTCATGGGCAACCTATGCTGCCAGATAGATCCACGCAGTGCAGGAACCAACCTGCATCTGAATCTTGGTCCTAGAGCTCCATCTCTGGCTTTTTTGCAGCTGGAACGGCTACCTCAACTAGGCGCTTTAAGATGGTGCCAGACTGCACAGCAACAATTGAGGAGAATCAGGAAGCTCCTGTTCTCTTCCCTGTTCCGGCTTCCCACAACTCCCGAGCAACCTCATCTCCAGAGGAATCACTGCAGCCACCATCGACTGTGCAGCCAGGATTCCCCCCATCTTCTGAGCAGGATTCCCTCTTTACACCTCCGGTGTTTCACAGCAGAATCCAGGGAATGGAGGAGGAGGGCGGGGCGTTGCAGGCCGGGTCAGACTCCTCTGGTGACAATTCTCTAGAGCAGGGGTCGGCAAACTCCGGCCTTTAGGCAGATATGGCCTAGCTGGTAGTTCGTCCCAGCCTAAGGCCCCCTGACTGATCCGGCCTAATGCCGGCTAGCAACTCACGGCTCTGGAGCTGCGGGTTGCAGGCCGGATCGGCCAGGGGGCGCTAGGAACTACCGGAGCCTCCAGAGCTCTGGTGCCGCTTCCTTGCTGTTGCTCCTCTATTTACCGCGCCCGGCGTTGATACTTCTGCCGCCACGGTAAATAGTGAAGTCTACCTGAAGGGAAATCCCTCTCCACTGCAATGTATACGGAGGAGAGGGATTTCACTTTAGGGGGCGTTCCCTGGTGGTGGGCAGAGCCATTAGAGCGGGACTCAGAGTCTGGCCTAATGTACTCCCGCCCACCCCATAAATGGCCTAGTGGCCATAAAAGTTTGACAACCCTTGCTCTAAAGAGCCCTCTTTTTGAGAGTCCCCGGCCTCCGCCACTACCGATGGATACAACCTCATTCCTCATTACAATCCTCAGCAGGGGCACCACGCAGATGATGGAATAATCTATCCAAAAGGTAGTGAGTCCCCTTCAGGGGCACAATTTTTACCCTTCTCCCCATGTATTAGCCAAACAATCGTGAGGCCTACCTTTGTCAGGCCACGCACCATTGTATGTCTCCAAGATACCAGGGGCACTTGGACACCCCCAGATTGGTGTGGACCACAAGGGATTTAACGAAGTGGATGTGGGGAAAATGGAAGACCACTTGGAGGATCTTGCTCCCTTGAGAGATTGTATTAGACACTTGCCTACAAAATAGGACTTCTGCCACCTTATTTTAGAGATTGAAGTGTGCAGGGAGGAAACCACAGTACTAAACTTTTCTGTGCTCCGGTGGATAGAGTTGAAACCATTGGCATCGAGCCCCAGCTGGCTAAGGAGATGATAACACAACTGCAGCAGCATGTCACCTCACAGGTGGTAGCTCTTTGCGACTTTAAGTGCCATGTAGTGGATTTAGACATTAGATTATTAAAGTAATTAGTCTGCCTGAGGCAGATCTACTGTTGGTGCTCCAAATCATATTCAACAGTATATTGGGGAGACCTATGGCAGAACCTATCCAGTTTGAGCCCAGCAAGCCCTCCTGGGCCCACATCCAAGCCCAGGGATGTGATTTGCAGGATAAGTGACACAACCTTAAAAGATATTATGCATACAGCTTGTAATATGCACTCAGTGGAGTTTGATGGAGCAGAAATTCAACTTTTCCCAGAGTGGCAACTGTCTTTAAATGTCAGCATGGCTCTACCCCCTATCAAATTAAGCGGATTTCCCTTTATATTAGTTTCTTTTTAGAACCCTGATATGTTTTATAGCCTTATCATGGAAATTTTCTGTAGTTCAGTCCTACTGTTTTATGGGTTTGACTCAAAAGCTGTTACTTTTGGGTATTAGGAAAGTCTGTAGATTGAGGCAAATGTTGGTGGGAGAGGAAGGGTCAATGCTAAATGTGAATGTTTTGTGGTTTCAATGCAATTGAGGGAGTGGTCAATAGGGGTGCTAACAAGTTCACCTGCCAAAGTGTATTTCAGAACTAACTGATCAGGTATTGTTTGTATACAGGGGTATCCATGTATCGTTTCCAGTAAAACCAGGTGGCCTCAAGTTTCCCTGGTGTTTTGTGTATACTAGAGGTAAGGTCCTTCATCAACATTATCTCATTCACATTCTGGAGCCACTGGGCAATGGAGGGACATGTTTTGGATTTCCATTGTAGTGGTATACAGGCCCTAGCTGCACTAAGCACATTACTTATGACCAAGGTTCTACAAAGGGTCATTCGAAAACTTGTACATTCTGACCAGGTGGGATTTGTTCCAGGGAGTGAGGCTCGAGACAATACCTCAAAGGTGCTGAAATGGATCTATCTAAGGAATTTCCCATTCCACGTCAGCTCTTCCAGGTGCAGGACCTCCATGTCTGGAGATCCTGTATGATATGTGTCTCTAAGTAGGTGCATGAGGCTTGCATGAGGCCTGCATCAAGGATATATTCATAGCTTCTGACTCATAGTTCAGACATAAAATTAGGGAGGGATATGATGCAGTTAGTGATAACAAACAGGAGATTGTCCACAAAGACAACAATCTTTTGTGATGTTTTCCCTAGCTTTAGGCCTGTTATATCCAGGTTTGCCCTGATCACTCTGAGGTTAATTTAAGGTTAATGGAAAAAGGTGGCACCCTTGCCCCATTCCATTATGAATGGGGAACCGCTCTGAAAGGAAGCCATTAATGCTAACCACTGCCATCAGGGTGTGAGTATAACCTTGATAAAGAGCTCTAAATCTTGGTTCAGAAGTGGGATCAATCTATAGCTAGCACAGACAGAGGGATCTTTCCCTTACTTTGCAAATCACTGTGATTTGCGCATGAAGAGAATCTATCAGGAAGCTACAGCTGTTCATATTAGTGTTAAATGCCTGTTCCATGTGTGGTAGTAGCTGTTCCTGAAAAGGCCTCTAATATGGAGTGAATCCATCCGGACCCGGGGCCTTCCCTGTGTGGCTTTTTGTAGCTCCTCACTGCTTAAAGAAGCCTCAAAGGCCTCTGCTTCCTCTGCTGAGAAGAGGGGCATCCTGACTCTTTTCAGGTATGCCTGGGCTGCCTCCACAACAGGGGAACATGGGGTGGGTGGTAATTCTGTAGGTATAGTTTACAGACCTAAAAAAAATTTGCAAAACTCAGCTGCAATGTTGCGCACCTGGTGTAGTTTCCTGCCTGTTGTGTCCACTATGAATGGGATAGATGTAGGTTCCCTCTGTCCCTGTGGGGCTCTGGCCAGCATTCTGCTGCACTTGTGCCCGTACTCATAGTAAATCCTTCTACACTTTGCTAGTGTGGCTTTTGTCTTTGTTCAACATAAGGCTGCAAATCGATTTCTGAGAGAAGATAGTTCCTGCCCCTTGTTTGGTGATTTTCCTCTTTTTTATAGGCTTTCCGATTCAGGGATGTGGGTGAGAAGCGTTTGGATTTCTTATTACCTAACCTTCTTCATTCTAGCCCCATTTTTAGTAAAATGGCCTCTGAGCACTGTTTTATGAGCCTCCCGGACAAGCACCGGATCATGATTCAACTTAAATTAGTGGTCCTTTTCTGAGGGAATCTTGCTGACCACCACTGGGTTACAGAGCAAGGAGTCATTGAGCTTCTAGTTTCAAGCCTTGGGAGACTCATGGCTGGGCAGCATTTGCATAATTACAGCTATGTGATCCAACAGGTACATCTTCCCAATAGAACAGTTCTGGACCCTTTGCAGGTCGGATTGGTGAATACAGAGGTAATCTATCCTAGATAATGTTTGGTTTGGGTGGGAGAAAAAGGTGTAGTCCTTCATTTGGGGGTGGAGGAAAACTAGGAATCTAGCAGTTGATAGCGGTGCATGCAGAGCTGTTGCTGATACCTGTCTCCTCTCGGTATCCCGTCATGGTCATGCTCAGAGGAGTCTGCCTGTGGATCGGGCGTGAAGTGAAGTCTCCCCCCAACACCAGAGAACCCTCATTAAAGCCCCTCCAGGTGTTCCAGAGCAGCCTGTAGAAACACCCTCTGGTTGGTAGAGGGCATGTATAGCGTAGCCGATGTGACCATGGAGCTTCTAAGGACGCCCTTTGACATAGTTACCGTCTTCATCAGTGTACATATCTCGAAGTTGCCAGGCCAGGGTATGGGACAATAGAAGGAACACACCTCTCTTTTTTTTTTTTAAATAATTTACCATTGGGAATACTGATAATTACACTAAGACATCTCCTGTGTGATCATCCACATAGAATATTTAAACCGGTCATAAATAGACAGTTTTTCATGTAGACTAAGTACGGAGCCACAGTGTTAATTCAATCCTTCAGAATCACCCTCCTGACCGTCAGTAGACATATAATGGTCCACCCTCTATATTTTTTTGGAATCAGAATGGATTCCTCATGTTCCCAAGAACCAAAGAGACACAAAATTGGATCTCTAAGGAGCATTTGATCTGTGGTTTCATTGATAAATTGTAATACCGCATCCCATAATTGACCTATTTGTGGACAAGCCCACAAATAGTGTGTCAAAGTAGCACTTAATGCCCCACATTTAGGACAATAAGAATGTCTTTTGTAACACAGCCGAGTCACTTTTCCTCATTATCTTATATGCGCTATGCATAATTTGGATTGTGACTCCCTCCAAACCTCATTCACCATATATTTTCTTACATTCCGGTAGCCTTGTACAATATAAGCTACTAGATTTGTGTTCAGGAAATCCCTCTGCCAGTGTCGAACATTCGTTTCTACAAGTGGTTTATTGAAAACGCCCTGGTAATATTGATAAATATTAGATATAGATGGCGGCATTAAAGCAGTTAACTTATCAAATATATCCCTCTGCATGGGGTTAACTTGGTTCGTAGCAATGATTTATAATATGAAACAGCTTGTAAATAGTACAGGGGGTGAACTGACCACTTTGGAAGACTGCCTGAAGAGCCTGAGCAGATAAGAATTGATTGGTATCCCTCTCCATTAAATCCTTCCAGAGATACAGCACTTTTTGCTTTCATTTATGAAACACTTTACTCACATGTCCAGAAATAAAATTGGGGTCCCCACTGATAGGAAGATACTTAGATGCATTCGTGGGCAGTTTCAATTTACATCTAATCTCCCTCAAAGTGAGTACCGTATCTCTTACTAGCAAATTATGTTTTACTGTGGTAGGTAAATGAGTAACTTTACAATGGAGTAGGGCTTTCAGATCCCATGGTAATTTCAGGTTCATTTCCAACTCATAATTAGAATACCTGGAGGTACCCCCTATCCAATCTATAACATGTCGAGTAAGACATGCCAAATTATAGTATCTCACATCCGGGAAATTAACCCTCCCTCTTCCTTTGGTAAACATAGTTAGGCTAATGAAATTTGTGCTCTTTTCCATTGCCAAAGAAACATTCCAAAAGCCTTATTCAAATTTTGTATATCTTTATGTTTATGTAATAGAGGTATCGTTTGCATGGGATATAACAGTTTCACAAACGATATCATTTTACCCAATTGGCATCTACCAAAGAAGGATAGCGGCAGTTTACCCCATATATCCAATTCTTTAACAATTTTTTGTATCAACTGTGGATAATTTAGTTGATATAAAGATGATGGGAGTTTCCCAATTTTTATACCTAGATACGTTATCTGTGTTTTAGCCAATGAGAAAGATATATTAGTGGTCCAACTTTTATTCTGGCTTTGTGATAAGGATAAGATTTTACTCTTATCTAAATTGACTTTCAGACCTGAGATCCCTCTGAACATTTGAAACAGTTCTTGAATATATTGAACATCTGTACTTGGTTTAGCCGTGAACAATAGGATGTCGTCTGCAAAATATGCCGCACTAACTTCCTACCTCCCCACCTGAACGCTTTGGAATTTTGATGTATTCTCAATCTCACAAGCTCACTGGGTGTGTGTGCACGTGCCTTTGGAGAAGAGTACCTATTTTGGAGCAATCGGAGATATTCTCCAGCAAAACCTATTTTTTGTAACACTTTAAACAACCATTGCATGATTTTCGGTATCTATACTTATTATTGCTATATCATTGTATATTCTATGTATATCATGGTTTAGGTAACACTTTAATATAGGCCTACTTGCCTGTTGGGAAATAAAGACTAGAGTCCCATATATAATTATAAAGATCGCATAATACCTGGCCAAATCTTCTTTCATCATCTTATAAAATTCTGCAGAGTAACCATCAGGGCCAGCTGCTTTCCCATTTGCGAGACTAGATGTGGTTGATTGGACTTCTAATATGGTTATGGGTGCATTAAGCCACTCAATTTGGGATTCTGTTAACAAGGGTAGGGTCAATTTCCCCAACAAATCATCTGCTTTTCCTTCATCTATGGGAGTTTCCCTATACAGGTCTTTGTAGAAAGCAGCAAAGAAAGAGTTAATCTTTTCCGGTGGGCAGTCAGATTTCCTGCCTGGGTTTGCAGGGCAGCTATGTGGATTGGCTTATAAAATGTATAGATTAAATTTGCTAACATTTTGCCAGATTTGTTTCCATAACGATGAAATTTACCATCTCACGTTTTTTGTTGGAATTGTTCATATTTCTCCCTCCAATCATCAAATTCCTGCTTCGATGCCTGTCATACCTGGCGATTAAGTGGTGTTGGATTATTATTTAATTGATGTTGGGATGCCGTAAATTGTTTTAGAGACTTAAAATAATTATCATCTGTTGTTTTTTTCTGTTTAGTCATCCAAGCTATAATCCTGCCTCTTAGATACGCTTTGTTCGCTTCCCAGTATAAAATACAGTTATCAGCATGGTCAGAATGATTAATTTTGTATTCACTCTAGGCTGTTTGTAGGTTCTTCCAGAGTTCTGGATCTTTATACAGATAGGACGGGAACCTCCATAAATAGGCATCGCTCTTGGAGACTAAATCTAAAATATGCAACATTATTGGCGCGTGGTCAGAAAGGACCATCGCCCCAATCTCTGGGCGCTCTATCAAAGAGTACAGAGGCATGGAGCTAAACAAATAATCCAACAGAAATTGAGAGTTATGGACATGTGAGTAAAAAGTAAATTCTTTTTCCAGCGGGTATCTATCCCTCCACACATCATGGAGATTCATGGAATCTATAAACTCTGATAAATGGGTTGACCCTGAATGAGATTGTTTCAACCTACCCTGTCCTGTTCCACAGTGAAGACGGAACAGTTTTAACTTCGTTGAGGTTCATCACCATATTAAGATCACCTCTGATCAGTTTATATGGGTTTGGATCTCGAGTAATCCATAAGGAAATCGTTTGAAAAAATTGTACTGTCAGAAAGTTAGGTGCATATATATTGTAGATGGATATTTTTTTATCAGCAAACTCCAGTACATATATGACGATTCTCCCATGTTGGTCTGAGGAACAGGACAGGGTCTTACATTGCATGTTTATTCAGTAATATCAAAACTCTTGCATTCTTCCCAATAGTAGGGGAACCAAAGACTTCCCCCGACCACATTTTTCTTATCCTGTGGAAGTCTGAATCCTCTAAGTGTGTCCCCTGTAGGAGCGCTACATCCGTGCGCAATTTCTCGAGATGCCTCAGTATTGCCATACTTCTATTTGGGGATCTCAGTCCCTTAACATTCTGCGAAAGTCCTTTTATTAAAAAAGCACATAGATATATGAATTATATCTTCAGAAGTCAAACATTTTTTTCTTTTTTTTAAAACATTAAATGAGTCAGTTTCCCCATGTAGATAAAAACTAAGAGTTTAGACTGTTGTGAACAATCTGAATACATTATTTGCTTTCTTTGCATTTTAGAAAAATAATTGGGTCATGATTCATAACATACAAAAAAACATAAAAAACAAATCCTTAACAACACTATCTGTGCATCACAGAAAAACACTTCCCTTTTTCCTCATAGAAGTATCTACTTTCACTACCATCATCCTGCAGACGGTGTAGGCTCTTACCCCTGAGAATAATGACCACAGATAAGCCCCTTAGAGCCTTGCTGCGGACCTAATTGGAACACTCATCACATTTGGCCAAAAACTAACTTTAGCAACCAATCTAGTCGCCACATATTAAGCACTCACCCTGGCATATATCACATTGTGACCATAGGATTAGTTATGATAAAAATAACAAAAATAAAATAGACTATATGTATTAAACCAGAGTGTTATAAAGAGGTTTCTCATGTGTCCAAGGCACTGCTGGGACTGAAGAAGGGACACAAACAAGAGAAAATATAATTTTGTGTCTAATGCGTGTGTCTCTTTTAATGCGATTTCTTGTGCTCCTTTTCCGTGGCCTGGCCATGTTGCTGACGTGCTTTAGTATCATTTTGCATCCTGACGTGCTTTAGTATCATTTTGCATCCTCTGATGCTTGGGTTCCTGGCCTGCGGAGTGTTTATTAATTTGGGTCATGGGTTCCCCCCCTGTCATCTCATCCAGCGGCACTTGTTTCAAATGCTTGAAATATTTAATTGTTTCGTCTGCCGATGTAAAAGACCAATTTTGGCCTTGCTGGTCCCTGATGTGTAGTGTTGCTGGGTAGGCCAGAGTGAATCTGATTTTGTGTTGGAACAGTTCTGTGGAAACCGCACTGAAATTTTTACTTTTTGTGTGCCACATCAATCAAATAATCAGCAAACATTACCAATGAGTGACCATCCATGATCAATTTTCACTTGGCTCTAAACGTTTAAAAGACCAAGGTATCCACATTGTAATCCAAATATTTTACAATCACAGGCCTGGCCCCTCTGGCTCCATTACGGATAGGACCCAGCCGATGTGCCCACTCTACTTTACAGGCCTGTGGAATGTCCAACAGATCTAGGATAATATTTGCGCAGACTTCAATTAGTTGATTTGGTTTTATGCTTTCGGGGATCCCTATAATCCTTAGATTATTTCGCCTGGCCTTATTATCCAAATCATCTAACTGTGAAAGCATAGAGATCTGCTTATTTTCCATTGTGGTAATTTTTGATTTAGCTGCCCTTAGCTCATCCTCTAAGGTTGACACTGGTGTTTTAGCAGTCATACGGGTAGACTGCGTTTTCATTTCATGTTTTAAAGACTGTACACCTTTCCAAAAGCAGCATCAATCGTTTCTTGCAGAGCTGGTGTAAGTATGGCTGCTACTGCTTCTACAAATTTAGAACAGTCTGGTGAGCTAGGGATGATCTCCTCTGCAAACACGTGGTGACTGGGTACTCACTTTTATAGACTCCTTGCCAGCGGCCATTTTAGCTTCTTTCCCCTTCTGATTCTCCTGTCTAAGTGCCTGATTTGTTGCTTTACGTGGAGGCGTTGTTATTTAGGAATATATTTATCTGCATAAATATGGCAATTATATCCCCATATCAATGCATATAGATATTCAATTAAAGAAGGTTCATGCACAAATAATAGCTAGTCACTCAAACAGTTTAATTAAGAAAACAAGGTAAGACAAAGTACACAGCAATATTGTCAGATATTTAAACACATAGGAACTTTAATCAATGTTACATATATATCACATGAACGTAAAGGTATTAGTAGTAACCCCTGCAATACCCTAGTAACTACTTCGTACAAAATACATCAAAACAATATAAAAATAATAGCATAAACATATACTGAGACATATACCGAACAATATAAGAATGCAATTCAGGAATGTGTTATAGCTACCTGTAAAGATGTTGAAGGGTACCCCAGGAGCTAGATTCCCTAAGAAGACTAACCCCCATTATTCTAGTTCCCCTTTTATATATTTAAGTCCCATTAGGTAACATTGGGACTCCTTGATTGGTTAGTGGGTGTGTTTGGTACGATGACCATCAGTTGGCACACACCCCACTAGATTGGGATTGGTTATTGTAATTTGATGGACCTCCCAACTAAATTTGATATAAAAAAAATCTCCAGCTGAAATCTATGTTTAGGGGTCTATAAATGTCCAGCTGGGTCATCACCCCAGTCCATCTGTTCAATTACACCTCCATCTCCTGTTTCCTCAAGTGGATGGATTTATTGCCCTTTGAAGGCCATATTGGTGATCTGTTTGTTATGGGAAAATAGGTCTTGTCTCCTGGCAGCTGTTGTATCACCTGTGTGTTACTCTGTGAAGTCCTGGACTTGGAGCCCCCTAGGAGTGCCATGGACCCCCTAGGAGTGCCATATATCCAGCCCTGAGTAAAATAGGTTTCCTGTCTAAACACCACTATCCTGCATTGCATTCCTGCATTATTTCCTGCTAGTTAGATACAGTCTAATTACTGGGGGGATATCTCCTACAGTGTATTGTAACAATAATATCCCCGCACACATACCTATACCTATATATATATATATATATATATATATATATATGTATACACACATACATATATATATATACACACACACACACACATCTATTTACATATTCATAAACTAAACAATCGTTGGGTGCAACAGGCGTTTTCCCCTGAAACGTATCCATACATTCGGATTGCTGATTTTGGAGGGTGAAATGCCGAATGGTAATGAGTATTCTGCGGATTCAAATACTGATTATCTCCTGGGTATACGGGAGCCTCTGTCTCTCGTTGCTTCACATGAGGCGCCGAAACCGGAATTCCACACCTCTCTTTTTAACATCAGTACTGCACCCATTATAGACTTCTGGAAACTGTTACGTAGACTTGGTATACTTCCTTTTTTGAATTGAACATCTTGGAGGAAGACTACTTGTGCCATGACACCATGCAGTCTTGCCAGCAATGCATTTTTCTGAGATATTTAGACTCAATTATGTGCAAACCTAACTGGGAACTGTGAAAACCTAAGGCAGGGCTCCCACTCCAGCTATGGAGAATGTTACAGCAAAGAGCAAAATGGATTAGGCCTACAGGGGGAGACAAATCAAACCATATTTGCAAGTGAAACAATTATCCCGACCCAAACCAAGAACCGGCATAATACCATTACAAACATCACTGATAACATGAAGCATAATAGATATATTAAAATAATAGCATATTATAAATAATAGCCTATTGGCAGATCAAAGTAAGCCTAGTGCTTGTAGTAGAGGCACAATAAATACGTTTAAGCATACATGACTGTGGGGCATAAAGAAGAAAAAGGATATGAGCCACCAGAAGAGTATTGCCCAGTGTAGCCTGGGATAGCAAGGTCCTCGCTGCTCAACTTCAGCGTGTAAGCTTTGGAGGCGTAGGTCCCCTTATGCATGTGTGTCTCTTAGTGATTTGTTTCCAAGAATCCTCAGGTGGTTGGTCTAGCCGAGCCTGGGTGTTTGGTCAGTCCAGCAGCAAGATGTCAAGTAGATCAAAGGTGTGTGAAGAGGGGGGGTCCTTTAGGGCCCTTTATGTTGCTGAGTGTCCATCTTTAAATGCTGTTAGTTGAAAAGGAAATCCCCTTCTGTAGTGAATGTAGTTAAAGAGCCTCTAGTAGTGTTTTCAGCGATCTGCGGAGCCCCAAGATCCGGTGAGAAAGATCTTGTAGGAAGTATACCTCATTGAAAGCAATGCCATCTTGGTCACAAGCCGCACTCATGATTTTCTCCTAAATGCTTTAGAAGTGCAGGCAACAGATCACATCGCGAGGGCACCTCGGATTATGTGATGCGTTTCGATTATGGGGCGATATATTTCGATGTGGGCGATTCTTTGGGCTTTAGCAGCTGAGCCATAGCAGAGAGCCGTAGCAGCCCCACAGAGATCTTTGGTCTCAACCTTTTAAGGGACCCCTCCCACAGGGGACTATTTTCCTAAATCTACCAAATATTGAGCACAGATCCAGCAATGCCTTTTACTACAAAAATAAATGAAAATGTTTTCTAAGTGCCTCAAAAGTCCTACTTTCTATTTTATCTGTTTTGTTTTAATGACACTAGGATGTGGCATGGTCAATTAGAATAGGAAAGGTTCAAGAATGTTTGTTATTGCCTTTTGCTAAACATGCATATATGATCAAATGGGAATCTATCCTAGGTAGAGAGCTACCTCTTGAACTTTGGCAGGTAATATGGCATAGAGCTCATAAAAGCTCACTGTGTACCTTATATAAAAAAGTGCGTATAAAGTACTTATGCATTGGTATTGCACCCCGGATAAGCTACATGCCATCTATCCTGCATGTAACAATTGATGCTGTAGATGTGGGAATGGTTTTTCACATCGTATGAACATGCCCGGGAATAATTCAATATTGGGCAGATGTAAATAATCTTCTTTCCAGTATGGCAGAAATAACGGTTAGGTTGGATCCAGTAAAACATCTGTTGAATCTACTCATACTGACTCTCACTAAACAGAAGAAATCCCTTTTTGTTCTCAAGACAGCTAGATTTCTCATAAGTTTACATTGGAAATCTACTCTCTCACCATCCTTTTTTGAGTTGAGAGGATGTTAGGCTGATGGAACAGTTGTCTGCTAGGCTGAACAACCGCTTTGATAAGTTTGAGGAGATCTGGGCCCTTTGTCGCCAATTACTCCTATCAGGCGCAGTTGGATAGGAGGTTTCAACTTCCTCTCAGGGTGGGAGACATAGCTGAGAGTAATGTTGGAGACCTATGTCCACAAAAAGTGGTATGTGTTCCACTGGTGGATGGTACTTATGCCGTAACAGATTAAAATTCCCAAAGAAACGGATTGCAGCTTTGTGGACAATATGCATGATGTTTTATGGACATCCTGTTTTTTACGTTTTTTTTTACAAAGCCAAGGACCAGATACATAAGTATTGACACCACTTAGAAGGACAGTGTCATTAACTTACATATTCTGCTATTGTCAGGCATATGATATCTTGACTTTTGTTTTATGTTTCTGCTGGGTTTTTTTGTATATAATGCTGTGCTTATATTTATGTTCTGTTGTCTTTATTGCACGCTATTCTTATGTTATAAAACTGAAAACCTAATAAAAATTTAGATTAAAAAAAGCAGTACAAGAAGCCAGCAACGCTTATGTGCTAATAGTGTACATACTGACAAGAGAAGAATGCACAGACTGGACCTGCAATTGTTACTTAACTGCAGAAGAGTAAATGATATATGCCAAATGTCAGCACTGAATGGACAGAAATGCAATCCTTTGGCAGGTAAAGAAGCTGTCATCTGCTGCACGTATTTTATCTGTGTATTTATCTGTTTGTCATGAGTTCACTTTTAATATATTTATGCATGGTGCTAAATTTCTTGGTCTTACATATCAAAAAGAAGAGGAAGGACATTTTTTTAGAACTAAAAGAGTTTTAAAGGAGAGTGAACGGGGCAAAAAAATCCCTATTATCTGTTGTGTTTGGGTATTTTATTGTATAACTGGGATAAGAATATGTAGCACCCAGGCTAAAATATGTTTTGAAAAAAAAAAAATCAATGAAAAGATAATGTTTTTTTTTTATCTTGCTAGGATCCTAGATCCTGGGCAGGGAAAAAAATTAGGTGGGTTCCTTTGTCACCCCATCTATGTCCTGATAGACCACATATTTATTTATTTGCTCAGTCTGCCACAGGTTTTTAGGAAGTCAATTTCCAGAGATGGGAAAGGACAGATCTCTACAAAAAAACAAGTATACAACAGTAAGAGAAAAACTATGATTATGTTCTTGTTATAGTCAGTCAGAGATAAATATTCAATTGAGGCAATGAATGTGCTGTTGCCAGTCTTTTCAATAATAATTTTCAATAATGGGTTGGTTTCATTTTGCATTGTGTGCCCTTGCTAGAAATTCACCCCATTCACTTATTTTCCTATTTGCCAAATTTACCAGCAGTGAAGGTGAGGGTAAATCCAAAATTTGTTGTTATTGAATGGTTTTAGGAGAAATTCTTGAACTTGCTTTTTTATGTTAGAAAAATATCCTCCTGCCTTTTGTTCAGTCTATAGGACAGAAAATGATGGAAAATCCTTCTAATGAGATTCATGCACCTACAACCTACTGTCATGTTTTTTTTGTTCTCTGCTTCCCATTCTGCCCACTGTAATGTCCTCCCCACAACTCCACTGTACATGCAGCCCACTGTAATACTCTTCATACTTCCCATCCTCCTTACTCCTCCTCTGCACGTATTGACTTTCTCTTTTTTCCATACTGATCACTGCCATATTCTCCTCTCTTTTTCAGCCAATACTTCCCTGTTAGACATTTTGCACTTCTCTCCTGGAAATACTCAACATCTCACCCCCAGAAATTTTCACCTGCATATATTATCTACTCTCATACCATTAACGCTTCTCACTGGCACAAACTAACAGTTATAATACCTTGAGCACTACCCACTTGCAACCATTACCAGCTAATGAATCTTCCTTTGTTTTCCCTGCACAAAAGGGCCACTTATATGTTATATTTCTTTTAAATTTTTATTGAGACAAACCAGGAAAATTACCAGTAACAAAAAAGTAAAAAAACAAAAAAAAAACATTGTACAAGTATACAACTGGTAAGTTAAACAGGCTAACACACAGTCTATTTTGTAAATACAAAATAGTAATTCCACCAGGTGGAGACAGCTTATTATATAACTGTGGATAAATAATGGTACATTTCATCGATTCTGGTTTTCACAATAAAAATTAACATTTTTAAGAAAGAGAAGGCAACAAAACTAAATTAGGATTGAAAGCAAGTGGTGGGAGGGAGTAAAAGGAAAATAAAGAAGATAGGAGAATAGAATGAGAAGTGAAGGAGGGGCATATCTACTCTTCAACGTGGGAATTTGGAAACTATTGTGTCCCATCTTGGGTTGTTGTAACATTGCTAGCAGGTTGTATTAAGGAAAAATATTTTCCTGTTGTATAGTACTCTATCCAGTAAAAGCAAGTTCTATTAAATTTCTTTTACTCTGCGCCCCGACCCCCCAAGGCCACCTAATCCTCTGTGCAGTAAATATGTTTATCACACCAAATTCACTGATTGAGAGTTGGTGGTGAGGTGCACTTCCAGGGAGCTGGAATAAAAACTTTGTCTATGTGATGCAACAATGAACATCTGTATTTATTTTTCGAATAGGGACAGACCTGAAGCAAGACCAATTCCAGTTTGTACTGATTTCAGTTTCTGTGAGCCTGTAAAAAATGTCTCCCACTTCTGACCAGAATGTCTGTATCTTAGGACACTCCCAAAACAAATTAGTCAGTGTACCTGGTGCTTTTTCACAATGCCAGCATACAAGATTAACACGAGGATACATGGCAGCAAGAGTAGTTGGGGTCCTGTAGCATCTTATTGCTAATAGATGCCTTATAACCGAAGTGGAGAAGGTGGTCTATTTGTTGGGGAGAGAACTTCATATGAAGATCTTTTTCCCATTTAGCAACATAAGCTGGTGTGGCTGATGCCTGTGTGTTTAGTAAAAGTTGGTAAGTTAAGGAGAGAGCACTCCTTAAAAGGTCATTTGATACACACAAAGATTTAGGTGGAGTGAGTGGCCTAATAAACTGTTGTGGTGGTGGAAGAAAACGAATAAAGTAGGTCAAATGAATGGTTCTCAATTGAAGATCGGACATAGATGCTCATTCGTTGGTATTCAAAAAATGCATAGCTCGAAACCTTGGCCTGACTGATCCATTTACGAAACACCGGATCTAGATAGGGAAAGTCAAGGTGTCCCAAGACTGGTGACATAGGTAATAGTTACAATGCAATTGCTTGCCTTTTGAAGTGTTTTGTTACCACTCACAGTGTAGCTCCTATCAACAGATGTAATATGTAATATGCAATTGGGTCGGGGCGCAGCGTTCTCTATCCAGAGGTCTGTCCTACTAGGTCAGAGCTATGCTCCCTAATTGGCAATGAACACAAGCCTTATGTAATGCTGATTTAGGAGTCAGAATCAGCAGGGAGTATATTAGGTTCATTTAGAGAAACCACAGTTTCCAAACCTAAAACAATTTTCCTTCTCTACAGTACATGAGCCTTGGATATGCTTTTCTAGTCAGGATTACTCCAGTAAACCAGACCAGCCCCCCTAGAATCTTAAGAAGCTTTACAGCCCACCTGTCCAGGCTACTTCAGCCTGTGCAATTCAGAACCAGCAGCCTTAAATGAAAACCTCTGGTGTGTTGAGTGATGGAGACGAATGCTGGCCGCTGGAAAAGTGAGAAGTAGGGTAAGGTTTCATATCCTTACTTAGTATCTTCCAGGCAAAAGGAACACTTAACCCCTTGCAGTGGGAGGGGAATCTGAGTTCTGCCTTGACTAGGGTAGCTCGTAACTTGCCCTTCAAACCTCCCCCCCCCCCATACCTACCTTTTCTCCTTTTTCCTTGCCAGCCCCTCCCTTCCTTTCCCCTTTCTAATTCTTACCCCCTTTCTCAAATAAAACTCCACACCTGATGCATTTAAAGTGGCTGGCAAGCAGCCGTTTTTTCAACCATAAATTAACCATTTAACAAATTCTCATAAATTACCTCTGCATACATATAAATATTTTAACAGATAGAAATAAACAACAAATAGACAACAAATAAATAACATTTAAATGACAACCTTCATAAATTAACCCTTAATAACCACCCTATAAACTATACCTTAAGCCTTTATTCACCCCAAAAACAATTCCTAATCGAACCAACCATTTGCACCCCAAAAACAACTAGGTTGCAGGTCCAGAAGGTAAAGTCCGCCACACCACCAGATCTCCATAATAACCAAAACCGCCATGCTATTCTGGCCCCCTAGCAGCACACCACCACCTCAGGGACCTCCACCGTTCACCACTTAAAAGGGGGTTCACCACCACCTTGGGTGCCAACCAACCATAATTAATCCAGAACTCTTACTTTCCACCAAACCTCTCTTCACCCTCTCTTCACTCCTCCCACTAAACTTACGACCCAACCCTCTCTCTCCCCCTTCCTCTTTCTGTAATTCAACCTTAACCCCTTCCCCCCTAGCTTCTCTGTGCAGTCCCAGCATGCCTGTCATGCAGCCCCTCCGCATATTTCCCTGCTGCGGGCCTCTCTTGACTAGGGTAGCTCGTACGTTACCCCTTCAAACCCCCCCCCCCATACCTACCTCTTCTCCCTTTTCCTTGCCAGCCCCTCCCTTCCTTTCCCTTTCTAATTCTTACCCCCTTCCTCAAATAAAACTCCACACCTGATGCATTTAAAGTGGCTGGCAAGCAGCCGTTTATTCAACCATAAATTAACCATTTAACAAATTCTGATAAATTAACTCTGCATATATATAAATATTTTAACAGATACAAATAAACAACAAATAGACAACAAATAAACAACAAATAGACAACAAATAAATAACATTTAAATGACAACCTTCATAAACTAACCCTTATTAACCACCCTATAAACTAAAACCTAACCCTTTATTCACCCCAAAAACAATTTCTAATCGAACCAACTATTTGCACCCCAAAAACAACTAGGTTGCAGGTCCGGAAGGTAAAGTCCGCCACACCACTGGATCTCCATAATAACCAAAACCGCCATGCCATTCTGGCCCCCTAGCAGCACAGCACCACCTCAGGGGCCTCCACTGTTTACCACTTAAAAGGGGGTTCACCACCACCTTGGGTGTCCCCCAACCATAATTAACCCAGAACTCTTACCTTCCACCTCAACCGCCACAGCGCACAGGCAGTAACCCTCACACCCATGCGCCCCTCCACACCCGGATCGCTCTTTGTACCCCATCTTGAAATCCCAGGCACCACAAGTCCATTCCAACATCATTCAGATGAACCCCGTCCCTCCTGAGAAAACGCCAAGTATCCTCCTCCAACTCCCTATGCCACACCACCAAGCCACCATTCCTCGCCACAAACCTACCCACCTCCTTATTCACTTTAATCCTCACTTTATTCACCCTTTCAATGGATCTCGCTCCTCGCCAAACTGCCCTAGCAACCATATCGGACCAAACCAACACCGTCCCTGGAAACTCCACCCTCAATCTCAAAAAATCCAACCTCACGTTCCTGACCAAACTTTTCATGGCCCTGCGCCCAAGATCATTACCCCCAGCGTGCATGACTAGCACATCCAGCGGCCTATCCAGCGCCGCGCACCCCTGAATTTCCGGGACCATTCGACTCCACGGCATGCCTCGAACTCCAATCCACCGATCGCTTCGTGAGAAACCCAATTGACGACCCTCCGGCCTGACTTCTGCCCTTCTCGCGCCCCACCAAACATAGGAGTGCCTGACAATCCACACCAAACACCGCAGCTCACCTAAAAAACAAACAATTAACAACAACTGTTCTCCCCCCCCCCCGAACCGCCAGTGTCCATGCTACAACATATGAGGTCTAATATACAATTGGAACCTTCTTGATTCCCACCACCCAATCCTTCTAACCTGGGGGAGCCTGCTCCCCCAACCCCCATCTAGCAGCTTCAGTAGCCGCCCCAATCCGGAAGGAATGTGAAGAAAAGGCTTCCGCATCCACCCTTAACAATCTCAAACATTTCCTAAAAACCGCAATGAATTGAAACCGTGACAAGAATCCTCATGCATCAAGAGGGGCTCCCCTTGTCCCCCTAACGCTCATCAACGCCTCCATCGTTTTCACCACAGACCATTCTAAATACCCGCACCAATATACCCCTACCACCTTGATTTGTCTTGGAATGTCTAATCCACATACTCACCTCGTCGCCCGAACACACCACGTCCTCCAACAAAATACCCCCAGGGCAAGTTTTCGTCAGGCTAACCAATTCAACTATCCGCATCGCCCCAAAGAATGCCATGCAAAACGTCGCTGTAAACAGTACCCATTCATACCTGCCTGCACACACTTCCTCAAGTCACCCCACCAACCTCTGCCACCCACAGCTCCACTGCCAGCACGATCGGAA
The DNA here is from genome assembly GCF_032062135.1 of Pyxicephalus adspersus. NCBI lineage: Eukaryota > Metazoa > Chordata > Amphibia > Anura > Pyxicephalidae > Pyxicephalus > Pyxicephalus adspersus. Next base: position 69,651,998 of record NC_092871.1, read on the forward strand.
ACAGCTCCAAGACGACTAAATCCTTCACCAGGCCGCCTTCCACCCATGACTTAGGCCACACTCCTGCGCACCATTTGCCTCCAAAATACGCCCCAAAACCAGTAGCCCCCGCTGCGTCAGTGAACAATTCCATGTCCACCGCCTCCACAGGACCTTCCAACCACAATGCCTTCCCATTAAATGATTCCAGAAATGTTTTCCACACTTCCAGGTCCGCCCTCACCTCCCTCGACAACCGCACAAAATGCGACTGTGCTTTCACCCCTGCCGTTGCTGCCGCCAGGCGCCTACAGAAAAATCTGCCCATCCTTATCACCCTGCAGGCGAAATTAAGTTTCCCCAGCAGGAATTGCACCTCCTGTAAACGCATCTTACACCTCCCGCTCGCCATCCCCACTTCCGCTTTCAACCCCCACAGCTTATCTCGCGGCAGCCTACTCTCCATGGCCACCGTGTCCAATTCAATCCCCAAAAATGTCAACCCCGTTGTTGGTCCTTCCGTTTTGTCAGCTATTTTCGCTAACATGTCAACACCGCAAAATGTCAACACCATCGTTGGTCCTTCCGTTTTGTCGCTAACAACACCCTACACACTGAACTCCCAGCTGGACCAATTATCAGAAAATCATCTAAATAATGAATGACCGAATCTACCTTCACCACTGACCTCACCACCCACTCCATAAACGTGCTAAACTTTTCAAACAACGCGCAGATAATAGGAGATGGAACACCCCATTGCCAGATAACGATCCACAAAATAATCCCCCCCCCACTTGCAACCCAACAAACGCATGCATTGCGGATGAACGGGCAGCAACCGGAAGGCGGCCTCAATGTCCGCCTTTGCCAACAGTGCCCCCTGCCCATATCTCCTCACCCATGAAATCGCCGCATCAAATGAGGTATACACCACTGGACAAATGATGTATCAAACGGAACTTACCCGGCTCCTTTTTAGGAACTAACCCCAACGGTGACACCACCAAACCCTCCATCGGTGGTGATTGAAAGGGGCCACTCATCCGTCCCAAACTCTCCTCCTTCGCCAGCTTCTCCGCAACCACCTCCGAATGTCGCAGACTTCAAATTTCCAGACTCCTTAGGTATTCCCTCCACAGCACTAGGAATCCAAAAACCCACTGAAAACCCCGCCTCCAACAGCTTAGGGGCTTCCTTGTCCAGGTACTTACCTAAAAAGGGGCGCATCCTTTCGACCCTCACTGGAGTCACTCTCTTTTCCACCGCTCTCTCCCTCTCTGCCGGCCCCTGCCTTAAAACACCACGAGAGACCGTGATTGCCGCCACATCCGAACATTCGTGATGGAATCTACAACCCCCCCAAACTTACACCCTCCTTCGTTGAAGAGCCAACAGAGCCCCTTCTTTCTACCGGCCGGTGACCCAGGTGCCAGCCCCCCCTTGAAAAAACTGCGTCCCCCCAAGCCTAGGACCCGACATCAACTTTATCCATAGCCCTATGTCCTTGTGGTCCCAGCGCAGCGACTTCCGAACCGCCTTCCTTTGCCGGAGTTGCTCGTCATAACACAGCCAAGCAATCCCGCCAAACATCCTGTGTGCTTCCCTAATCGTATCCAAATAACAAAAAAGGGAAGAGCACAATTCAGGCTGCTTCTCTCCTATCACACTCGCAAAAATACTGAACGCCTGCATCCAATTTAAAAACGTACGTGGTATTAAGCGATGCCGACGCAACTTGCTTTCTTCTTTGCGACCCTCCCCCCCAACATTTCTGTCCAGATTAAACCTCTCCAATGGCAGCAATGTAAAGATATCCACATATTCACCCTTCAAGATCTGCTCCCTGACGTCTTCCTTCAAATGCGCCCCTAACAGACCCTCAAAGTACACATATACTTCCCCTTTCGCTGCGTCCCCAACTCCAATCTGTTCCCCTTGTGACCCACCCCCTAGCCCTGCCTGTCCCCCCTCTCCAGCACTACCTGCCACAACTACCTCTGCCCCCTCTCCCTCGGCGGCCTCCTGATGTCCCTCTTGCATCCCCTCGCTGCCCCCCGCACCTCCTTCAGGCCCTCAATAACCGCCTGTACCCCCCCCTAAGCAACCTCCTCCACCAGGCC
>NC_092871.1:69654358-69694880 GCF_032062135.1 Pyxicephalus adspersus
CTGCCTCTCTTCCGGAAGGGCCCCGCGCTGCTTCAAGCGCCTGGCCCGCATCGACCTCCTCTTCCGACAAAGAAAGTTCCCCTTCTGAACTTCTCATTTCCGGGCCAGACTGATGACGCGGCGTGACTACACTCCAGAACTCCGCCGGCGACGGAGATTCCACCCTAGATTAGGTCCAGACCTGGGCAAATGGCGCCCTTCTTACCTGCTAGGAGGATCCCTAGTGGGGCTCCCAGATTGGCGCTGAGCTCTGGCGAACGGTTCTGAGCTCAGGCGCACTGGAGCCCTAACTCTTTGAGGCCGCAGCCCCTCTAAACTATCAAACTGCTGTTCTCTAGGGGCCCCCCCCCAACTGCCTCTGCTACTCTAGCCTGCAGCCAGGCCTCACCTCGTGAGGCCGCCGCAGCCCTAAGTTGTTGCATTAAGGCGTCAATTGACTCCATAATGCCTACCTGCACCCTGTCCGAATTTTTTTTTTTAAAAAACGGTGCTGAACTTCCGTTCCACTGTCCTTTTACCCTCTCTTCACTCCTCCCACTAAACTTCCGACCCGACCCTCTCCCCCTTCCTCTTTCTGGCAGCAGGCGATTGCAAGGTGGTTGACACTGAAGAAGACACAGATCCCCTGGAATCTGTGGCACTGATCTACTTCGTGTCCATTCCTCCACCCTGGCCCCTGCACTAAACCTAATTCAACCTCTCCCTTTCTACTGGTATCTACCCCTCTGCTTTCAAACATGCCATTTTTCTCTCTATCTTGAAGAAACTCTCAATAGACCCCTCCCTACTCTCTAGCTACTGTCCTAACTCCCTTCTCCCATATGTTTCCTAACCTCTTGAGCGCCTTGTCTATAAGACAATAAGACTCACCAACTATCTGAACACCAACTCTCTCCTTGACCCTTTCCAGTCTTGCTTTCTGAATAAAACCAAACTCATCACCAACTGCTTGGTTCTCTGGGGATCAAGGCAAGTTTAGGGCCTTTCGTAACTTGTGTCTTCTTTATTTCTCCCTGCAACACAGAACCTTTACTGAGTTACGTATAATGTAAGCACAGTCATTTCCTTGCTCCAAGGAGAACCCCAAACTTGGACATTTCAGCTTATGGAAACTGGAGACCCAGTCCTGTCTGATGTAGGTTCTCTCTCTGGAAAACAAGCAAAGCTTTACAATTACCCCCATCAAGCAGCAACTGCTGAACTGACAATATGTCACCTCCACCAGGGTCATAGGGCAGTGGAAGAATATGTTAGACTTTCACCGTTGAAGGTGGGCAAAATATATCATACCATGGTGTGCGCAGAACAGTCACTATGTGTCTGCCATGCCAATTATACAAACATATAGATCACTGATGACATCACATGATTTGCCAAGAAAGCAGAATTTATATAGCAATATTCCAGACAAACTATAATTATCTCTATTTCTATATTCTTACTATAGTAACTTCTGTATACTAATTTTTTAAATTTAAGCACACTTAAATATTAGACTTTTCCTCGGTTTCTTCATATTCTAATTGATATAGCCAAACCACTTTACCCTGAATGCAATATTAAGTGTATATACTCCATCTTTCAATGCCTTGAATACCTACATATTCTATTTAGATGCCTTTGGATCTAACACCAATTTAAATTTATCTGTTGGTGCTACTCCAAGCAACCTACTCCAAACCAACAGCAAGTTACTATACTAATCCTTGAGTTATGTTGATTATGAATTTTATATGCATAAATATGGATATTATATCACCCTATCAATGCACATATATATTCAACAAATGAAGGTGCATGCACAAATATTAGCTAGTCATTCAAACAGTTTAATTAAGAAACAAGTTGAAACATTAAATGCACAGCAATATTGGTAATATAGAGATAGGAGCTTCAATCAACAAAATAAACAGTAAATGAAAATATTGTTGTTAGTATGTAAACCCCTGTAGTAATCTAATTAGTATTTAATACGGTAATTACAAAATAGCAAGAATGCAATCAGGAATATCTTATAGCTACCTGCTAAGATGGTAATGGGTACCTCAGGAACCTACTTCCCTCAGAAGAGAGCTCCATAAGAAGCTTACCTCAGAAGAGCCTAAGAAGAGAGAGGCCCTCAGGAGAAAAGAGCTCCATCCTTTGAGTTCCCATTTTTTTACAGTTAATTCCCATTAGGTCCCATGAGGGATCATGGATTGGTTACTGGATGTGATCTGTAGGATGCCTATTGGCTAACACATTCCCCTAGCAATAGATTGGTTATTTCAAACTTCAGGAATTTACTAGACATCCCCACTACTTTGATATGGGAAGCTAGAAGCAAAATCTGGGGTGTGAATTAGGAAACCAGCTGGAGTTCTCTAATGTTAAGTGTCCCCAAAAAGTCCTGATGTGCCATCACCCCAACTCTCTGTCCAGATATTTATCCATATCTGCTTGATTTATTATTTACCCCTTAAAAGGCCCTAATGGTAATCATCTCTATTATGGGAACTGTACCTCTTTCCTGGCCTTTGGTCTGTTTAAACAGACCTTTTAATGGTCTGTTTGTCTTTTGTCCTAGTGCCATTGAAACACCTTGAAATCCCCTGGTGGTTCAGGTGGCTAGACAAGGAGAAACAGGTCACAAACATTCCCACACATATCTTCCTGCATTGTTTAATTATACTTTATATAAAACCTAACTATTAGGATATGGCCTATAGTGTATGTATAAGCATGGGAACATACGGTACCCATATTTATATCTATATATACAAACATACACATACATGTACATATATATCTATCCACATATCTCTATAAACAATCTTGGGGTGCAACAGTTATACTATGAGAACAAGCTCAATTCATACTCCTAACTAACATAATACAACTAGATACATGCAAAATAAAAACGTCCTATGCATTTTTCCCAGAATATCCTGGATCCAGCTCAGGCCTGCAAACTTCTGTTGCACTTATATAACATGAACATCCAATGAGCACATTATTATTATTACACAGTATTTATATAGCTCCATCATATTATGCAGCTCGACTGTATAAAGTCGATAGCCATGTCACTAATTGTCTTTCAAAGAGCTCACAATCTAAATCTAATGTGTGTTTTGGATATTGTTATTATACTTGATTGCATGTTTTGCAGTATAGGATTGATTAAAGACTTTGTTTTTTTTGTCTTATTGTTTAGTTTTGTATAGCGCTTTATATGCACCCCCTGAGGAAGCATAAGCAGCAAAACATGTCGAGATATGAGACACTGTTATTGATCTCGCTATTATACCATTTTGAGTATACTATGTCTAGTTAATTGGTCTGCTATCTCATGTTGTTGAATGGGAAGGAATCCCCAAATGATTATACAGTGTTTGTACTTTGAGTTGTGACAAATTTTCATATTTTGTTGTATTATCAATACAAACATTTTGTGCTGCAACCCCCCCCCCCCCCCCCCCCCCCCCACAGTCTTTGCTATATTTGCTTTCGAATTAGGTATTTGGGGGACGGCCAGCCTGAAACATTACAAGAGATAGGAAAAGGTAAGAGATAGGATCTTACTAAAGTTGGGCCCTCAGTCTGTAGGACCCTTCCAAATTTAGGACACCATTAACCTGTAGCAGTTAAGCTCTCACTACAAGAAACTCTGAAGTTCCACCCTGTCTTCCATGTTTCCTGCTTGAAGATGGTCTCGCAGAATCCATTTGGCTGTTATTTGTTTATGCTTTGATAAACATTTGCCATGGATGACATTTTTCTCATGCACATCCCAAAGATTCTCAATGGGGTTAAGCTCTGGATACTGTGATAACCAAGCGATGTGTGAAAAGTATGTATTATGCTTCCGCAACCACAATTTGAATCCTGGCATTTCCATCTTTGAATATGCCTGTACCACCAGGGAGGAGAAAAACCATTGATAGAAAGACCATGTCATTCATTATATTTAGATACCCTCTTTCTCCCCCACAGCCTCCAAAAATACTCGGACACATAAATTTGGACTTAAATTGGTTGGCAAGCAGCGGTTTATTTTACATCAAAATGAATAATTTAACCATTCAAAATATAAACAACAAATATGAATAGCAACCTAAATAACAAAAACACTTATAAATCATGCATATTAACCTAACATAAATGAACATAACATAAAAACTAACACTTTAACCTCCTTTAAACAATAAATACCATTCAACAACAATAGTCCTTATCTTTTAAAACCTCCCAACCTCCCGGCTGTAAACTCGAACAACCAGACTGCAGGTCTTAGAAGGCAAAGCCCTCATCCATCGGGATTTTTACTCCACCAACATCTCAAACTTGTTCCTTGCCGTGCAGGGAACAAGCATTCAGGAGGCATGGATTTAAAATATTTAAAGGAGGGCCCCACCAATGAGGACCCCTCCTGCCAAAATTCACCACTTTATATCAAACAGGAACCTTGCCTTCAAGGATCCTAACCACCACAGCACACAAGCGAAAGACCACGCACCTGTGCGCCCCTCCACACTCACAGGATTTGTTGAATTGCATCCTGCAAATAAAGAAACCACATGTCTTTACCGATAGCATTGAGGTGCACAACATCCCTATCTCAAATACCTAGAAGTCTCCTCCTCCAACTCACGATGCCGCACCACAATGCCCCCATTCCTGGCCACAAAATGACCCACCCCTTTATTCACCTTGATCCGGGCCTTGTTATTCTTTTCTACAGAAAAGAAAACTTCACCCTCAACTTCAAACAATCTAATTTGAAATCACAGATCAGATCCCTCATGGACCATTTTCCCAAGTCTTTGCCCCCCGCATGGATCACTACCACGCCAGGGGGCCTTTCCAAAGCAGCACATTTGCAGATCTCAGGCATGGCCCTACTCCACGGGAAGCCTGGGACCCTGATCAAGCAAAATGTCACTTCGTCCTTCCACAAGCCGAGCTGTCTGCCATTTGGCCTCACTTCCGCTCACCTCACACCCCGACTATGAGTGCCCGACTATCCACACCTAAGAGATATAAGAAATAGAACAAGTACCTACCCTCAGCACTCCCTGCCTGCCCCCTAAACCCCTCTTTTTTCCCTTGCTCCCTCCCTCCCCACCCCCTCACAACAAACGTGGCCTTACGTATAGCTGAAATCCCCTGGATTCCCATGTTCCAATCCTTCTGATGGCCTTTTACCCCAAACTCCACCTAGCCACTTCAGAAGCTGCTCTGATCCTAAAGGAATGGGAGGAATACTACTTTACTGCCACTCCCAAACTAAATTTTTTAAAAACTGACACAAATTGAAATTTGGACAAAAATGTTCCATCTTCGTGCATCAAGAAGGGGCCCTCTACCCTCGGTCTCCTCCTCCTCTGATCCTCCACAGCCCCTACTGAGCAGACCCTGGACCCCTCCAACCTAAACAACACCACCTTAAAACCTCTCCCTTGCTAATCAGTCTTAGAGCACCGGATAACTGAACTTACCAGGTCCGCCAAACTCTCCACATCCCCTGAACCAAAATGTCCCCATGCCTATTCTTAGACAGGCTACCCAATTCACTGACATGCATTGCCCCAAGGAACGCCATCACAAATGCTACTTTAAACAGCACCTGTTCATACTCAACTGTCCAACCTTGCCAACTCCCCAACCAACCTATGTAGCAACTCAAATGACACAGGCAGCAATGTATCAGGTGCCCGCTTCCCCCTCCTATACTCTTTCACCACCTGTCTAACCACAAAGTCCTTGGTCACGTCCCTCAACCCATGTAATTTAAACCAGAATGCCATCCCCGCCAGCTATCTGTTCACTGCCACCCAGACACCTTGGCCGCAAAGTCACTCGCCAACCAAAATAACAACATATGTACATAATCCTCGGCTGAGCTACCACCCACTTTAAAGCAGCCCACTCACCTCCAAAGCACACACATCTACAAATTCTCCCTTAGTTCCTTTGTCAACCGAATGAAGTGCAACAGCGCTGCCACCCCTGCCGTAGCCACTACCAACCTTTTACAAAAATCTCTCCCCATCCTTATCACCCTGCAGGTGAGGTTGAGCTTACCTAACAGAGACTGCACTTTCTTCAGGTGGAATTTTCGCCACCCACTCACTGCCTCATTTTCACCTGCAACGCCATCAACTTGTCCTGTGGCAGTCTGCTCTCCATTGCCACTCTCCAACTCAATCCCAAGAAAAACCAGGGAAGTCGGTGGTCACTCGCTCTTGTCCGCCGCCAAAGGCACTCCGAAATGCTCAGCCACATGTTGTAATGTGGCCAACAGCACCCTGCACACTGAGCTATCCGGCAGCCAAAGTAACAAAAAATCATCTAGGTAATGGATGACTGGCTCCACCCCTGCTACCATTCTCATTACCCACTCCAAAAAGATGCTAAATTTCTCGAACAAGACCCAAGAAACCGAGCACCCCATGTGAAGGCAGTGATTAATAAAATATTTTTCTTCCCATTGAATGCCCAACACTCTCCAGATGCATGGGCAGAAGCTGAAAGGTGGCTTTAATGTGCGCCTTGCCAACAACGCCACCTCCCCATATTACAGGACCCACTGAATCACCGCAAGTATGTGTATGTCAGCGGGTCAATGTCATCATTCAGCAAACCACCCGGAGGGAATGATAAATAATGGATTAACTAAAATTTATCCGCCTCTTTCTTTGGGACAATTCCAATGGGAATACCGCTAAGCCCTCCAGTGCAGGAGCACTAAAGGGCCCACTGCCCAGACTTACCTCTTTTGCCATTTTCTCTGTTGTTGCTGTTTCTCCCTAATACTACTTGCCAAAATCCCAAACGCCTGTAACCAAATAAAGAACGTGCTGGGAATTAGACGATACCTCCACTGTTCACTCTCCTCACGCTGCCCTTTACCCCAGAATTCCTCTCCAAATTTAAACACTCCAGCGGCAACAGGAAAAAAAACTTTCCAAATCTTCTTGCAGATTTCCTCCTTCAGGTGCGCCCCTTGCGGTCTCTCAAACACACTTCTCCTCTCGCAGAATCGCTAAGCTCCCACTGTCGCCCTCCGCTGCCACCACCTCCCACTCAGCGATCCCCTCCTCCCTTTCCCCTTGAGCACCTCTCCCTGGCACTGACAGGCCCATCACCCCCTTTTTCTAACTTTCGCTGCCCTCTCCCCCCAACCCTCCCACTGCATTACAACCTGGGCACCACTTGCCACAGTCCTTCTAAACTGGCTGCAACCCCCTCTGCCCCCCGCCCCCCCAGATATCACACAGCCCTCCTCCACCTATCCCACTAATTCTGCTTCTCCCTAAAGACCCCCCCTCTCCAAAACCCTCCTGTTCCCCCCTGCCACCACCACTACACTCTCCTGCCTCCCAATCCCTGGCACCTTCCCTCCCACCACCCTTACCAAGGGCCCCTGATACACCTACCTGGCAGCCCTGATCTTCTGGGGCCTGCCAGCTTGTCCTTGGACCCCTGTGCTGCGACCGGTGCCTGGCCTGCGTTCTCTTCAGAAGATGACAGCTCCACCTCTGAGAAATCGCTCAAGAAAGCTTACTAAAACGCCTCTGGAGGTGACGTAGTCCCTGTTTAGTAAGCTTTCTGATAGGCTTCGGGAGGCATCAGGGCACCGTGCCACTGAGCTTTTGCTGTTTCCAGGGGGCATGGCCAGGCATGCGAGTTTCTGGATTCAGGTGAGGCCTCACCACAGGAGGTCTCAGTTTATATAGAACAGGTGCTGCACTCCCTGACAGCCACAGCCCCCCCACCAGTGGCACCCTTCCCTCAGGCCCCCGCAGAATGCGAGGCTGTGCCTACAGGTAAGGCCTGCAGGCCTCTCTTAATGGTGACCTGGGGCTGCGCTCCCTGGTAGCCCCCACACCCGAGCTCTGCTGATGATGGGGATTTCTCCCTAGCCTATACCCTGCCTGGGCCCTACTCAGCCCAGCGGGTTGGCTAGGAGGGTCCCTATGGGGGCTTTCAATTTGTTGCAGAGCCTGTTGAAATGGGTCGGGGCACAGGCGCACCGGAGGCCTATGCTTGCGAGGCAGCAGCCCCTTTAACCTAGCTTAAGGGGGCTCACAACAGCCCCCCCAGGAGCTCAGCTACTTTTTCAGCACTTGAAGCAGCTGCTTCCCTAAGCTGGGTCATCAAGGCTTCAAAAGACTTCATGTTCCATACCTACATCCTCACAGAAACTTTTTCCTCCTAAAAGAGGACCTCCCACTTCCATCTGCACCCTTTAAACCCTTCCTCTGCCACACTCCCCCTTATCTCTAGACCAATCACTACTTCTACCTCTCCCTAACCATTTCCTATTCTTGTTAATGCTTACCCTCCATGAGCTAAGCCTTGCACCCTGTCACGCAGACCCTGCGCTTATTGTTTTAAAGCTACGGGCCTGACTTTTGTTATCCAATGGCACCTAATACATGTGTGATGAAAAAAATCTATCTGAATCAATGCTATGTGTAGATGAGTACCAAGAAAATACATGCATTAAATCATTTAGTAAATGCCACTGTAATGTTCTAAAAACTTGTTTGATCATCTGAAGATTATTATGGTTAACTATCCAAACGACAAGTGCTGTGTTTTTTAATAGGTTTCTCGGAACAGCTGTAAAGCTGCAATTATCACACCATTTCTAGATTTCGTACATTTTTGCAAACAATGATAGTTACAAATGTCATGTTAGGTAAATAGTTATTAAATATTTACAAACAGAAGAAAAGGGAAAAGGGTATCTTAGAGGGAGACTAGATAGAGGAAACAAAAAAAAAAGAGTTCTACACTATGCCTCATGATTAATCTAAGAAATGAATGGGGACAAGGGAATGGGGGGAATAGGGAGAGGCTTTTTAAGGCTTTTTTATAGAAATAATAAAAACCACTTTTTTTTTAATCACTCAGAATTAAACACTATAAAATTTAAAATTGTGAAGAATAAAATGCGATCTAATCTAACAGAAAAAAACACTATGTAGTTAGAGAGCAATACCCGTTTAGATATATAATATACGATTTAGATTGTATATTACATGTGCTTACAAAAGATCAGATCATACAGGGTGAAGTTTCGTCCCAACACGTTTCGCCTAATTTTGGCTTTCTCAGGGGAAATGGAGACTTGAGTAATGGTAATATGACTATTAAAGAAGATATGTATGTATCAGCAAAAAGAAATTATTGACACAATAATAATATCTAGTACATAACAGATTATGCAATATTACCAGTAGTGCAATATTTAATCAAACTAAAATACCTCATTGTCTTATAACATTAAGATAGTACAGTCAATAGTTGGAATATGGTTTTCTCAACTGTAAATAAGTTCATAAACATATGCATTAACCACCCGACCGTTAAGCCCGACCTTGGTACGGGCTTCAAAAAGTTACAATTATCGATAAACCCGAACTTTTCCAATACACTTTCCAATTTTCTGCCCACTGCCCAGTACCCAGCTCTAGATGCCAGACTAGACTCAAGCTCAACAGGGTCTTTTTTCCCCGCTGATTCTGCCAAGTCCTTTTCCTTTCATGTGGTTTTGCTACATAGTAGGTAGGAACAGATTGGAATCTCGTTCATCCATTCATGTCTCCAATAGCTACAGCTTCTTCACTGTCCATATAGGTGATGGCCTCAACCTCTAATGCCGTCCACATTCCGTCTCAGGACCCACCGCCTCCTCCTCATGCTGTTACTACTGCCTTTGCCCAATACCCAGCTCTAGATGCCAGTTACCAATGCTGTCCACGCTCCTGCTCAGAGCCCACTACATCCTCTTCCTGCTGTTCCTGCTGCACGCCCCAGGCTTGATCAATATGAGCCATCAGGATGCAGGTATACTTCCGATGAGCCAGCTGATTCGCGTGGGTGGCATCTTGCAGAAGCGTAAGTGGAAGTGTATGTCAATCACATCAATCTTGTGCAAATCTGCTAGTGTGGCGCTGTAGAAATTCCCTTATATGATGTCTCAGCGCACATTAGGAATTGGGTGCTCTAGCACTTCACCAGCTTTGAATCCAACAGACATGGACATGTTGCATATCACCAGACATTTGGAGCTCAGCACCTCGGTGAGCCGAATAAACAGGTGGTCCAGGTTGGTTTTGTACATTTACAGTGATTGCTCATGATAGCTGATAACATCCTATATACACGAGTTGATGATAACAACGTCGGGCTAAGGTCCATGTTCGAAGTTGGCCAGCACGCTATTTATGTACTCCGAAGAGACACAGGTCAGGAAATAGAACCATACAAGGTGGTGGTCAGTTCTGTAATGACACACTTGGCGGTAAATTATGCCATTATGTATTTCACCCAGAGATCCCCCAAGGTGTCATTTGCAAATTAAATCTCACCCTTCCCTTTCAGCTGCTTCTCAGTCCGAAAGTCATCATTCTGCAGTATTTTCACAAGATCCTTGTTGACGGATCTTTGAATGTGGAGAAGTCTCCTGATTAGTGTTGGTTGAATAGTTTACTATTCGATTCGACTGCTATTCGGTCGAATAATGCATAATTATTCGGGTGATCGAATGTCGAATTCGAACTCCATTAATGTCAATAGGTGAAAAATTTGGGTTGTTATTCGGGACAGTGGAGAGCTTCTACAGCCTATAAATAGTTTTAAAAAGACATGTCATGACTCCCCCAGCTCTGCACAAAACTGTACAAGTAAAAAGAAAAATAAGGAAGACTTTTTTCTGTTGCTGGCAAGGCAATTTTATGGGGTGGCCAATGGAACATGACAGATTTTACATGCTCTACGAGTGGAGGCAGAGAGGGACATGAGGGGGTTCCTCTGGTCCAAAAATTAGCCACCAGGTTTCACCGCTCGGTTACAAGCTATACACTGGCTTCAGAGTACAGGCAGAGGTCTCTGAGGGGGGTCTTTCAGTCCAAAAATTAGCCAGCTACACAGCTCTGTTATACGTTACAAGTGACAGGTGGCAGCAGCAGGAGGAGGAGGCGGTGGGCACTGAGACGGAGTGGGGACCGCATTGGTAACTGGCATCCAGAGCTGGGAACTGGGCAGGCAGCATCAGTTACAGCATGAAGAGGAGGTGGTGGGCCCTGAGAAGGAGAAAGGATGGCATTAGAGGTTGAAGCCATCACCCATATGGACAGTGTCGAAGCTGTAGCTATTGGAGACATGAATGGATGAACGAGATTCCAATCTCGGTAGGGAAAGATTGGAATCTCGTTCATTCATTCAATAGCTACAGCTTCGACACTGTCCATATAGGTGATGGCCTCAACTTCTACCACTGCCTCCTCCTCATGCTGTTACTGCTGCCGTCTGCCCAGTACCCAACTCTAGATGCCAGTTATCAATGCTGTCCACGCTCCGTCTCAGAGCCCACCGCCTCCTCTTCCTGCTGCACGCCCCAGGCTTAATCAATATGAGCCATAAGGATGCAGGTATACTTCCGATGAGCCAGCTGATTCGAGTGGGTGGCATCATTAACCCTGGAATGCAGCTTGAAGCGTAAGTGGAAGTGCAAGTCAATCACATCCAATTGGTGCAAATCTGCCAGTGTGGTGCTGTAGAAATTCCCTTCTATGATGTCCCAGCGCACATTAGGAATTGGGTACTACAGCACTTCACTAGCTTTGAATTCAACAGACATGGACGTGTTGCATATCAACAGACATTTGGGGCTCAGCACTTCGGTGAGCCGAATAAACAGGTGGTCCAGGTTGTTTTTGTACATTTGCAGTGATTGCTCATGATACCTGCTATCATCGTAAATACACGAGTTGATGATGACAACGTCAGGCTGAGGTCCATGTTGGAAGTTGGCCAGCACATTCTCTTTGTACTCTGAAGAAACATGGGTCAGGAAATAGAACCCTACAAGTTGTTGGTCAGTTCTGTAATGACGCACTTGGCGGTAAATTATGGCATAGTGCATTTCAGACAGAGATCCCCCAACGTGTCGTTTGCAAATGACTTGTCACCCTTCCCTTTCAGCTGCTTCCCAGTCCAAATGTCATCATTCTGCAGTATTTGCACAAGATCCTTGTTGACGGAGTCTCCCAGAACGGCCACATACTTTTTGTGGAGAAGTCTCCGGACGTATGCTGAGCTCAATAACTTCATAGCTCAATGTGGTCATCCAGGACCTCTCGGTTCCCAATAAAAAAAACGGTGTTTCCCATCTCATCCCCCCAACATATACAGTGGGACTGCTGTCCCACGTCCCAGTTCCGGGGTAACGTACACAGAAATTCAGTCCGATAAAGCATGGTACCGATGGATGAAGCAGAAGACGTGGTCTTTTACATTCAATCACAAATTTCAGGTTACACACTTCGGGGTGTCATTAAAGATGTACTACACCCAGCTCTAGATGCCAACTACTAATGCCTTCCACACTCCGTCTCAGGGCCTGCTATCGAGTGAAAGCACATGAAAGGAAACAGGGCTTGGCGGAATCAGTGGGGAAAGAAAATCCTATTGAGCTTGAGTCTAGCCTGGCATCTAGAGCTGGGTACTGGACAGTGGGCAGGCAGCAGCAGTAATACCAGGAAGAGTAGGCAGTGGGCCCTGAGTAGTGTGGATGGCATTGTTAACTGGCATCTAGAGATGGGTACTGGGAGGAGGAGGCGCTGGGCCTTGAGACGGAGCAAGGAGGGCATTACAATTTAAGGCCATCACCTATGTGGACTGTGTAGAAGCAGTAGCTATTAGAGACATGAATGGATGAGCGAGATTCCAATCTGTCCCTACCTACTATATAGCGAAACCACATGGAGGGCTTGGAGGAATCAGCGAGGAAAGAAGACCCTGTGGAGCTAGAGTCTAGTCTGGCATCTAGAGCTGGGTACTGGGAGGAGGAGGTGGAGGGCCCTTAGACTGAGCAAGGAGGGCATTACAAATGAAGGTAATCACTTATGTGGACTGTGTAGAAGCAGTAGCTATTGGAGACATGAATGGATGAGCGAGATTCCAATTTGTCCCTACCTACTATATAGTGAAACCACATGAAAGGGATTGGGCTTGGAGGAATCAGTGGGGAAAGAAGACCCTGTTGAGATGGAGTCTAGTCTGGCATCTAGAGCTGGGTACTGGAAGGAGGAGGCAGTGGGCCCTGAGACGGAGCAAGGAGGGCAATACAATTTAAGGCCATCACTTATGTGGACTGTGTAGAAGCAGTAGCTATTGGAGACATGAATGGATGAGCGAGATTCCAATCTGTCCCGACCTACTATATAGCGAAACCACATGGAGGGCTTGGAGGAATCAGCGAGGAAAAAAGACTCTGTTGAGCTGGAGTCTAGTCTGGCATCTAGAGCTGGGTACTGGGAGGAGGAGACAGTGGGCCCTGAGATGGAGCAAGGAGGGCATCACAATTGAAGGCCATCACTTATATGGACAGTGTAGATGCAGTAGCTATTGGAGACATGAATGGATGAGCGAGATTCCAATCTGTCCCTACCTACTATGTAGCGAAACCACATGAAAGGGATTGGGCTTGGAGGAATCAGTGGGGAAAGAAGACCCTGTTGAGCTGGAGTCTGGTCTGGCATCTAGAGCTGGGTACTGGGAGGAGGAGGCGGTGGACCCTGAGATTGAGCAAGAAGGGCATTACAATTTAAGGCCATCACTTATATGGACTGAGTAGAAGCAGTAGCTATTGGAGACATGAACGGATGAGCAAGATTCCAATCTGTCCCTACCTACTATATAGCGAAACCACATGGAGGGCTTGGAGGAATCAGCGGGGAAAGAAGACCCTGTTAAGCTAGAGTCTAGTCTGGCATCTAGGGCTGTGAACTGGGAGGAGGAGGCAGTGGGCCCTGAGACGGAGCAAGGAGGGAGTTACAATTGAAGGCCATCACATATGTGGACGGTGTAGAAGCAGTAGCTATTGGAGACATGAATGGATGAGCAAGATTCCAATCTGTCCCTACCTACTATGTAGCGAAACCCCATGAAAAGGATTGGGCTTGGAGGAATCAGCAGGGAAAGAAGGCCCTGTTGAGCTGGAGTCTAGTCTGGCATCTAGAGCTGGGTACTGGGAGGAGGAGGCAGTGGGCCCTGAGACGGAGTAAGGAGGGCATCACAATTGAAGTCCATCACTTATGTGGACTGTGTAGAAGCAGTAGCTATTGGAGACATGAATAAATGAGCGAGATTCCAATCTGTCCCTACCTACTATATAGCGAAACCAAATGGAGGGCTTGGAGGAATCAGCAGGGAAAGAAGACCCTGTTGAGCTAGAGTCTAGTCTGGCATCTGGAGCTGGGTACTGGGAGGAGGAGGCAGTGGGCCCTGAGACGGAGCAAGGAGGGCTTTACAATATAAGGCCATCACTTATGTGGACTGTGTAGAAGCAGTAGCTATTGAAGACATGAATGGATGAACGAGATTCCATTCTATCCCTACCTACTATATAGCGAAACCACATGAAAGGGATTGAGCTTGGAGGAATCAGGCGGAGGGCTCTGAGACGGAGTATGGACGGCATTATTGTCCGACATCTTAAGTCAGGTACTGGGCAGGCGGCAGCATCATTTACAGCAAGAGGAGGAGGCGGTGGGCTCTGAGACGGAGCGTGGACGGCATTAGTTTCTAGCATCTAGAGTTTGGTAGTGGGCAGATGGCAGCATCATTTACAGCAAGAGGAGGAGGCGGTGGGCTCTGAGACGGAGTATGGACGGCATTAGTGTCTGGCATTTAAAGTCAGGTACTGGGCAGGCAGCAGCATCATTTACAGCAGGAGGAAGAGGCGGTGGGTTCTGAGACGGAGTATGGATGACATTAGTATCTGGCATCTGCAGTCGGGGACTGGTCAGGTAGCAGCATCATTTACAGCAAGAGTAGGAGGCAGTGGGCTCTGAGTTGGAGTATGGACGGCATTAGTGTCTGGCATCTAAAGTCAGGTACTGGGCAGGTGGCAGCATCATTTACAGCAAGAGGAGGAGGCGGTGGGCTCTTAGACCGAGTATGGACAGCATTAGTGTCTGGCATCTAAAGTCAGGTACTGGGCAGGTGGCAGCATAATTTACAGCAAAGAGGAAGAGTCAGTGGGCTCTGAGACGGAGTATGGACAGCATTA
Organism: Pyxicephalus adspersus; assembly: GCF_032062135.1. Classification (NCBI taxonomy): domain Eukaryota; kingdom Metazoa; phylum Chordata; class Amphibia; order Anura; family Pyxicephalidae; genus Pyxicephalus; species Pyxicephalus adspersus. The sequence continues at coordinate 69,669,429 of NC_092871.1, forward strand.
GTGTATGGCATTTAAAGTCAAGTACTGGTCAGGCAGCAGCATCATTTACAGCAGGAGGAGGAGGAGGTGGGCTCTGAGACGGGGTATGAAGGGCATTAGTGTCTGGCATTTCAATCCAGGTACTGGTCAGGCGGAAGCATCATTTACAGCAGGAGGAGGGGGAGGTGGGCTCTGAGACGGAGTATGGACGGCATTAGTGTCTGGCATTTAAAGTCTGGTACTAGGCAGGCGGCAGCATCATATACAGCAAGAGGAGGAGGCGGTGGGCTCTGAGACGGAGTATGGACGGCATTAGGGTCTGGCATTTAAAGTCAGGTACTGGTCAGGTAGCAGCATCATTTACAGAAGGGAGGAGGAGGTGGGCTCTGAGACGGGGTATGGATGGCATTATTGTCCGGCATCTAAATTCAGGTACTGGGCAGGCGGCAGCATCATTTACAGCATGAGGAAGAGGCATTTAGCACTGAGAAGGAGTGTGGACGACATTAGTAATTGGCTTCTAGAGTTGGGTACTAGGCAGGAAGCAGCTGTAACAGCATTATTCGAAGGCGGAGGGCTCTGAGACGGAGTATGGACGGCATTATTGTCCGACATCTTAAGTCAGGTACTGGGCAGGCGGCAGCATCATTTACAGCAAGAGGAGGAGGCGGTGGGCTCTGAGACGGAGCATGGACGGCATTAGTTTCTAGCATCTAGAGTTTGGTACTGGGCAGATGGCAGCATCATTTACAGCAAGAGGAGGAGGCGGTGGGCTCTGAGACGGAGTATGGATGGCATTAGTGTCTGACATCTAAAGTCAGGTACTGGGCAGGTGGCAGCATCATTTACAGCAAAGTGGAGGAGGCGGTGGGCTCTGAGACGGAGTATGGACGGCATTAGTGTCTGGGATTTAAAGTCAGGTACTGTTCAGGCGGCAGCATCATTTACAGCAGAAGGAGGTGGGCTCTGAGACGGAGTATGGACGGCATTAGTGTCTGGCATTTAAAGTCAGGTACTGGGCAGGTGGCAGCATCATTTACAGCAAGAGGAAGAGGCGGTGGGCTCTGAGATGGAGTATGGACGGCATTAGTGTCTGACATCTAAAGTCAAATACTGGTCAGGCGGAAGCATCCTATACAGCAGGAGGAGGGGGAGGTGGGCTGTAAGACGGAGTATGGACGGCATTAGTGTCTGGCATTTAAAGTCTGGTACTAGGCAGGTGGCAGCATCATTAACAGCAAGTGGAGGAGGCGGTGGGCTCTGAGATGGAGTATGGACGGCATTAGTGTCTGACATCTAAAGTCAGGTACTGGGCAGGTGACAGCATCATTTACAGCAAAGTGGACGAGGCGGTGGGCTCTGAGACGGAGTATGGATGGCATTAGTGTCTGGGATTTAAAGTCAGGTACTGTTCAGGCGGCAGCATCATTTACAGGAGAAGGAGGTGGGCTCTGAGACGGAGTATGGACGGCATTAGTGTCTGGCATTTAAAGTCAGGTACTGGGCAGGCGGCAGCATCATTTACAGCAAGAGGAAGAGGCGGTGGGCTCTGAGACGGAGTATGGACGGCATTAGTATCTGGCATTTAAAGTCAGGTACTGGGCAGGTGGCAGCATCATTTACAGCAGGAGGAGGAGGAGGCGGTGGGCTCTGAGATGGAGTGTGGACAGCATTAGTTTCTGGCATCTAAAGTCATGTACTGGGCAGGTGGCAGCATCATTTACAGCAAAAGGAGGAGGCGGTGGGCTCTTAGACGGAGTGTGGACGGCATTAGTTTCTGGCATCTAAAGTCGGGTACTGGGCAAGTGGCAGCATCATTTACAGCAAGAGGAGGAGGAGGTGGGCTCTGAGATGGAGTATGGACGGCATTAGTGTCTGGCATCTAAAGTCAGGTACTGGGCAGGTGGCAGCATCATTTACAGCAAAGAGGAGGAGGCGGTGGGCTCTGGGATGGAGTGTGGACGGCATTAGTTTCTGGCATCTAAAGTCAGGTACTGGTCAGGCAGCAGCATCATTTAAAGGAAGAGGAGGAGGTGGTGGGCTGAGACGGAGTATAGATGGCATTCATTTCTGGCATCTAAAGTCAAGTACTGGCCAGGCGGCAGCATCATTTACAAGCAGGAGGAGGAGGGCTCTGAGACGGATCGTGGACTGCATTAGTATCTTGCATCTAGAGTTGGGTACTGGGAAGGCGGCAGCAGTAACAGGCCGATGGAGGCGGTGGGCCCTTGTACGGAGCTGGGACCGCATTGGAGGTTGAGGCCATAACTTCTATGGACAGTGTAGAAACTGTAGCTAATTGAGACATTAATGGATTAACGAAAATTACACTTTCCATACCCACTATCTTAGTTAAACCACATAAAAGGTAACGGACTTGGTGGAATACGCGGGGAAATACATACATTTGATTTAAAAATCATTTGTGGATATCTAGCAAGTGCTATCACAGTTAAATATATGTATTTGTTTCACATAAATACATACATTTTTATGGGCTTTAGGATACATATCCAAGTGCAATCAGAATTAAATATCTGTATTGTTTGTATAATAATACATCAATTTTTATGGCTTTAGGGATATTTAGCTAAGTGGGATCAGAACTAAAGATCTGTATTTTCTGTAGAGAAATATAGAATTTTTTATGGTCTTTTGGATCGATACAAAGTGCTATCAGAATAAAATATCTAGATTTTTGGAAGATAAATATAGAAATGTTTATGGCTTTGGAGATATATAGCAAAGTGGGATCGGAATGAAATATCTCTATTTTTTGGAGAGAAATACTGAATTTTTTATGGGTTTTAGGATAGATACCAAGTGCTATCATAATAAAATATCCGTATTGGATCCGACATTTTTAGTTTTTTTGTGATAGATTGCAAGAGGTATCCTAAATTATACCTTTTTATACCTCTTATACCTCTTGTGATATATCACAAAAGACAGAAAAATTTCTATATTTATCCATAAAAAATACAGATATTTCATTATTATAGCACTTAGTATCTATCTGAAAACCTATAAAATTTTCTTTATTTCTGTAAAAAAAAAAAAAAATACAGATATTGAATTCTAATCCCACTTGCTATCTATCTAAATAGCCATAAAAATTGTATTTCTCTCCAAAAAATATTATTTAATTTAATTATGAACCATAATTAAATATCTGTATTTTTTGGAGAGAAATACATACATCATTATGTCTTTGATAGATAGCAAATTGTAGCCTGAATTAAATATCTGAATTTTTTTTTATAGAAAAATAGAAATGTTGCTGTTTATTTTGATGGATAGTAAGTGGTATCAGAATTAAATATCTGTATTTTTTTTTTGTAAATAAATAATTTTTTATGGATTTTTTTAGAGATAGCAAGTGGTATCGGAATTACCTATCTGTATGTTTTTTTTTACATAAATACAGACATTTTTCTGTTTATTTTAAAAGATAGCAAGTGGTAACAGAATTTATTATCTGTATTTTTTTTACAGAAATACAGAAAGTTTTCTTTTTATGTTGATAGATAGCAACTTGCTATCTATGAAAACAAACAGAAAAATTTCTGTATTTCTGTAATAAAAATACAGATAAATAATACTGATACCGCTTGCTATTTATGAAAATAAAAAAAAATATGTATGTAATTCTGTAAAAAAAATACAGATAATTAATTCTAATACCACTTGCTATCTATCAAAATAAACAGAACAATTTCTGTATTTCTGTAAAAATAAATATACAGATAATTAATTCTGATACCACTTGCTATCTATCAAAATAAACAGAAAATTTCAGTATTCTGTTAAAAAAATACAGATAATCTATCAAAATAAACAGAAAAATATCTGTATTTCTGTAAAAAATACAGATAATTAATTCTGAAACCACTTGCTATCTATAAAAATAAACAGAAACATGTATGTAAAAAAATACAGATAATTCTGATCCTACTTGCTATCTATCAAAAAAGCCAGAAAAACTTCTGTATTTCTTTAAAAAAATACAGATAATTGATTCTGATACCACTTGCTATCTATCAAAATAAACAGAAAAATTTCTGTATTTATGTAAAAAAAAACTTCAGATAATAATTCTGATAACACTTGCTATCTATGAAAATAAACAAAAAAAATTTCTGTATTTCTGTAAAAAAAATACAGATTATTAATTCTGATACCACTTGCTATCTATTTTAATAAACAGAAAAATGTATGTAAAAAAATACAGATAATTCTGATCCTACTTGCTATCTATCAAAAATACCAGAAAAACTTCTGTATTTCTGTAAAAAAATACAGATAATTAATTCTGATACCACTTGCTATCTATCAAAATAAACAGAAAAATGTATGTATTTCTGTAAAAAAAAATTCAGATAATTCTGGTAACACTTGCTATCTATGAAAATAAACAGAAAAATGTCTGTATTTCTGTAAAAAAAATACAGATAATTCATTCTGAGAACACTTGCTATCTATGAAAATAAACAGAAAAATTTCTGTATTTCTGTAAAAGAAATACAGATAATTAATTCTGATACCACTTGCTATCAATGAAAATAAAGAGAAAAATTTCTGTATTTCTGTAAAAAAATACAGATATTTAATTCTGATCCTACTTGCTATCTATGAAAATAAACTGAAACATTTCTGTATTTCTGTAAAAAAAATACAGATAATTAATTCTGATACCACTTGCTATCTATCAAAACAAACAGAAAAAATTCTGTATTTCTTTGAAAAAAATACAGATAATTAATTCTGATACCACTTGCTATCTGTGAAAATAAACAAACTTTTCTGTATTTCTGTAAAAAAAATACAGATAATTACCTCTGATACCACTTGCTATCTATGAAAATAAACAGAAACATTTCAGTATTTCTTTAAAAAAAATACAGATATTTCCTTCTGATCCTACTTGCTATGTATCAAAATAAACAGAAAAATGTCTGTATTTCTGTAAAAAAAAAATACAGATAAATAATTCTGATACCACTTGCTATTTATGAAAATAAACAGAAACATGCATGTAAAAAAATACAGATAATTCTGATCCTACTTGCTATCTATCAAAAAAGCCAGAAAAACGTCTGTATTTCTGTAAAAAATACAGATAATTAATTCTGATGCAACTTGCTATCTATCAAAATAAACAAAAACATTTCTGTATTTCTGTAAAAAAAAATACAGATAATTAATTCTGAGAACACTTGCTATCTATGAAAATAAACAAAAAAAATTTCTGTATTTCTGTAAAAAAATACAGATAATTAATTCTGATACCACTTGCTATCTATGAAAATAAAGAGAAAAATTTCTGTATTTCTGAAAAAAAAAATACAGATATTTCATTCTGATCCTACTTGCTATCTATGAAAATAATCTGAAAAATTTCTGTATTTCTGTAAAAAAATACAGATAAATAATTCTGATATAACTTGCTATCAAAATAAACTGAAAAAATTCTGTATTTCTGTAAAAAAATACAGATAATTAATTCTGATTTTTTGGTATTTTTGTAAAAAAAATACAGATATTTCATTCTGATCCTACTTGCTATCTATCAAAAAAGCCAGAAAAACTTCTGTATTTCTGTAAAAAAAATACAGATATTTATTTTTGATAGCACTTAGCTATATATCCAAAAGGATAGAAAAATGTATGTATTTCTCTACTAAAAATACAAATATTTAATTATGAATTACACAGCTCCATTACAAGTGATATATGCTTTAAAGTAGATAAAGGCAGAGAGCCCTGAGGGGGGTGCTCGGTAAAAAAATATTTGCCAGTTACACAGCTCCATTGCAAGTTCTAGACCTCAGAGACAGAGTAGAGGTAGAGGGCCACTAAGGCTGTGAATGTGCTCTTCCCATTAAGATGTCCGTGCAGCAGTTGACGACTAATCAGTACACTCTGCAGAGGGGGTGTTGAAGTCATTGCCGATCCAAGCCTTATTCATTTTAATAAAAGTGAGTCGGTCAACATTTTCTGTGGAGAGCTGAATCCGCTTGTCACTCACTACGGCCCCAGCTGCACTGAATGCTTTTTCAGATAACACACTTGCGGCTGGGCAGGCAAGAATTTGAATGGCATGTTCTGCCAGCTCTGGCCACTGCGCAAGCTTGGATACCCAGTAGCCCAGTGGGTCCTGGCTTTGCAGGTTGCAGATGTCCCATGTAGAGCTCAGGTATTCCTGCACCATGACTGAGTAGCGCTTCTGAGTGTCATTGGCAATTGCTGCACGACTGGCAGCTTGCTTATGCTGAAAAAAATTCTGCATAGTTTGGCTTGGACAACCTCTACCGCTGCTGCCACCGATGCCGCCTAAAGCAGTTGTTCGGCTCCCATGGCTGGTGGAACTGCCATAGGGATCCCTGCTGCTGCTGGCAGCCGGAAAAGCTGAGCACAAGTCCCTTACAAGCACTTCTTGGTAGTGCTGCATTTTAGGTCCCCTGTATTGGGGCAAGATCAGTTGTTGTATCTCAGGCTTGTAACGTGGATCCAATAATGAAGCAATCCAATAGTTGTCAGTCTTTGTTTTTATGTGTTGTATGCGCGGATCTTTGGCTATGCACTCTTGCATGAATGCTGTCATGTGGCTCAAAATCCCCACAGCTGAGGTAATTCTGCAGCACAGCACAGGGTCATCCTCCTCCTCCTCCTCCTCAGCCTGGTCTTGCCATCCACAGAACATTCCACCTTGTTTTTGGGTGGAAGGATAGCATGTACCCTCAATATCCTACTCTGCCCCTTCCTCCCCTTCTCCCATGCCTGCAATGTCCTCCTCATCCTCCTCCATCTCCTCCTTTCCCTGGATTTGTGGTGCACTATGCCTAAGGCATGCATGTCCGAGATGATGGTTGAAACATCATCTCCTGATGCAGCGTCCGCTCTGTGTCACGTCCGAGATCCACCATCATCTGTTCCAGCAGGCATATGATAGGGATGGTGTCACTGACAAAGGCCTGATCTCTGCTGATCATCCTGGTGGCCTCTTCAAAAGGTAACAATACAGTGCACAAGTCCTTAATTTGCAGCCACTCCGCAGGGCTGAAGAAAGGCAGTGTAGGTATACGTCTGAAACGAACAGACTCACTTTTTGTTGTTCAGCCAGCTGCTGCAGCATGTAAAGGGTGGAATTCCAACGTGTGGCCACATCACAAATTAACCGGTGCACTGGCAGGAGGAGATTTCGCTGTAAATCCACCAATCTGGCACTGGCTGTGTACGACCCACGGAAATGCGCTGACAACTTTCTGGCCTTCAGCAACAGAGGCTGGATGCCTGGGTAATTCCTAAGGAAGCATTGTGATATCAGGTTCATGACGTGAGCCAGGCAAGGTACGTGTGTGAGTTTCCCAAAATGCAGGGCTGCCAGCAGATTGGCCCCGTTGTCACACATGACCTTGCCTGGCTGAAGTCTGTTGGGAGTTAGCCATATGTCCTCCTGCTCCCGGAAGGCACTTAGAATGGCTGTGCTCAAGTGGCTGAGGGAACCCAGGCTTTGCAATCTCAGGACTGCGTGGCAACATCTGAATTGTGCACCGAGATAGCAAACTGCAATTTGTTGCTGGCGGTGAACAGATGCTGCCGAATGGGAGGTGCTGGGTCCCCATGGCAAAGTGTCCCTGGAGGAGGTGGTTGAGGCACAAGAGTCAAAGAAGGAGGTGGAAGTGGAGTTTGAGGAGAAAATTGCATGGCAATGTGCTCTGGGCGGAGGTAGGTATGCAGGTCAGCAGCTGCATCTTCCCCTGCTGCTACCAAAGTTTCCCAGTGAGCTGTATAGGAAACATATCTTCCCACTCCATGCTTGCTCGACCAACTGTCGTTTGTCAGGTGCACCTTGCCAGAAATTGACTGCTGCGGGGCCATGGATACATTGCAAAATACTGTGGCTTAGGCATAACGTACTCTGAGTTTGCGCAGAGGAATGCGTAATGGAACACATTGGAGTCCACTAGCCGATAAGAGAGGAGCTCTAACGCAATCAGCTGTGCAATTGCCGCATTGATTAGCTTTGTTAGCTTTTGGGGTCATTTGGGCCATATTTCTTCATTGCGCTCCAGCATCTGGGGGATGGAAGGTTGGATGCTGTTAATGCTAACCACAGAAAGATTAGACCATGGGGTAGGAGTTGTGGGGGATGGCAATGATGCCTGGTCTTGACTGCTAGCAATGCGACAAACAGCAGCCAATCTGCGTTGGAGCTCCTGCTCACCGCTGGTGGAGTCTGAAAAAGGTAATGCTCAGCTACATCCCCCACTCAAATTGCTGGCAGCAGCACGGGTAACTTTGGTGGCAGAAGGAGGAAAGGTAGCAGAGGAAGATCGAGCAGTTTGAGCTTGCTTCTTGGGCGGAGGTGGTTGGAGCTCTGTGCTTTGACCAGGTGGTCCCGCCAGGTTACCGGGTGGTGGCTTTTTAAATGTATGCTCATGGAACTTGTTCCAAGTTTGTTTGAGTTTTTGCCTCATTTCTAATGTTGAGCACACAATTTGAAGATGACCATAGTGTTGTCATAACTATGGACATTAAAAAATGCCCACACGGGCGAACATCTAACTGGACTGAAAGGTGCTCTGGAGCTGGTGCTCCTGGTGGTGGTTCACGGTTGTTGAGGCATAGCTCTGGTGACAGCTTCTGACGATTTACGACTATGGCTTACCTCACTGGTACTTGAAGAATGCAGAGTGTGAGAAGCTTTTACCCTCTTCCTCCCCCTCCCCCTTTGAGGGCGCTCTACAACCTCTACCTTCTCTTCTTCCTCCTCCTCCTCCTCCTTTTCTTCCTGCCTATGATGATCTCCTTGTTCGCCCCATGTCAGATCAAGGACATCATCATCATTATCAGAAAAGACAGTTTCCCTGTATGTGCCGAAAGGAAGTTTGAATTGGCTCGTCTGGCTCAGAGTGTGCTGGTGAAAAGTAAGTGGGGGGAAAGCCTGTGAACTGACTCTCTTCATCAGATGGGTGAAACAACTGAGCATCTTGAAGAAATGCTTGTAGCTCCGCCTCTCCAACTCCTCGGTAGGACTCCTCTACATACTGCTGTACTCGAGACTTTCCAGCCGCTGATGAAGAACTAGGAGGAACAGGTGTGTCATGGACTGTTTCGGACACCTGTGAGGCCTGTGTCTGGGACTGGGATGAAGAGGGGGTACAATCACTTGACCCAGGCTGGGTCATGTACTCTACTACCTCTTGTTCATGGTGTGGTAATAATGGATGCCCACCACCAACAGCAGCGCTTCTTGTTCTTGGGTCTGCAGCTAAAAACAAACTTATACTGCTTTGCTTGCCACTCCTGCCAAAGCTACCCTTTCCTCTTTGGCCAGACATTGTAGAATTGTTTTGTGTGGCTTGACACCATGCAAAATACTTTGTAGCTAATATGCTTCACAAAGTGTAAATTTGTACAGTAAGTGGATTTTTTATTGGGGGGGGGGGGGGTTGACACCAAAAATGCAAGTGCGCTGTGTGTTTTGTATGCATCTATCAATGTATCTATCAATCTATCTATCTATCTATCTATCTATCTATCTATCTATCTATCTATCTATCTATCAACAGTGAAACACGCTACCTATCTGAGTACAGTAGATTTCAGTAGTTTTCAGTTCAGTAGTAGTAAGTAAAGCACTTTTTTTTTTTACTTTGACAAAGCAAGCCAAGCAGCACAGAAAGGTTGTGATGCTAGCAAATCTCTGTCAGAAGTTGTAAATGCAGGCACGCCCTGGCCTTATATAGGCCAATGGCTGCCTGCCACAACAAACATGGAGGGGAGCATCCCTGAAGTTATTGGAGGGCCCTAGGCATCATGGGGAGGGTCTCTTGGCATTGTGGGAGGGTCAAATTCGGGGCTTCAAATTCAACATAATTCGGGTCGGGTCGACCCGAATTCGAACGGTCATAATCTGTTTGAACATTAGGACGACCCGAATTCAAACAACACTACCCCTGAGACCAAGTTCACAATACTCTCAACATGACGTGGTTGTATGATTGTAGTACGCCCTCTCAATAAATCTACCAGCGTACTGGTGCTCCGCACAGATCTCAGACCTGTTTGACAAATTATGCTGCTGCCTCCATCCGTTTTACTGCTGCTGCTGTCCTACAGTGGCGGACTCCCGGAGAGTATGCCCCCTGCCAGATGTGGCAGGTTGCTCAATGCCACGCCTCCCCCTGCGTCTACCACTCATCTTTTCTTTATTCGGTAAAAAATGCAAGTGTACCAAACTATTTCTTTGGTAAAAAAGCAAGTGGTATCAGAATGAAATATCTGTATGTTTTGAGAAAAATACAGAAATGTTTCTGGCTTTTTTGATGGATAGCAAGTGGGATCAGAGTCAAATATCTTAATTTTTTTGAGAGAAATACAGAAAATTTTCTGGCTTTTTTGATAGATAGCAAGTGCTATCAGAATAAACTATCTGTATTTTTTTGAGAGAAATACAGAATTTTTTTGGCTTTTTTGACAGATATCAAGTACTATTAGAATGAAATATCTGCATTTTTTTGAGAGAAATACAGAACTTTTTCTGGCTTTTTTGATAGATAGCAAGCGCTATCAGAATAAAATATCTGTATTTTTTTTAGAGAAATACAGAAATTTTTCTGGCTTTTTTGATCGATAGCAAGTGGGACCAGAATAAAATATCTGTATTTTTTGGGAGAAATACAGACATTTTTTTTGCTTTTTTGATAGATAGCAAGTGCTATCCGAATGAAATATCTGATTGGGCTGTTGGGCCTTGCTGTGCATCCTGGGAGCAAATGATTCGCGTCCAGCCATGCCATTCCTGCTGGAAATAGTCTCCATTCCTGCCCCCTGCATTTTCCCTTGTTTGTTCAGCAATAACACGACCTCATGGTGAATCACAAGGCCGTTCTCTTTTAAATGTTGGGTAGGCAAGAATGACCTGATTCACAGCGAGATCGAACTGACAAATCTCGCTCGCTTATCCCTATTTATACCCACACAGTACATCAGTTTCAATAAACATTCATTCACAATTTTAGTTTTTAGCAAGAAGTGCTCATCTGCAAGGTGAAAACAGACTTAAAAGGTAAAAAGATTACCATAAGCGCGCTGTGTGTCTGGTTTGACCCCTCTCTCCCTAGCCATATTTGTTGTTCATCCAGGAATTCAGTCTTTTCTCACACAGGGCACCAAAGAAATTGTTAAAGTTGAATGTATTTCCCTCTTGAAGGAACAGAGACTTCTTACTCTAGATCAGGCACGTCCAAAGTCCGGCCCAGGGGCTATTTGTAGCTCATATTCAGATTTCTACCGGCCCACAGCCTCTGTCATAAATTCAATAATATGTGGCCCGTCAGCACTATTGACCACAGTCTAAAATACACGCATAGAAAAAAGCTATTTTATATTTCATTAGGATTGATCAACCATCTTGCAATTATCGGCCCGCCACTCGACAGGCATAATTAGCAGAACAGGAGTCCCCATGTGTGCACAGGGAATCCCCTACGTCTTTATAGTGGGTGTGTGCTGTGCGGGACCCACACAGACCCTGCTCATCTTATCCCAAGATTATTCTCTGTACGGAGACAGTACTGGCACCGGACTCAGTGCACAGGGAATCCCTCATGTCACCCTGGTGGGCGTGTGCTGTGTGGGACCCGAGCAGACCATGCCCATACTAACCCTGAGTATGTGCTGAATGGTCGGCCCCCACATATTTTCACCTCACCAAATCTGGCCCTCTTTGCAAAAAGTTTGGACACCCCTGCTCTAGATGGAGCTTTTTTGACATGTGTGAGAACAATCTAATAGAATCCTGAGTGATTAATATCCCTAAACAGTTTATAAGCGTGATATCCTGGAATCTCTCCACCCCCTCACCCCCAGGTTACCATTCCCTTTGTTTAGACAAAAAACTCAACCAGTTGTACACCCCCCAGTATGCAGTCAGATTTCTTGATATATTTCCCATGGAGAGTTCTGCTACAAAATGGAGGCTAAAAAAAAAGTTGGAGTCTATGATAAAGTAATTTTCCTTCTCAAGTGTCAAGCAAAATGTTTACAATATTAAAACATCTGGTTGAACAATGGTCAGTTGGTCACAAGCCTGAAGTCAGAGATCTCCCTGGAGAAATGTGGAAAACAAAAGATTTAGATGAAAAAAGTATTTTGTTGTTATGAGGCAAAAGCCTTGTGTGTAATGTATTTTATGATTCCTTATACAAATCATCAAGTCCACATTACTTTGCAGACTTCATTTTATCGAATCATGCACCTTAACACTGCTCCTAGTGTTAACTCTGCCCCATCTGCTGCCAAGAACATTCACATGGAGATTCCCCTCAGGTCTGGCCAATCTCCCAATTTTTGCAATTTTGTAAAGTGTCAAAGGGCCAAAAGTCTGGATGACAATCTAGAGCATTGGGCAAACCCATTAGCGGTCATTAGAGGGCATAAAAGGAACATGTGGCCAAATACACAGATTTACATCAGAAAACCAAAGCCTACAAATTTTTTTCTGGAAACTGGCACATCCCAGGTGAAGCAGACTTGGCAGGTGGCAGTAGTGTGCCTCAACACCCACGCTTCTTTTAGAACAGAGCTGCAATCTCATTTTCTAAAGCGCAAGTTTTACCATTGGGGAAACAAAGTAGGCTCTCTTCATGCCAAACTGAAAAAATCAACCAGGATTAATTAACAAATCTTAGGAATAAAGGATACAGTATTCCTCACCTACCACAATACCCCAGCTTATATCCTCAAAATATTTGAAGCTTACTACAAACAACTATACATAGCGCCACCGTCGGAGCCTTCCACCTTCCACTTTTTATCTATCTAAAGCCAAACTGGCAAAAATTCAAGTCAGGTCAATGAGACTTCCTCATCCAATCGATTACTAGTCTAGAAATTCAACACAATATCCGCACTTTTCCCAATCATAAAACGCCAGGTCCTGATGGACACTCCGCTGAACTCTTCCCCTGCACCCTTTCTCAGCAAGGTTTATAATGAATATATTATGAATAATAGAATATAACATCCCATTCCCAAACTTTAATGAGGCTTACATGATTTTACATTCCAAGGATTGAAGTACAATTTCTGTGTTTGCTGATGACACCAAATTATGTAATGAAATTTAGTCCATACAGGATGTCTATAATCTACAAGAGGATCTGGATATACTGTTTGGGCAGCCAAGTGGCAAGTGACATTTAATATTGAGAAATGTAAAGATATGCACTAACAACATGGGGGCTAACAACATGCATGCTTCATACTGTCCATGGGAAATACATTTGGGGGAGTCAGAAATAGAAAAGGATCTGAGGGTTCTGGTAGATCATAGACATAATAATAGCATGCAATGTCAAGCTGCAACATCTAAAGCTAGCAAGGTACTTTCTTGTATTAAAAGAGGAGTAGACTGTAGAGATCGTAACATAATCCTGCCCCTGTACAAAGCATTGGCATTGGAAGTATTTCAGGATACTTCATAAACTTAGATAAATAAAAGCCTAAATATGTGAGACTTAAATGGAGCCATCAAAATCCTTTCGTTTGGTGCAAAGAAAAACTAACATCTGGGGGTGCAGATCCTGAAAAATCCTACTGAGCTTCAAAGACACAATATACAGAACAGTGGTCCCATTTGACTCTTTCATATTTAGGCAAAATCAGTTTAATTAAAATGATAGTGTTCCCTAAAATCCTGTACAGCATACAAATGCTTCCTATTTTTTAAAGCCCAGGAATTAAAGAATCTTTACAAAATTTTTGGATCTTTCATGTGGGCTGGTAAAAGAGCTAGGTTGGGAATGTATATTTTGCAGCAACCAATCAAAATGATTGACTAGTCAAAAACCAGTCAATTTCCCTGATTTAGCCTTATACAACTGGGTTTGTATTACCTAAAAAGCCAATTTCCCATACTGCAGCTCTTTGTACCTTTTTTTAAGGAAGGAGGACTTTGTTTTTTTTCAAATCAGATCATATGTATCAGCTATTATCTGCAATCTCTCGACCAGAGATTGGGCCAATGCGCTATAAAAGTTTCTGTCTATGCCGAAACCCAGTGAGGCGTGCCATAGCAAAGGTATATGAAAGGTATAGAAACACCTCTAGATTATGGGGCGAGGTCAGGTATGAGTAGATGGGGCAGACACTTTCTGAGTAGAACCCCTGTGGACACCCCTGTGGTAAGTTTTTGAGGAGCTTGGAGAGCCATCCCCTCCTCAATGTATAGAGAGATGACATTGAACTTCTGCCACGGTGCCTACATATCTCCCCTACATTTATGGATCACCTATTGAGTCCTATTGAGTCCAATAGGACTCAGTTCCTAGCCTCTGTGTTTAAGATGTGGAGCAGTGGAGGCTGACCTATTTCATGTGCTTTGGAACTTCCTTAAGATTAAACATTTTGGAGGTTAGTGGTTTACCCCTATCCCCAACCTGGGCTATTTTTGGTACCCCAACCCTACAGGGGGTACATGTTATCAAATGATGTGGGAAGCTTTTATCAGTTACATCACTGGTAGACAAAAAGGCAATACTCCAAAAAGTCCAGAACCCCCCAAGTTAGGCCTCTTTCTAGAGAAACTAAGATATGTATTCCAGATGGACTGGATAGAGGCCTTTCTGGATAAAGAATTGAAGGCTGACCCCTTTTTTGAAATATGGGAATCTACAAAAATGCCTATCATCCACATTTGAGAAAACCTCTTGGTATGCTTACTGGATGCTATCTAATGATCCTTCAATTGAGATTTAACTTTCTTCTGGGGTTTTTTGTAACTCTCCTTAATATATATATTTAAATTTAGGGTAGGTTCCGACCGGCCTCTGGATCCAGCAATCCTGTGTTGCTCCAGGCTCAGTCACTCACACCACATCTGTGGTATCATTTTCTATAGGGCTGCTGAAGAGAGAAGCTACATGTATTGTAGTGTTCAAACCTCAACCTGATTGAAATACTGTAGGGGGACTTTAAGAGAGCTGTGCATAAATCAATGCCCACAAACCCCAATGAATGGAAGCAATGTAGAGAGGATCCACTCAAAATTCTGATAATTCGGATTCTAGGTGTGCTTTGTTTTTTAAACACTTCTCCACCATTGTTTTTTTTGTTCAATAAATAAAGAGGTGGTAATAAGGTAATAAGGTAATGAGGTGGTATGTGGTGTGTTATTTACCAGATTAGGTTAAATATAAATAATTTTAGAACCTGCTGGGAACCAGATTTTTTTTATTATGTCCTGTTGCATAAACCCTAGACTTGAAAGTATGCATGCTTTCTTTTCCTCGTGACTGTATTTAGTAATTATGGTAATTGTAATGCAAATAGATATTTTGTTATATACTTGTGGGATATAAATTGGTTTGCTAATATGGGATACAATGAAATAGACTGTTATAGCATTTACTGCATATGAACATAGGTATGGAGACATAGTAGTATCAAATGAGCTGAGTGCAAGGTGTATTTAGAGTTTAGAGAGTATGAATATTTACTGATGGTGAATTCTTGAATGCTTGATCCTTTCTATAATATAGGGGTGTGAAAGAAGGTGAGTGGATTTTGTATTGATAGGGAGAAGGTTCACCTTTTAGTGTCAACAATGCAGGAAGACTTCTGCTGTAATTGTGTTTTAAGTAAACTTTTGGTGCTGATTTTCACCTTTTATGTTTAATCTATTAGTTTTGTATGGTGTATTTTTTTTAATGTATAAACAGAAGGCACTTCTTAATGTTTTCTAAGTCAAAGGTGTAGGAAAAGTTTGCATATGCAATATTATTGTATTGTTACCTCTATTTATATGTGTAGCAAGTAGAAGGATTAGTGGAGGACTTCCGGGGGAAGAGTCACCGCGTGCAGACACGATTTCACGGAGCTCCGTGCTGCTCCGTGTGATTTCTACTTTGGCTGCACATCTGCAGCCGGCGACTCTCTGTCCTGCTCGGAGTAATCACTGTGCAGCCGCACCGAGACTCTGGAGACGGGTCCTTGCATCTTCAGCCTCCTGCAGTATCGTGCCTGATCAGGAGGTGGTAACATACAGTGCCGGCGGGCGGCCATATTAGCCATGTGGTCCCCGATTGCTTTCTCCATCTCTTCTTTGGGGACACAGATAGGCGCAGCAAACCATCAGTACCAAGACAAGCAGGATGTGGTGAGCTGAGCTTTTTCTTTGGAAAGCTATCTCTCTTAAATTGCCGGGTGGAAGATCCGAATGCTTCTTGAGGGCTCTATGTCTGGCTTGACTTTTCTGGCTACAGTACCTAAAGTAACATTGCGTTATACAGTCATCATTGTAGTTAACGTACCGGGAGCTGTTTGATGTTCAGTGGTGGATCCAGTACTGGCTGGAGCTGGCCCACGGGGGTTTACTAATCTTGGGGTAGGTAATCCCCGGAGGAATCAGATGTCCATCTTGTCCCTTTGAACCTCTGCATCTCTCTGCACCGGTGTATCCTAATCCATCTCCATCCTGTCAAGCAGAAGTGCCACAAACTCATACTCCCGCGTATTTCTTCTTGCAAGGTTGTTCTATATCAGATCAGTATATTTCTGCCTTGGGCATTTGTTTTTGAGGATAAAACTTTCATTATACCCCCTGAGTGCTTGGCCCTCTTGACTCTAGATTATACATATCGCACCTACATCATCTTGGGGCTTTTAACAGATTAAGTATACAGAGAAGCTCAAGTTTTTACCAGCCTTATCCACTGCAGCTATTAAGATTGTGGGACTCTAGAGATATCATCATGTGCAGGTAATTTCACAGGATGTGAGGCTTCACCACCGCTGGGCTTTACATATGGGTGTATTCATAGCCATAGAATCGGGGGGACAAGCTTTACTAACCGCCGCTTTCTACATCTTCTAATACAACCTCATAAATTTGCCCCTTTCTCTTTTGTACCATGGGCAAGTGAAAACCTAATAGCCAATCCTCCCAAAAACGAGAGATAGGAACTTTTTGGCTCGCTCCAAAACCCCTGGTTCTAGTGGTAGTGGCCCTAACACTAGGTTCAACACTGCTCAAACCGCCATGCCTGGTCTAGAACCTCCTGACTTGACTCAAGAAGACTCAACTTCTAATTTTCCTTCCCTGCTGGGTGACGACAAGGACCCTTCAAGCCCCACAAGTTCCCCACAAACCTCCATGGACCCCTCTGATGTATGGGACAGAGATGCATATCTGAGATCTCTACTTACCAAAGCAGATTTTGAATCGTATAACCTTATACGCATCCAAAACTCGTTCCGCTCTGAACCAGCCACACTTAGATCTGATCTTGGCTCCAGAATAGAAGAGGTGGAACGAACAACTGAAGATCTTCGTACCCATATACAAAACCACACCCATACTCTTAATGAGCATTCGGTTAGTACAACTTCTGTATCAGCAGGATGACCTAGAGAACCGGAGCCGCCGTAACAACATACGGATTGGAGGGCTTCCAGAGTTGGTGGAACCAAAAGACCTCCATGCAGCAGCAACAACTTTGTTCAATGAACTTCTTCAGAAGCCAAGGGACAATGTTATAGAAATTGATCGCATTCATCGAACTCTGGGGCCAAAAAGTCAGGACCCAGACAGACCAAGAGATGTTTTGTTAAGTCCATTCCTTCCAGCTTAAAGAACTCATTATGCAGGAAGCCAGATCACAAGAGGAGTTCCCCTTTAATAATCGTCCTATAATGTTCCTGACTGACCTCTCTCGCAACACTTTGGCACTTTGTTGAGCACTAAAGCCACTGTTACAAATGTTGAAAGACAACAATATCAAATACAGATGGAGCTTCCCTTTTCAACTTTATGCACACAGAGGTAGCAAATCCGCCACCTTTCGTCAACTGGGAGACCTACCTGCTTTCCTGGCAACGTTTGAACTCCCCCAAATCAATCTTCCAGATTGGCCTACGCTCCGCACGCCTTTAATTCCTCCAGCAAATTATGAATGGCAGCAAGTACAGAAGAAGTCTAACAGCGACCAGATGCGTAATTCTTCACAGGCTCCTCCGTGATCACGGACTAGTTTATAAAGGGGCTTTATTGTACCCCTGAAGCAAAAGGACTGGTTATCTCCTTCTGCAGAAGGTCTGGGTTACTCACCCAGTAAGGTATTTTTGTAAAAAGTTTTTTTTATATTCAATACTGCTTTGATACTTGTTAAAAGAATGCGGATGTATACCTTTGCCCTCCCCCATACAGCTTACATTAGCTTATCAGCTTACATTATAGGCCCGGCCAGGGTGGTGAGAGCCTTGCCCTGACCACCTGAGCTACCCCTTCCAAGGGAATTTGTACACCTGATCTGTGCTTATTGTTTTTGTCCATTTGTCCATGTTGATTGTTTATATATCCTTCTAACTTTTTGTCGTGCTATACTGTCCTATCCCCCTCTTTACCCTCCCCCCTATTGACATCCTCCTAAGACCCCACCCCCCTGCTCCTGGGAGTATCTATAACACTGGGGTACCTTGACAGACCCCTTTTAATATCCTTGTGATGTGTCCAGTTAAAGTAGTCACATATAATGTTAAAGGGTTGAATACCCCAGAAAAACGCTCCTCAATATTGGCAGAACTACACAGGTTAAAGACACAAATGGCCTCCTCTGTTACAACTGAGTTGTCAAGATGGCAGATATCTTCTTGTTAAGGGGAATTTGGAAGGCTCTAAAGTCACTTTAGCATCCATATACCTTTCTAAAACCAGTCAGGCCTCATTTTTAACCAAAGTCCTCGAAAAATTAGAAAAATTTCAAGAAGGTATCCTGATCTTGGGAGGAGACTTTAATTTCACACCTGATTGGACAGTAGACACCTCCAGTGGCGGTCCTACTCATTCTCTACCTCAGAACAACGGTAGAATCATGAAAGTCCTAACTCAACATAGGCTCCTCGATATATGGCGCGTTTTAGATCCCCAGGATAGAGATTACACATTCTTTTCTTCTCCCCATAGCTCATACTCGAGGATTGACCATTTTTGGCTCCCACATTCTGAGTTACACAGGGTACAATCTTGCTCCATTGGCTCAATAACTTCAGATCACGCCCTGGTTTCCATTTCTATAGAATAATCTTTTCACAGGCCCAAATCCTGGAACTGGAGCTTAAATGAATCCCTCCTCCAAGACGCAGCTGTCCTGGCAGATGTCAATTCTGAATTATCCTATTACTTCTAGACCAATGCTACTACTGAGACCAACTCCCCTCGTGTGGAGACCCCTCCTCGTGTGCGAGTTATTGACCCATCTCCCTCTTTAATCAAGACCTCAAACTTTTTACAAAAATTCTCCCTTACAGACTGATCAAGGTCATGCATAAACTTGTTCATTTTGATCAGGTTGGTTTCATGCCCAGTAGGAAGGCCAGAGACAACACGACCAGAGTACAGAATTGGATATACTACGCCATGTCCAAACGTATCCTGCTAATGTTATTGTCCACGGATGCTGAAGAGGCTTTTGATCGGGTAGATTGGCTTTACATGGATTACACTCTACTGCACATAGGCTTAGGCCCCCGAATGCTCTCATGGATAAGGGCCATTTACTCCGAGCGCACGGCAAGGGTCAGAGTGAATGGACTGATCTCAGACCCACTACCCATCTCTAATGGCACAAGACAGGGCTGTCCTTTATCCCCTTTAATTTTTATTCTATCCCTGGAGCCACTTCTTCGTACAATTCGTGCCTTTACTACTGTTTCGGGCTTAGACATGGGGGGCTCGGTCCAGAATGTAACAGCTTACGCTGATGATTTATTGTTCGCCATAACCAACCCTGTCATCTCTTTGCCTAATATCATGACAATCCTGAGTGAATTCAACACCATGTCGAATTTTAAAATTAATTACTCCAAATCAGCAGCCTTGAGCGTAATGCTTTTGAACAGAGTCCGCTCCCACCTCCAACATTTATTTGCTTTTCGCTGGGAACCCTATGCCCTTACGTACCTAGGCACGAAAATCCCCAAAACTCTTTCTGAAATATTTGAACGAAATTATCTCCCACTGCTTTCCACAGTGAATTGTGATTTAGAAAAATGGGATAAACTGACTTTCTCCTGGCTGGGACGCATTAATGTTATCAAAATGAATAATCCCCCTTGATTTTTATATCTTTTTCAAACGCTGCCCATTAAAATTCCTGGGTCCTTTTTTAGAACGCTCACCTCTAAACTTTTTCGCTACATCTGGCAAAATAAAGCTTTGCAGATCTCTGCTTATGAGGCCTAAATTGGAAGGGGGTCTGGGAATCCCAAACCTGTTTCACTATTATTTGTCGGCTCACCTGACACGGGTACTGGATTGGTGCAGAAATGGAGGTTTCAAACAGTGGATATCTCTGGAACAATGTTTTTGCCCAATGCCTCTAAGCCTCCTCCCATGGCTGCTGGTATCGGCTTTTCCTGGACTTAAATCTCATCCTACGGTGGGATATACATGGGAACTGACCGTACGAAGTTACCACTGTTAACACCTCTCACCTTCCCCGTTGCCTCTCTTTCCGGTCCTGGGCAACCCGTCTTTCCCCCCTGGGATGGAGGACAGGAGGTTCAAAGAATTGCTCTCTTCTGGTGTCTGCAGAGTGTTACACTTTGCTAGATCAAACAGATGGATTAGCCCAGGGGAGTTAAGAAAGTCCGCGGGTGAGTTTCAACTAGACTTTTGGAAAACTATGCAGATCATCCATTTTGTGTCTAATCTCCGCTCGGTCCTATCCTATTGCAGACCCCCTACTTCTTTCGAGCAACCAGACACACTCTATCTGTGGTTTATAGGCTTTTACAAATTCCGCCTCCTGATTATACATCTACATTTCTTAGGTCTTGGGAGACTGACCTGGGTCTCTCGCTATCTATAGAGCAAAAAGAAAATATTCTATATTGGACTCATAAAACATCAATCGCTAGTAAATACCAAGAAATTTGCATCAAGGAAGTCTCGCGGTGGTACCGCACTTCAGAAAAGCTACACCGAATTTTTCCAGATGTGTCAGACAGTTGCTGGCGGTGCCAGACAGAGAAATGTACGTTACTGCATATATTCTGGTATTGCCCCTATTTGCGAAATTTCTGGGTCACTGTGCGGACTATTGTTCAACAAATGTCAGACCAAGATATCCCTGATGACCTGGCTTTTATCCTTCTATCATTCATTTTCACGGAAGGTATACAAAAGCTCAGTCATTAGACACCTTATTATGGCTGCCATTTCTTGTATAGCCACCTGCTGGCGAGACCCTGCTCCACCCACGATTGGTTCATGGCTCGGTAGAGTCAATGAAATCCATCGAATGGAGGACCTTACATCCTCTATTCGGGGCACTGGCAGGAAAGTGGCCCATACATGGTACTATTGGTCACAGTTCATGCTTACCACCGAATACCGGGATCTTTCTATTTCCAATTAAAACCTCCGTATGGCCCTCACACTTTTACTCTTTGGTTGGTCTGACTGCTACAGAACCCCTATAGGAGCAATCCCCCCCACTTTGTGAATTCTCCCCATACATTTTCCCCTATGTCCCCACATACCCTTTTGTTGTATTATTTATTTACAGTTTCCTTAGGACTTAAATATATAAATTATATATAAATTGTCTTCTTGTATTGCTGTACCAAGCTTGCACTACTATGTTAGCAATATTCTCTTTATGGTTGTTATGCTTGTATGTTTATTCTGTTTTATTTCAATCCTGAGGTACTCAGGTTCCCCCTTCCCTGATTTTATTGTACCCTGTTGAAAATTTTAAATAAAGAATGTTTAAAAAAAAAAAAAAGAAAGATTAGTGGAAAAATTACCGTATTTTATAGATGTGTTTATGTAAAAATGTAAACTCTGACCTTCATTGAAAACTTTATTCTTCCAAAGTTATCTAAATTAACATTCTAGAGTCTTCTTAACTGCTACATTCTTTGGAAAGCTGTTTACAAAACCTAGCTGAGGGGCCCCCACCCTCCTGAAAGATAAAAAGAGACTAAGGAGGGGCGGGCAATGCTTGTGCTGCTGCCACCTGTGAGTTCTTTAGCCTACGCCTGCCACCAAGCAATGGTAGTTACATTCTTGCATACACACAATTACATCCACACAAAATACACATGTACATTTATTAATCACATGTAGCCCTTTCCTTTGCTGGGGCTACAAATTTTTACCAAGGTTTCTCCTATGAATGTGGCAAAGAACTCACAGAAGCTTGTGCTAATCCATTTTTCTGGAGTTTTATTGCAACTAAACACATTCGTAGTGAAGTTTTTGTACTTTGCAGGCTCTTCTGATAGCCAAAGTGATAATGATGTATTGAAAAGCCATTGTGGGATTTTCAAGTTCCTGATGCATATGGGACTGTTGTAGTTCTTTGAACATATGATTTATTATTGTGAGTATGTGAATGTGAATATATATGTATATACATGCACAAGCAGGCAGACTGACGAAACAAAATCTTGTAAGGGATCCAGATAATATTACATGTCTGTAGTCATTTGAAAGGCAAGACACAGTGTCATTCTTGGCTGATTACAATGTAAAGAAGCTTATTTTAAATAGAATTGTTATACATGTTTTGCTTACATCTTTCAGGGATGAGATTGAGAAGTCTTTTGAAGTAAGGTTTTTTTTTTTTTTTTTTTTTTTTTTCCGGTTTGCTTTTCTTTCGTCTAGTCATGTCAACCAAGGTCCGTAGGGTCTCAATATAGTCGAAAGGGTCTCGGAGGTTCAAAGTAGCTATAAAAAATCGTCGCTATAGCCCGCACTTGCACAGAGCTTTCTCAAACCGCGGCCATCTTAGAAGCCGGCCGGACACGCCCCCCTTGAAGTAAGGTTTTGAGGTAACAAACTTTTTGTTTGTTTAAACCTAATGTTCATATTTGGACATTAAACACAGCAGGATCAGAATCAGTGGCCAAGCTTTCTAGGTTAAATCTAGTCCAGCTGCTGGTGGCCCATCGTGCTCACTTCTCCTCATTGATTGTGGTAGCCCAATCTCACCACCAGATCTGTTTGCATAGTATCATAAGCCCTGAAGTTTAATTCCTTGCTTCCTCCACTTTAACACTTTGGCAACCCAGTCTTACCGCCTGCTTCCCACAGCAATGTTCACTGCATGAGACAGCTTTTCCACAGTCCATCTCTTATTTCCTCTCATCAGACCTCCAGGCCCCTCTGGCCAGCTAGGCCCCAGTACGTCAGGGCCAACCAGCCTTGACTCATTAGAATCTTGGTTATACATGGGAGAGCCCTCCCAAGTATACTTCTCTTCCTTTTTAAGCTGTACCAGAAATCTGCCTAAAAAAGCATCAAAAACTGTCAAAGGCCCACAATGGACTAGGGCATTGATTGGCTCCTACCTTACAATAGCCAGGTGCTTTAATAGAATGTAACCAACAATCTCTCCCCAAAGAACTGTCCAAAATTTCTCTCAGGTTGACCCTGATGGTGAGATGGCAGGTGTTGTTTCAAAAGGGAGAGTGGGAGGTAATGCAAAGACACTCTATCCTTTACAAGTTGGATGCACAGATACATAATATTCCAGAGAGTCTTGTTTTGAATTCTAGGCTGGGGAAGGTGGGGACTGAAAGGGTCTGAGACACTCCATTTTGTTGCCTGAGACACTCCATTTTGTTTCAGATTCTAGCTTAGTAATGAATGCATTCCTTGGTTGTTTAGATTCTATAAACCTGATGTTCTGCCATGACCAGTGTCCTTGTTAATTTTGCCAACTCAGATAATGTCGATTGTTTATGAATAACAAGATGTTTTGTACGTGTCTGAAATTATGCAGCTAATTAATTTCAATCTAGAATAGATAAAACTAGATGTTTGTTACAATAAAGTTGAAGATTGCTTGATACCATACGAGTGTATGCGTCGTTGACCAATTCTTCCCAGGCGCCTGTTCTGATATTCCGTCTCCCTCTATTCTCTTGGTCATCTATTCTAAGTGCTAATGATGATAGAAAGGAATGTACCTGCACTTGTGAATGCTCCAAGGCTGTAATTCTTGAATCTGTGTGTGATGTAGTTGATCCTAGTGTAGTCACCCTTGTATACACTGCAGTGATCTGATGCTGAAGGGATTCTGTTTTTCCCTAAGACAATTTGTGTGACTAAAGACTCAAAATCCTACTTACTTGGCAGAAACTTTAGGAGAGATGCAGATCACTGGGAAGATTTTGTTTCTCTGCAGGAGAAAGTGAAACCTGTGCTGTCAGTCACAGATATGCTAGAGAAGGAGGAGGGGTGAGTCTGGGCTGTCAGCTTGTGTCCCAGACTCTTCATCCTGAAGCCTCTGATCTGACCTCCTGGCTGGGGTTGCCATCTTAGTTGTTTCCCAGTCTGAAGCAGTTGGGGAGTCTGAGAGGAAATACTGGTGGAGATCAGATTTCTTGGCTAATCTACTTGGTCCCTTGGGTTTCTTGTGCCTGGGTATGCAAGATTCAGCTGGCTGCAAACAGGTTTAAACTCTTAAAAGGGTTAATTAGTCAGGATGGCAGGATGGACTGAGATTGCAGTTGGGGATTAGCAAAACAGGACACCTATATGTCACATCCTCAGTTATGCCCTTTCATGTGCCAAACAGTAGTTGTTTTTTATATATAGAATGTCAGCCAGAGGATCCACTTCTTGATCAGGTTCCTCCTGAAGTGTGGGCAAGGACTGACCAAGATGTTGGTCTAATCTCTTGTACACCTTACAAGGCAATGCTTAAGCCCAGCACTGCACCCGTCTACATTAAACAATATACACTTTCCCCAGAAAAAGAAAAGGGAATTGAACCAATGGTAATGGAATTTCTAGAGGCAGAGGTTATTGAGGAAATTATTTCTCCCTACAACACACCTATCAACCCAGTAAGAAAGGCTGACAATACCTTTAGGTTTGTCCAGGATCTAAGAGCAGTAAATGCTCAGATCATACCCATAGCTCCTGTGGTTCAGATGTGCCATCTCTGCTATCTCTGTTATTGATTTAAAGAATGCATTTTTTTCTGTCCCAGTTGACAAGGAGACACGGCCACTTTTTGCATTTACATTTAAACATCGCCAGTATACTTGTTGTACAATGCCTCAGGGTTATGTAAATTCCCCGGTAGTCTACTTCATTGTCCTCCAAGCTACACTGCGCCCTTGGCTGCCCCTCATGGTTCTGTCCTTCTACAATATGTGGACGATCTCCTCATATGTAGTTTCACTCGGGAGGCCTGCCAGGCAGACTGTGTTAGTCTATTACTGTGGTTATATGCATGTGGACACAAGGTGTCAAAATTACAATGGTGTACAGAAAGTGTTGATTATTTGGGTTTTGTCCTCAGTAAAGGTGAAAGGAAAATGAGCCATGCCAGAATTACTGCTGTGTTGGGTCTGCCCCGCCCACAAACCAAGAAAGAAATGTTAACCTTTCTTGGCATGATTGGTTACTGCCGCCAATGGATAGCTGATTGTTCCTACTATGACAAT
>NC_092871.1:69695047-69743120 GCF_032062135.1 Pyxicephalus adspersus
GTAAAACCATGGCAGGAGTCCTGGCGCAGGAACATGGAGGCAAATTTCGCCCTGTTGTTTTTTTCTCAAAAGTGGTTCCAGTACAGGTTCAGGGCATGCCTGCATGTCTCAGGAGTTTGGCAGCCTGTGCAATGGTCGCTGAGATGGCTACGCCTATTACCCTAGGTCATCCCACCACTCTGCAGACCTCCCATAATGTTTTAGCCCTACTGAAAAACATACACACACAGCATATGTCAGCACAAAGACTGAGTGGATATGAAGTTTTGTTGCTATCTAATCCCCAGCTTTATATTAAATGCTCAGCACCCACATTTGGTCCAATGGCTATACTAAATACCCTACTTGGATGTAAGGGAGAGCAGGAAGATTTGCCTCCTCCCCACAAATGTTCTGAACTCATACATGAACACACCTCACCTAGACCTGACTTACAGTCCACACCCATTAAAGGGGCTCCTGATATTTTTGTGGATGAATCCTGTTCCCGCCCTAATGACAACACTTATCATGCGGGATATGCTGTAGTTCAACTCCCCGATGTTATTTTGGAATCACATCCCATACCTTTTCAGTCAGCCCAAGCAGCTGAACTGATTGCTCTCACTGGAGCTTGTTGTCTTTTTCAGGGAAGAGATGTGAATATATACACTGATTCCAAATATGTCTTTGGGGTTGTACATGAACATGGGGTAATCTGGCAGAGAAGAGGCTTCATAGTTGCTGATGGGAAGCAAATCTCACATTCTACCCTAGAACATGATCTCCTGGCTGCCATCCAATTACCAAGCAAAGTTGCTATTGTTCATTGTAAAGCATATACTGGTCTTCAAACGGACATAGTGAGAGGAAATGCCCTAGCTGATAAGGCAGCAAAGGAGGCTGCTGTTAGGGAGGCTGCAATAGTTCAAATGCCCTCCCTAGTTCCAGAAATTACCCTTACTGACAATTTATTGCTAAGTCTCCAGGATTTGGCAACAAGTAGTGACAAGTCAGAATGGCAGTCACTGGGTGCAGTACAAAATCCTGATACGGGTCTTATCTGCAAAGAGGGGAAACTATGTATTCCAGTTGCAAGCGCCCCAATTTTAATTGCACAATATCATGGCCTTGGCCATAGGGGTGAACAGGCAACCACTGACCTCATTAGGAGAGATTTTTTCATACCAAGCCTTAGATCAAAGGTATACCAGCATTTGAGTTACCCAACTTCACCATTCACTCACTTACAAGTTGATTTTACCCATATTCCAAAGACAGGAAATAAACAGGAGTATGCTCTTGTGATTGTGGATATGTTCTCTAGGTGGCAGGAGGTTTTTCCTACTGCCAATGAAACCACACAAATTGTGGTAAAGATTTTGTTGCAAGAGATCATCCCCAGATGGGGATGTCCAGTCCAAATCAACTCAGACAATGGACGAGCTTTTGCGTCCAGGGTATGTAAGGAGCTTTCTAAAGCCCTTAGGATTGTTTGGAAGTTCCACCTCCCCTATCACCCTCAAAGTTCAGGGGAGTAGAAAGGATGAATAGAACAATTACGGAAAAACTAAGGAAAATTACTGGAGGTACGTTTATAAATTGGAAAAAGTTTTTGCCTGTAACCTTAGCAGAAATTAGGATGCAGCCTAATAAGAATACTGGCTACTCACTATTTAAGGTCCTAATGGGAAGACCCTTCCCCACCCCTTGGGGTCCAAAAGCCCCCGTGATAGAAAAAGGGGATCTAGAAGTAGTACAGGCAGAATATGTGAGAAAATTTGTAGAAATTTTATATCAAGTTGAAAAAGATGTTGCTTGTGCTTTTCCTTTCTTTCCACAGGAACCTACGCATCCTTTCCAACCAGGGGATGTAGTGATAGTCCAGCGCCTGGCAAATGGATGGAAACAGACTGAGTTCCCGTTTGGACCACCCACTCGAGTGGTAGCAGTTACCAGGGCAGCGGTTCTCACGGAAGAGGCTCCGATTTGGATTCACGCAAGCAGAGTAAAAAGGGTTCCGGAGGTTCCTTCTCCTGCATCAGAGACAAAGAGGGTGAAGCAGGTGTGAAATCCCTGAAGAGTGCCCTATCACAGGCTGAAGATGTTGAACTCACAGGATTCTGGGAGAGTCCTTTGCCTATTGACAATTTGTAACTTGTGTGTTCCTGCCTATATGGCTTACAACTACATGTATCTATCACCCTGAAGAGATACCTTTTCTGTGTGTCACACAGAAGAACACGTCAAGAGTAAAAAGGACAATGGAGGCTGAAGTATCAGTCCATTTGGGAGATATTAGTATTGTGAAACTAATGAGAGCTCTGAATGTTAGTTCTATGTGTTTGCAGAACCCTCTTAACCTAAGACATATTACACACACATGTTTAATAGCAGTGGCCACTCCACACTCCTCAGAGCATAATAGCACAGTTGTGGTATAGCAGACAACAGTATCCCGAATTCACATTACCCTCCCCCATTTACTACTATTGTGGGGAATGTCATATCCGGAAGCCAAAGGATAAGATTATGGTAAGCACTGTTAATGTCACAGCAGCCCATAACTGTTTTAGTCTTGGTCGGATGTGCCTCAACCTCCATTGGATGAATGGCTTTCCAGGTAATAATGTTGGATACGCTAATGTCAAAGCATATTTGCAATATATATATAATAGTACTGGAAAGTATAATGGTGTAGGTATGAAGGTACCACTACTTAATGTTACTAATAATATGAGTTGTAATGCCACCCATCCCGTGCCTGGTGTAAATGAGGATATTGGACTACTCACTGGGTGGCTTCTATCCTGTGGTAATGTTACTTTCAATTATATCCCTGGTAATGTTACTGGAGGTCCTTGTGCCTTTTCTAGACTTACAGTAGCACTCCCAAGAGAGAAACCTACAAGGGATAATTGGAGAGGGAAAAGATCAATTGCTAAACAATTGTCTTCTGATTGTACCTCTGGGTTGCCTCTATTAAGTGCTTCTGAGTACATTAGCCTGGGAGCATCTATTGTAGGAGTCCCAGGTTTGGCTATATATAATACTCGTACTATAAATTCTATTGCATGTGATTTAGCAAAATCTCTGAATCATACCTCCACTGCTCTAGCTGATATACTGTTAGATTTGCAAGGTTTGAGAGGAGCAGTGTCAGAGAATAGATTTGCTGTAGATTATCTATTGTTTAGGCATAATCCAGGATGCCAGAGTTTTAAGGGTATGTGTTGTTTCAACCTATCAGATTATTCAAAGTCCATAGAGGAAGAAATGCAGGCATTGCAAGAAATTGTGCATGGTATTAAACAAGATGTGGGATCATCCTCATGGTGGGATTGGTTTCAGAGTTGGTTACCTAATATTACCTGGTTAAAAACGCTCTTTACGTATGGAATTAATATAATCGTC
This sequence comes from Pyxicephalus adspersus, assembly GCF_032062135.1. NCBI lineage: Eukaryota > Metazoa > Chordata > Amphibia > Anura > Pyxicephalidae > Pyxicephalus > Pyxicephalus adspersus. The sequence goes on from NC_092871.1 coordinate 69,698,441, forward strand.
TGTCTAATCTTACTGTGTTGCTGTATTCAGCGTATTCCCTCCTTATTGCAAGTATTTCAGGCATTCTGTCCTAGACCAAGGGACGTTGGACATGAGTACATTGAGTACCTATGGATGAATCATAAGAGGTAAAGTCATGACTTAAGAGGGGATTGAAAGGGTCTGAGACACTCCATTTTGTTGCCTGAGACACTTTTGTTTCAGATTCTAGCTATTACTATACATTCATTAGTTATGAATGTATTCCTTGGTTGCTTAGATTCCATAAACCTGATGTTCTGCCAAGACCAGTGTCCTTGTTAATTTTGCCAACTCAGATAATGTAGATTGTTTATGAATAACAAGATGTTTTGCACGTGTCTGAAATTATGTAGCTAAATAATTTCAATCTAGAATAGAAACACTAGTATCTATCTATTCTAATGAATGAGCATGCGCTAGGATATATTGTTATGTTAAAAAAACTAGATGTTTGTTACAATAAAGTTGAAGATTGCTTGATACCATACGAGTGTATGCGTCGTTGACCAATTCTTCCCAGGCGCCTGTTCTGATGCACTGAGAGACACTGGGATGGTGAGAGATCACAGAGGAATACAGCCAAGAAACCTGCAGATCCTTTCAGGGACCAATCAATATCATCATCAAGTAAATGCCTACACACTCTGGCCACAAAAGGCTTGGCATTGTCCTACACCAGGAGGAATTAGGGCCCAAAGGCATTAGCATAAAAGAATAGGGCAAAGACAAATTAAAAACTCTGCTAATTTTGGTGTTCCCTGGCAAATGCCAAACTGCACAGTGTCACGCTCTAAGCACAGGTCCGACTACATGGCATCCTACATGCCACCCTTCTGGAGCCTGTTTCTGACAGTTCATTTATAAACATGCAAGTAGCCTGCTGGATGGTATTATGTCAGTGGTTCACCTGTTGCTTTTTTTTAATAATTCTTATGACATTTTTGCTTAATACAATAACAGACAGCAAACAAAACCACAAAACAGTACAGTCGTTCCTACATCAGGACCTAGTCCTGAAGAATAACATAACATAAATTGTTGTGTATCATACCATGTGGTATTTAACAAAACACAATAAAAGGAGGAAGAAAAATTAGAAAATACACAAAATGAATAGCTAACCCAAACCAAAACGAAAGAACAAACAAAAACGGGGAGGAGGGAGGGGAAAGAGCTATGCTGAATAACAGTGAACAGTAAAATCAAAAAGCTTTGCAGATCATTGGCATAACCCTCATGGGGGTAACCTGTTGCTTTTTAAACAAAGATATAGATATAGGCCATGTTGTTGGGTAGTTAGTCTTCTACACTCCTGAGACTGTGCTCTGAGATGCATCAAATCATCCTATGACTGCATGTATAGATGTGCCATACTGGAGGATTTGGAATACCAGTGCAACCTGTGTGGGCTGCCACCTCATGCAACTGTACAGTACCAGTAGTGACAAAGGCACCAGCAAAATGCAAGACTGATGAAAAAATCGAATAGAATAAAAGGAGTGAAAAGGTCTGTGGTAAAACCAAATTCCTCTTTTTAGGGTTGGTTTTCTGTTGCTTTAGATTGCATCAAAGCAGGTGAAATTGATTCAAAATTATATATATTCCAGTTGATTGGATATCATCAAGTTTTATTGACTTTGGTATATGCTGTATAGATTAAGTGTTCCCTTTCTTTTTTAGCAGTGTATATACATTGAGTTGTGATATATTTTCAACTCCTGTAGATGGCACGGAAACCCATACAAAACCCATGATCATGTAACAGATCTGACTAAACTCTCCTTAGCTGTACAAGAGTAGGTCATAATGCACACCACAATTACTCATTAAATTAGAATGTATGTTTTGAATTTTATTGCTTTGTATATTCACATTTGTGTACATTTTAAACTGCATAGGTTACACCAAAGTGTTGTTATGGTTCTAATTATGAAGATGGTTTTGACATAGAAAAGGCACAAAGCTTAGGGCTATAATATCCATGTTCAATCAACAGGATGCCCAAGGGCTTTCTAGCAGAGGCAAGAACATTAGAACTCTTAGTTACACATAAAAATACAATGAAAGACATCTTAGTGAACATCACAGCAAATAATGGCCGCAAGGTTTTGAGATTAATGGTAGTAATTGCATTTGCATTGTAGACTTTTAGCAGCATGTTGAACACAAACATGAGTTATATTAAGCCACTATATTACCATTAACACACTGGAGGCATGCTGCTGATTTTATTACCTTCATTTGCAATTTCAATGGTGCAATAAATAAAACCCTTTCATGCCTTGCTAGAGGAACGTGGCTGTCAGATAGAAAAAGTGAGATTGCGGTGTACATTGGAGGGAATAGAAGGAAATGTTCTGCATTATATTACATCCCATTAATTGCAATGAAACAGCTAAACTGGAAATGTGCATTCATATTTACTTTGAAACTAGCAAAATATTCTGCATTTTCAATAACTGTACTCTTATGTGAACTGACAAATCAGTTTTCTCATTCTGTCACCTACTTTGACTCTGTTGGGTATGGATTATTTGTAATGTATGCCTTATTTTAAATTATTTTGTAATAATATTCTAAATGTTATACTTATTTTTAAATATATAGTTGGCTTATACATTTACAGAGGTAAAGCAATGCTCAAGCTGATTTGTAGGGTGATTAGAAAGCTCTAGCTCTGACTTGACTGGACTTTTGTAGGGAAACTGCTGCTTCTACATGGAGAGCAAAGGTCCTCAGACCACATGATTGGTAGGGGAAACACATAAGATAAGACTTTGAATAGAGGGCATCTAGGTTGCTAGTATTTGTACTTGCTGCTAGCAAAAACTTTTCAGCGGGACAGAAATTCAGCAGACACCTTAAGATTCTCAAAGGGCTCATTCTCACTAGTGCAGTAATTTAACATGCACAATTCCATACATACAGTAAATGTATGCATATGGGTTGTGGGACATAGTTGACACTCACTGTTAATAGCAGCAAAATTCATCACAGGAAGTTTTACTTGAAGCACTTTTAAAATAGTAAAACACAGGGAAATATGTATCCCTTTTTTATTTTGCATTGACATACCAATTAAACATGGAGTACTTAGCAAGTGGTTCAATCCATATTTTAAAATAATGATTCACCTAAAGATTATCTGGTGTGCGAGTAGTGATAACAGAAACTTGATCTTGAATAACTGATAATATCTTTTAATATATACCATCAGTGTAAAATATTTTGACATTTTTCAAATACTTTAAATCCTTTTTAAAAGCATGCATCTTTTTCACAATGATTTTTCCCATTTTTTTGTTTTTTGTTTAAGTCTGGTAAATGTACAATTGAAAGTTATTTTTATGTGTTTAATAGGTAAAAGAAATACCTGATAATCCTTTCAGAAATCCAATGCTGCCTTTGGCACTTTGTAGTCCTACCTGAGTTTTAACAATACTGAATACCCAATTATTTTATATAAAAGTCAAGGGAAAATGGGGAGGTGTTCTGTAGACCTAATACACTTTCTGTCCTGTGGTGACAATCCCAGTGCTCCATGGATATAGCACATTAAAGAAGTATTAAAGAGAGTAAGCTGCAATGTATTATGTTTTAGTTTCATGTTTTAGATACATCTCACCTTTTAAAGTAATGCATTTTATGCCCTCCCTTACCTCTGTGCAGATATTATGCAGATATATTTTACCAGGCAGCTCTATTTATGCAGTTTTGGATGTTGCATATGTTTTCTTATATTGGAAACTTAAGGTAATATCAATTGTAGCCGTGAGGTCTTTATGAATTATCATGTGTAGAAGTATTCTCATTTACCATCAGGTAATTCTCAGGACTTTTCCCAAGATTAGGCTGTATCAGCTCTGTTATTTGTGATTGCCTGTGATTCTCACTCTACAGACTTAAAGAATTAAACCATTTCTTCTTCTGAAACTTTGTACATTGTTCTGTTTAATTTTATTGCAAATCTATATAAAATATACTTTTCGTGTATTTTTATTTTTTTTAAGAAACAAACAGTACAGCAACATAAACCAACAATAGAAAGTACAAACAATAAAAAACAATAAAATGTCAAGAAAAAATAGAGACATCAGAAATCAGAGATAATAGCATTTAAAAAACTGTAAAAATACACAAAAATATAATAAACCATGTAAAGCAGCTTGTGCATTTGTAGAAATCCTTAAAACAGGCAGTAAATATAAGAGTATCACTGTATGTATTCAAGCGAAAGAAGAAAACCAATAACGTGATAAAAGAGGAGAACGGAAAAAGTGGGGGAGTTTAGGAGCGTAGGGATATCATTACCCAAGGGGTACAATTTTTTATTATTTGTGTGGTATGCCCCCCTCCTGATGGGGATGAATAACAAGGTGCTGGAATATATTGAGAGGTGACAACAAATAGGGATCCCAAGGTAGATGCCAAAATCGCAATACAGTCAAGCAGTGAGATGTTCCATGAGCTGGACACCCTTAATTCAAGAATACAAGTTACAAAGGCCAGGGGGATGTCAACTTCCAGTGTCTAGGCATTTTACTGCTGTCAGAACATGGGATACTAATTTTTTTACTAAGTTAGGGGTTTGTATAGGCAAACCTATCAGGTGAGTGACTGCATCTACAGGTATATGAATTTCAGACCAGTGAGAAGGTCATTGACCTATTTTCCAAAAAGATACTATATTAGGACAAGTCCAAAATGTATGATACAATGTACCTACCTCAGGCTGACATCTCCAACAAATATCACCAGCAGTAGAAAAAGTAGCATGTAGTCTTTCGGTGGTAAGATACCACCAAAAGAGTATTTTGTATACATTTTTCTTTATATAGTTTGCAAAATGAACATTTTCGGGCACTACTGCTTAACGAAGGGCATCTCTCGCTCAGTATTTAACATCATGTATGTTGTTGAGATAAGACCCCTCTGAGCAGGTCCTCCCACACAGATCCTTTAAAATAGGTCAGAATAGAATAAAATAGTTTGTTAGTAATGAACTGTGCATAGTGTCTTATTTGGAAGTAACCATAAATACAGGTGCATGGGATATCAAATTTCTCCTTTAGATCTGAAAACAGTGGGAGCTGTCAAGAGTGTGCATGTACTAGTTGCCCAAAGGTAAAGAGACCTCTGGATCACCAAGGCCTAACCATATGATTTCTATTGGAGGAGTTGAAGCTATCGGGGAGTTAGGGGTTATAAAGAAAAGACATTAGTAGAGAGGCAGGAGCCAAAAGAATAAACTTGTCTTTGCACTAGAACCAAATCTGCTTGGTTAAATGCAGAGGGTCCAGTAAGACAGCCCCAGAAGCATTATTAGATGAACTCCATAGAAGGCAATTTAGGTGTGTGGGAGCCACCAAAGTGTGTTGCAAGGTAGTGATTTTGAAAGTCAGGGACACCTAGCTCTCCCACCTAGAAAAGGGAGCATGGTAGAAATTTGGGCAGCTGATGGGGTTTTTGCCTTCACATAAAATCAAGGTTTGCTGCTTGAAGTCGTCCAAGAGCCAGAGCTAAGACCAAAACTGGGGGAGCAAAAAAACAATTTTAGGGAGCACTGACATTTACACTAGAGCAATACAGCCAAAAATATAAGGGAAAAGTGTATCATTTGTGGAGGAAAGATTGAAGCTCCCAGAAAAGTGGTGAATAGTTTGTGCAATCCAGGGAACTATAGGTAGAAGTTACATAAACACCTAAATTTGTAACAGAATTTGAACTCCAATGATAGGGGTATTGTGATTGTAATTGATGTAGCAGGGAGTGTAGTAGATTCAGTGGTTCAGTTTTGGAGGAATTAATTTTGTAGCCAGAGAGAATGCCATACTATTCCAGCATTCTGTGACGATTAAGAAGGGTGATGTAAAGGGTTTGTAAACATCAGCAACATATCATTGGTGCATACAGTAATATTACATAGTTACATAGTAGGTCAGGTTGAAAAAAGACATAAATCCATCAAGTTCAACCACTAGGGAAGTAAACATATCCCAGATAAAAATACCCTATGGACATAGTTGGTCCAGAGGAAGGCAAAAAAACCCTGGTACTATTTGCTTCAACAGGGGAAAAAAGTTCCTTCCTGATTCCATGAGGCAATCAGATGTTCCCTGGATCAACAGTCTCTTTTATCTTTACTTTAAAGCCTTAATACCCAGGTATATTCTGTGTTTATAGAAAATCATTCATTTTCTTCCTAAATCAATCCATAGTAGTTTCTGAAACTACTTTCTGAGGGAGCCTATTCCACATTTTCACAGACCTTACAGTGAAGAATCCCTTCTTTACTCAGAGCTTCCCTCTTCTTCTTTGCTCTACAAGTAATGCTCTACAAGTGAATATTTGGGAAGAGAGTTCTCTATATGCACCATTTATATATTTATACAGGGTGAATATATCCCCCCTTTAAACGTCTCTTTTCAAGGGAGAATAGATTCAGTTCAGCTAATCTCTCCTCATAGATGAGTTCTTTCATTCCTTTTATTAGTTTAGTTGCCCTTTTCTGCACTCTCTCCAATTCCACAATGTTCTTTTTGTGAACTGGTGCCCAAAACTGGACTGCATATTCCAGATGTGGTTTGACCATTGTTTTATACGGAGCCAGGATTATGCCTCTATCTCTTCAGTCTATTCCTCTTTTAATCCAAGTACTTTGTTAGCTTTTGATATTGCAGCTTAACATTGCATGCTGATATTAAATGATCTACCAGAACCCCCAGATCCTTTTACATTCCTGAATCGCCCAAATGCGTTCTGCCTAGACCGTATGAATCATGCATGTTATTAACCCCCAAGTGCATAAATTTACATTTATCTATATTATATGACATTTGCCACTTGGCTCCTCAATCAAACAGTACATCTAGGTCTGCTTGTAGATTACCATTACATAGTTTGGTGTCATCTGCAAACACAGAAATGGTACTTTTAATACCAAACTTATATTATTTATAAAAATGTTAAACAGTGAAGGTCCCAACACTGAACCCTGGGGTACACCACTAATAACCTTAGATCAGTGGTGGCAAAGCCATGGCACATGTGCCAGAGGAGCCACACAGACCCCCCATTGGCTGTGCTATTGTCCCTTTGTCAGCCATTCTGGCTGCAGAATTTCCTTTTTTCCGAGTGATCAGTTAACTCTCAGATTTCCAGGCTTTGGGGAGAAGAGGCACCTGATGTGTTTTGAAGCTGATATATCTTGATCCAGCATTGAAAGGGCGAAAGTACAGAGGAAGAGAGGAAAGTTAGGGAGGGGGTAGTGGGAGGGGGGATTATGTTTTTTTTATGTCCTGGTTATGGGAAGTACAATATGAATGCTGAAGACACTGAACAGAGCTACACATCCCAGGGACAAGAGTAGTAGTCTGCTTAACCGAGTCATGACCAGGTGAACACAAACCTTGTGGAGGAAGGTAGGTGTCTGTTGAATGTAATACGAACCCTTTAGCTGTGTGTTGCTGTCCACAGTGCTTTAAAAAAGTTGTGTGCGGTGCTGGTGTCGATGGCAGTGAGCTGTTAAACGGTTCGGCTCCCTAAAGTCTCTGCCCCCGACCTCTGTGTACTCAGACCAAGCAGCTTCCAAGATCACGCAAAAGGGAAAACCGTGCGAGATAGTGAGTACAGCCCCATCATGGTGTGGAGAAATATGGGGAAAACCAAGGAGTGAGCCTCCGGGCTGCAGATGCTGCAAGACCAGACTAAGATGGCTGAGCGTCGTACTGTGCCACATGCAGCGCGGTCCCTGCAAGTAAATTCATCCAGTCTGTACACTGCTGTCTCAGGTACAAGAGAGGGCACTGGAACAGGGGATTGGAAAGAGGTTTCCCCTTAAATTTCACGGGAGACAACATTGGAAGGCTCTGATACCCCTGCTGTAAAGCATGCTGATACTGCCTTACAGAGTCAATCACTACCACAAAGCCCAGCTTTATCCTTTCTCTTACTGGTAACAGTGAGACTTTACCTAATACTGAATTTAATTTATAGATAAATACAGATACAGTGCAATACCTCAGAGTAACTCTCCCCCTGTAAGCCCGAATCAATTATCTGAAAGTGAATCTACAATGTTTACACACTTGACGACTAATATTCAAACTGAATTGGCGAAAACTTCTGCCGTTATTACTGCTGATATTAGACAAGATCTGTAAGGGGTTGGGAGCAGACTAGAGACTATTGAACAGAATCTTGACAATATCACCATTAAAGTCCCACAAAATGTAAAACAGATATCTGTACTAGAAGCCAAAATAGAGGAATTATATCATAAAATGATTTAGAAAACCGCTCTAGACGCACTAACTTTCGTATCCAAGGTTTATCAGAGACTTTCAAAGATGTAAAATCTGTGGTTAAGCAGTTTATTAAAGAAAAATTGTCTGTTATTTCAGAAGTATATCTTGAAATTGATAGAGCATTGGTGCGGTTTAAAACCAAAGTCCCTCCAAGAGATATAATAATGAAACTCCATTACTATTCTACCAAAGAAATGGTAATGAAAATTTTGAGAGGAAATGAGCCAGTGATTATGGAAGGTGTTCCAGTTCAAATCTACTCAGACCTTTCAACATTTACTATACAACACTCTGAAACAACACTCGGAGAGCTCTTAAACCTTTACTTCAAATTTTCATTTCTCATAAGATAAAGTACCGTTGGGCATATCCACTTCATTTAGTTTTTAAATTTCAAGGCAAGACTGTTACATGAACTTGAACTATATCCCACTATGGCTACCCAAAATCAATGTAATGGAAGTTTCATACTGATTAGACAATTTAAATCAGTAGCTACCACTACTTAAAGAACGTCAGGGGAGCCAAGAGGTAATACATGTCCTTCCCTTTTTGAGTGTATTTAGTAGGGTGTAGCTTATATTGCAGACCCTTCTAATCCCTCCTTAAGATTCCGGAACAAAGAGTTGTCCATAAGGTTTGGGGTGCTTGGGTTATGTGCACACATTCAGCTTCAATGTGGGGGCTGGGTGACGGGTATGGCCCAAGACCTCTGAAAATCTGAAATTGGAAAAATGGCATTTTAAATGTTTGCGTAGGTCGTTGGGTGTTTTTGTCTTATGTCTTTAACGCTGTTGTTACGCTACTTTTTCAGTCCCTCCCAAAAAGGTGCTTAGTTAATATCAGGTTATTAACTGTTTTTCCTAAAGCTCACCTTGGATGACAGGATCCTTAGAAAGGATACAAAAATTACAACAATTCATTTCGGTTATGACACATAATCAAGGGCTAATTCACCTTTTAAACTGTCAAATGCATTTCATTATTATAATTCCCTTAAAATAGATATATTAGCATTACAAGAAACTCACTGCTCTGCTAATTCTATACCTTGCTTTTCTTTTTCTTTATAAATTACCATGAAAATTCTGATAAAAAGTAAGTATATCCCTCTGGTTTGTAAAGCCAAAATTTTTTCAGTTCCTTGGTCGGTGTTTGATCCTGTGTTTGTGAAATTGAGAGGTCTTAGAATTAAACAGGCTGGAATTCGATGAAGGTTAAATGGGAGTTTGCTATTAAATCAAGCAATGCAAGAGTAAATAGAACGTTCGATCTCAGAATATTTTTCATGTAATTTGCCAGAAGATACTTCCCCAGCTAATAATTGGGAGGCCCACAAGGCCTTTATTAGAGGGGAATTTATTAGGCTGGGAACCCAACAGAGGAGCGCCCAAGACAAATCTATAGAAATCAAAATGAGGGAGTATAATTTATTACAACGACAACATAAAGCTAACCCGACTCCTGATATTGGCTTACAAGTTGAAACCCTACATACTGAATTGAATATGGTATGGACTTCAAAAGTTGAGAAATCATTGAAATGGGCAAGTCACAAATTTTATCTGTGCGGGATAAGCTCGGAAAACTATAAGCTAATAAACATAACCCTAAACCTAAAAACTATTCTCTTCCTAAAAATTAAACAAAGGATGGTAGAGTGATTTAAAACCCAAAGAAAATCTTGTTGGCTTTTGAGGACTTTTACTCCTCCCTCTATGTTAAGCAACTAAATACAACACAGGCTTCTATGAAAGCCTTCATTAATGAGACTAAACTGTCCAAACTTCAATCTAAACATGTAGAACAATTGGATAAAGCTATAATGATGGATGAACTTAATAAGGCATTGAAGTCGCTGAAATCAAGTAGTGCACCAGGTCTGGATAGATTCTCCTATGATTACTATACTAACTTCCAAGACATAGTTGACTCCACATTTGGTAGAATAATATAATTATATGTAAGAAGGTAACTTTTCTCCCTATTGAAGCTAATCGAGCTTTTATAAGTGCTATTCCGAAACCAGGAAAGGATACCTCAGATATAGCTAATTATAGACCTGTATCAATAATTAACTGTAACTTGAAGTTTTTTGACAAAGGTTCTTTCGATTCGTTTGAGTTCTTTTATAGAAGAATTTATCCATCCAGACCAGGTTGGGGTTAAACCTTCTAGACAGGCTTCAGTTCAAACCCGACGTACTATAGATTTGATATCATTACTACATAATAATTGGGACGGTGGTAAGAAGATTGGTAAGGTGGTGGGAAGATTTTGTGCTGGTAACATTAATATTAAGAGAGGAACGCAACAAGGTTGCCCGCTTTCCCCACTTTTATTTGCCCTAGTGATAGAGCCCTTAGCGATAACTATTAGGAATATTCTGGATATTAAAGGAATATGGTGCGGTGGGAGGGAACACAAATGTGCATTGTTTGCTGATGACATTTTAATGTATATTTCATCCCCCCATGTTATTGTACCTAACTTGTTTAGAATTTTGAACAAATTTGCGGCAATATCAGGTCTTTATGTTAGTTGTATTAAATCTCAGGACTTAAACATTAATATTCCAGAGCATCAAATTGCATTGGTAAAAGAAAATTTTGAGTTTTGCTGGGAATCTCAATCACTTCAGTACTTGGGGATTCAAGTAACTATCACATATAATTCCTTGTATCAAGCTAATTTTATTCCTTTATGTAAAAATAGTTCGTAAGATTTAAACAGATGGGCTATTGCCCCCCCCCCCCCCCCTTCTTGGCTGGAAGGCATAGCAGTAGTTAGGATGAATATTCTTCCTTGTATTTTTTACTTCTTTAACTTTATCTAATCTCCAGACTAAAGTTATGAACTTTATATGGGGAGGTAAATGAGGTAGGAATCAGAAACAGATCATGTTGGCTCCCCGGTCCCAAGGTGGTCTAGGGGTGCCTTATTTTAAGTATTATTATTTTGCAGCCCAAATATCACAACTCTCATGTACTACAGTGCAAGGATTTAAACCACAATGGGTAGAGATGGAAAAAAGAGCAGTTCTAAGGGGAGTTCTGGTCTCACTAACGTGGATCCCAAAGAAACATTGGCAATATAGAGGTTGTTTGTCAATAAATCATTTTTTTAATACTATTAAAAATCAAATTTAAGATCAAACCTTAATCTAACTTGTACTCAAAATATGTCCCTCCCGCTCCTTTATGGAATATCCCAGAGTTTTCTCTGGGACAGAATATTTAAAAATTTCAATGGTGGATTAGTAAAGGTTTTGAACTTATTTGTGATATGATAGATTTTATCTGAGAATATGTCACTAGTAAAAAGGATATTCCAAGCAGTGAATAGTTTGAATATAGGCAGAGCAGGTCTTTTGTATGCTCGAAAACTTGCTTAGCTCCACACCCCTTATGTCTTATGTATTTTGAAAGATCCTGTAGATCATTGGCAGATATGAAGAGTCAAATATCAATAATATATATATATATATATATATATATATATATATATATATATATATATATATATATTGTGAGGGGTTACACTTAGGATCGTGTTTGCTGGTGTCAAAGGACACTTGTCTGGTTCATCCAACTCAGATCACACACTGAGGTATCAGCCTTAAGCTGGCTTGCAGCCAGGTTTATTGAAGGTTGCAGATAAAATAACAAAAACAGCAAAAGAAAACCTTGCCTGTCCAGCACTTACTATACATCAGACGTCCCTGTCTATCAGCTGCAGGGCTTCTCCCTGTCAGCTCAAAACCAAGCTTTCAGCAACCTTCTACTCACGTTTGAGCTTACTCACACAGACAGATTTGAGCTCACTCACCCAGACCGACTGTCTGTGTCTTCAAGCAGAGCTCCCTCACACAGACCCCTGTCTGTGTCTCCACGCAGAGCTCCCCCACACAGTCCACCCATCTGTGTCTCTCCAAGCAGAGCTCACTCACCCAGACTGACTTTCTGAGTCTCTCAGCAGGGCTCCTCACACAGTGCCCCTGTCTGTGTCTCCAAGCAAAGCTCCTCACACAGTACACCTGTCTGTGTCTCCAAACAGAGCTTATCACACAGACCCCTGTCTGTGTCTCCAACCAGAGCTGAACTCACACAGACCCCTGTCTGTGTCTCTCCAAGCCAAGCTACTAACTGAGCTCCTGGCTCTATGTTATATCCCCACCCTCAGTGCTTCTTCAATAATTATCCCACAGGTGAGAGTTTTCTACCTGCTATTTCACACAGGAGAGGAATCTTGGGCAAATTACTTCACATACAGGAGGAATCCTGGGCAAATATATCTCCCTTCCACCTCCAATCCTGCCTTGGTGTCACATACCCCCACTCTGCTCAGGCCCGTGGTACTGAGCAACTGAAACCAACAGACAGTGCAAAGATGACAACGCCTCTGCGTTTCCTTGCCATTTTTCTGTTCAGGTTCATCCACTTCAGAGGGGCATGATCAGTGACTAACCAAAAATTCCGACCCAATAAGTAATATTTGAGTGATTTTAAAGCCCACTTGATGACCAAACACTCCCCTACAACTGCGTAGTTCTCTCATGCTTATTTAGTTTCTGACTCAAGTAAAGCACGGGATGCTCCTCTCCATTCATATTCTGTGACAACACTGCCCTTATTCCTGAGTTAGAAGCCTCTGCCTGTACCACAAATTTTTTTTTTTAAGTCAGGGGTCATTATTACTGGTTGGGAACAAAGAGCCTGCTTTGTTTGAAACGCCTCCTCGGCTTCATCATTCCATTTTATCATCACTGACCCGCTTCCCTTGGTGAGATCAGTTAAGGGAACTGCTATATCTGCAAAATTGGGTATGAAGCATCTATATTACCCAGTAATCCCCAGGAATGCCTTCACTTGTTTTTTATTTACAGTCTGGGGCCAGTTCTGTATGGCTTTAATCTTGGCAATTTGAGGCTTGACTACACCTCTCCCAATAATGTAAACCAAGTACTTGGCTTCTTCTAGACCAATGCTACATTTCTTGGGGTTCGCAGTCAACCCTGCTCTCCTCAAATCATCACTCACTGCCTGTACTTTGAGTAGGTGTGTCTCCCAGGGCTTTTCAGAAAAAAAACCCTCTTTTCTGAGCAACAAGCTGTCTGTCTTTCCTTTTCTAGGCAAAACACACAACTAACAAACTTTATAGGTGCAGTATCAACACCGCTGCTCATTTTGCACACCGCGCGGCTGCCAAGCACAGTGTTTATGCTTCTATTTACAACAGAATTGGTCATCTCCTCACTGTCATACACTGCTCTCTTGGTCTTATCAACCACTCCAAGTATACTGTGAATCACCGCATCTTTAGCCCCAACAACAGCCTTTGAGGCAGTAGCTACCCTCTTGTCAATTGGCTTTCGCAGTATGTGCATTTTCCTGGGACCACCCTGTGTGAACCGATCATGACAAACAAAAAATTCATATCGCTTGTCCCCAGAACGATTTCTTTTGTGCCTCTGCATGTGATGATTCAGTATTGAGTTTCTGGGACAAGTATAACTGCACTGATCCCATTGGAACGTTTTGTCCTTTTTGGAGGCTTTCTATTTCCACGCACGTTTTCAGCCTTCCCTTCCACTGGGGTAGCAACGCCTTCCCCAACATGCTTCTGAGTGTCCTTTTCATCAGGCACAACAGTGATGGTTTCTACCCTGTTTACTTGGCTTAATTTACAAAACTCTTCCCTTACCTTTTTGCAAACAGGGACAGCTTTTCCAATCTTTACTTCGCTTAATTTACGAAACTCTTCCCACACCTTTTGGAAAACAGGGATAGCTTTTCCAATCTTTACTTCACTTAACTTACTAAACTCTTCCCCCACCTTTTGGGAAACAGGGACAATTTCATTGGCCTTTTTGGACTGTCCTAACCTCTCCAGGATGTCTGGAATAAGCCCCTTCAATTCATCCATTTCCTGCTGAATTTTCTCAGTGAATTAATTTGCCCTCTTTTCTCTAGGACCTCAGTAGACTGTGTGAAGTGAGATATGGCACTATTGTGCTTGTTACTGTATTGGTAGGCCAAGCCCCGTTGCAGAGTGCCAACTTCTTCCTCTTTCTCTTTTGTCCCTTCCTTCTCTTCATCATCAGATTCAACATCTCCTTCCTCAACCACCATTGGCTCAGCTTCTTCGTCCTGCCCCTCAGGCTGTTCTTTTATCTCAGCAGAAACAGGATCCCATCCATAAGCTTGGATATCAAAAAAGGAAACTTTTCCCTAGCCAACACAGGCACACATCCATCAGCTTCCATCTCAGAGAACACAGAAGTATCCTTGTCAGTCACTACAGGAATACTTTCTTCAACTCCAATCTCCGTTAACACATCGATACTTTCTATAGCCTTTACTGCACATGAGACAGGGACACCTATTTCAGCATGCACTTCTTCACTCGAGACCACTGTAATTGGGACATCACCTCTGGATTCCTCCGGTCTCTCACAAGCTGCATCCGAAACAAGGCTGGCAATTTTCTCTTCTTTAGACTCATCACCATCTTCCTTATTTTCACTCTCTTGCTGCTTGGGCCATTTCCCCCTATCATAAATCATTTTCTGTACTCCTTGAGCCTGTTTCATATGTTCCTTAACACTTGGCATGACTGCTGAAATCCTGTCCTTGTCAATACTTCTCCTCCTTGCCTTTTCTCTTTCCCTCCTAACTCCCCTATGCTTATGTTTACTTCTACTGGCATTTCTTCGATGGTCATCGCTTTTACGTCTATCCCTGCTTCTACTTCTATCTCTACGATTCTTACATGTGACACTCCTGTTCCGGCTACGTCTTACTTGGTGGGTTGGTAATGAACTATTACTGCTAGAAGAGCTGGTACTGTAGTCACTACTGCTACTACTACTGCTGCTACTACTACTGGAGCTCCTTGATTTTCTAGCAGGCCTTTTCTTTACTTCCTTTTTAGGTTCAAGCACAGGTATAGCCTCAAAATTTTCCTTATCACTTTCAATCTCACTGTTCTCTTCCTGTGGAGCTGGGGAAGGACTGCGGCTAACTTTCGAACTAAGTCTGTCCTCTTCATTCTCAGTCTCTGACGCGGACTCATCTAGGTCTCTTGCCATAACAGAAAATGGAAAAGGAAGGGAGCTATCTGCCGATACCTCAACTACTTCCCCTAATGAGGAATCCTCTAATGGTTCTGGTCCTTTATCAGAGGCTGTCAATATCTGCAGTGCACCTCTTTTTAGTTCCAAATGGACTCCCATAATTTCAAAAAATGTGGAAAATCTCTCCCAAGAATAACCTCATGCGTTAGTGCTGGGATTAATCCAACTTTATGAAGCACTGACCCATAGGGAGTTGTAATATAAGCAAGGGTTGTCTGGTATTCACATTTATCCCCATGCACACCAGTCACAGTGAACGTGTCTGATTTACTGTCAGAGGGGCCTATGAGGCCTGCTTTCACCAGAGTTACTACACTCCCTGAGTCTAGCAGCGCAGTCACACTTTGATCATTCACTTTTATTTCACACAAATGTTTTTCCGCACTGTCTGAACCTACCGCAGTACCCACCACCTGCGCAAACATAGACATGCGTTTTTTCAAAAAGGCAACATCACATTGAATACGTTCAGTAGTTATAGGACAGTTCACTGCAATGTGTCCCAACTCATTACACCAAAAACATCTTCTAAGCCCTTTATTTAGTCCAAAATTATACACCTTGTTATACACCTTGGGCTTTCCTGAGCCCACAGTCTCATTATCTTCTTTACTTAAAGTCTTCACATTTCTCCCAGCTCCCTTAAGCCCCAGAACAGTCTTACCAGGAACTCTTGGAATCTGTGGAGTTGAGGGCTGAGAGTTATTTAGAAGATCCTCAGCCGCAGAGTATCGCTCCACCAGATCCACAAGCTGCACCACTTCCTGCAAGACTTGGCGTTTTTTATTCGTGGCCTCTCTCAAGGTGGTTAGCTGTGCAGACAGTAAGCGGTTGGCTTCTTGCTGGGTTGCATTTGTGCACTGTGTTTCTCTGGTTGCCTCCTGCTGGGCTGCCGCAGACAGTATCAGGGCCTTTACCACGTCATTCATTTTCAGACTTTAATGTGTTGCCCACATCCTCCACCACTTGTGAGGGGTTACGCTCAGGATCGCCTTTGCTTGGGTCAAAGGACACTTGTCTGGTTCATTCGACTCAGATCACACACCGAGGTATCAGCCTTAAGCAATATAGATATATATGATATCACTTACTCATTCTTTAAAAATATCACTAAACACAGCTTTAATATGAGAAAACTACAAGGTTAATTTTTAAATTTCATCCTTCATAATCACCCTTATGTTTTTGGGGTTGTAATATTAGTGGAACAATGATGCATATGTGGTGGTCCTGTCCAGTTGCCCAGAATTATTGGAATAAAACTTTTGGGATAATATCAAGGATGCTGGAAAGAAAGGTAAGTGGTACTGCAGGGATGGCATTACTTAACAGATGTGATAAGGCAATTCCTAAGTCCTTTATGAAACTAATAAAATTAATGTTATTGGCAGCCTGATTCACTTTAGCTAAATCTTGGAAATACCCCACTATACAGATAGGCCCATTTAAAACCAAAATTGATTGGATTATGGTTAATGACATGATGACTCATATTCTTAAAATTACTTTAAATAAATTTGATCAGATCTGGGATCCATGGAAGAAATACTATTCATCTGATTCAAATACTTAAAATGGAAAACATATGGTAAAACAGATATATGCAAAAAGACACCCTCCTCTGTCCCTTAATAAATCCTTCTGTGTCATGTGTTGTTCTGTTTTTGTCTTGTCTAACTAGCCTTAGGAGTTTTTTTTTGGGTGGTGGGGGGGGGGGGGGGGGGGGGGGGGGGATTTCAATTGGATAAGTTTTTGTAATATTGCTAATTGATAGCATTTGTAGGATTTTAGGGAGTACACGTGTCACTTAAAACATACAATGATTATATATAAACCTAAGAATTGTGACACTATTTTTAAGCATATTTTTCCCCCACATTTCACAGATTAGTTTAAATTAAATATTCAAACATTGGAAGCACATCTTGAATATTTACATTAATTATACAAAAATAAGACAGGTATGTTTAAAGTAAGAAAATTGATTCACTTTAGGATAAGGAAGAGGGATAGAATGAAAAGAATGGGTAGGGGAAGAGGAATAAAGAGGAAGGGAAAAAAGTAAGCCAAGGGAAAGAAAAAGAAGAAGAAATAGGAAGAAAAAAAGAAAGAAAGAAAGAAAGAAAGAAAGAGAGGGTTAAAATTGAAAAGTGTTGTTATGTCACTTGTTTCGGTATGATTTAAATATTTGGAGATTTACTTGGTGATTCTAATATGATTTTCAGGAACATATATTTATGTATTGTGAAAGTATTATCTATAAAAGCTACGGTTGTACTTATATGTTTAAAGACATGTTTATTAAAAAATGTTGTATCCTTTTTACACTAAAAATTAATAAAAATATTGAAATACAAAAAAAAGTTGTGTGCCATGTGATTCATTGCTATGCAATTGGTATGTGTTTAGTTTATTTTAACTCCCTGCCTTCCTGTAATGTGAGATATATATATTATTTATTAACATTGTTATTATTTTTGCTGTCTGCATCCTACTATAAAGATTATGATCATTTTCTGTCTTAGTTACCGAAATAAATGAAGGCGGTAATTCTACACTGTGGTGATGGCATCTAGCCTAGATACCTTTAAGAGGGCATTGGATACATTTCTGGAGGAAAAGTCCATCACCAGTTACTAGCCGACTTGACTTGACCAGTTACTAGGAGCTAGACTTGATGGGCCATTGGCCTAAGGTCTCCAAAGGGTCCCCCCAAAAATAGAAATAATGGTATTGATATAAGTGAGGCAGTGATATTGTTATTTTGATTTTGGACTTGAGCTCTGCCATTTTCCTCTGTGTACACAGAGCTAAAAAAAAGTGTTTAGTAACTCCTTTTCTTTATCCCCAGTTACCATAGTCAGAGATACTACCATGAAACCCCCCCCCACCACGGCTGGGGAGGAAGCTCTAGGCACCTATAGATGTTGAAAATGCACACAGTGCCCATGTCTAAATAAACAGCAAGGGTTTTTCCTTCCCAAAAATTGGCATGAAATCTGCCACCATTTACACTGCTCTACCTGGGGAGTGATATACTTAATTTCATGTATCTGTGGTAGATTCTACATAGGCAAAACTAAAAGAGCATTATGCAGAAGAGACATTTAATTGGGGATATGATCACCCTGTATAAATATATAAAAGGTCTATATAGAGAACTTTCTTCTCCATTATTCACTTTGAGATCATTACAAAGAACAACAGGGCAGTCTGCGTCTGGAGGAAAAAAAGCTTAAGCTCTGGATAAGGAAGGGATTTTTCTTTGTAAGGTCTGTAAATCGGCTCCCTCAGGAAGTAGTTTCAGTAACTACTAAAGATTGCTTTAAGAAAAAGCGGGATGCTTTTATAGAAGCCCAGAATACAACTGGGTATTAAGGATTTAAAGATAACAGAGACTGTTGGACCAGGGAACATCCGATTGCCTCATGGAATCAGGAAGAATTGTTTTTCCCCTGTTGAAGCAAATTCTACCAGGGTGTTTTTGCCTTCCTCTGGGCCAACTATGTCCTCTAGGGTTTTATATCTGGGATATGTTTATTTCCCTAGTGGTTGAACTTGATGTAACTATGCAGACTTATGTACGAACATATATATTCGATCAAAACAGGAAAAATGGTTACACCTATTAACTATCAAGGAAAGCCTGGAGCATGCGAGTGAAAGGTGAATAGCAGAAGGCTGGCATGACAGTGCAGACAGACAGGAAGACTGTGAGGGGTTAATGATTAGGTAATGGCATGTGCAGCACGTGTAGTACGTGCAGCACGAGGGGAGGGGGAGGAAAGGAAGGAGAGGAAGAGGTACAGGGAAGGGATGAAAGGAGGGGTCAATTGGCAATAAAAAGGTCAGGAGTGAGACAATAGGGGTCATTTTGCAAATAATCAGCGAGGAAGAAAGTTTTTACCACCCCCCCTCCCTGTTTTTCTTTAAGGTTGGGCGGTTGAGGTCCTCGGGGGAATGGTTTGTTCTGTTGATATTGTGTTGAGGGACCCATCTAAGGTATGGAGTTCCGGTGTGGTAAATTGTTGGTTGGCGGCCTGCACTAGGAGGGGTATGACGTTCCTGAGCTGGTTGGCTGAGCGGCGGGAACAATTGCAGGTTTACCGTGCAGAGCCAAAAAGGTTTTAGAAGTGTTGGGACCGTTAGAGGACATGTAAGCAAATGGTTGGGTGAAATGTGGTTGTTTGAAAATTGGTCATATTTGTTATTTATATATTTATTTTGTTCAGTTAAAATAATTTTCATTGGTATGGTTATGTAAAGTTTTATTTATATATAGTAAATAATATTTAGATGTTATATTTAATATTTATTCTTAATATGTTAATTTATGTTATGTTACAATTTTGGTTAATAAAAGGCCTACGGGCCATTTAAGCAACATTTGTGTGATTATTTGTGAGTAAGTAAGGGGTAGTGGGGTGTTGGAGATTGGGAGGCAGGTGACCAAGGTATGTCTTGCCACAGTCATGTGGGCACTGTATATAACTTTGATAATAAAGCTATTTCCTTTTTGGTGTTGGAGAAAATATCCTCTAACCCTGGGGGTGGGGATAAAGATATTGCCTTTACCACCACTAAAAATGGAAACCAAAGGGATTTATCCCTTAACTGCCCTGACACCTCAAGGTCTAAATGACATAATGTATTTCAAACCATTCCTATAAAATAGATTCTGTTGCACATTATAGAAAATGTTTCCAACTAAACCTTATAAATAGGATACATGGGTTTCTCCTTCAGTATGCTCCAGTGGAACCATGTATTAACAAATTCCAGTAAATAAAAAAACTCCATCATACAAAATCTTTCTTATCCTCCTTTAATATTAAAGTCACAACTTCCTATTTTTTCTTAAGTAGATTCCTTTCTATCCTTTATAGGTTTTCAATACTTGGACTGTTAATCAGCCATATGTGAATTAGACAGTAAATGGATTTTTAGTGTTGTGTGTAAAGGACGTTTTCTTAATCATGTACTCTTTTAAAATGATTATGTGTTAGGATTCAACTGATATCTATGTTTATCATGCATATACAGGATCATTTACTGTATTAGAGTAGTATCTTTATTTTTCAAAAAGATGACAAAATATATCCTTTTGATGACATTTACTGTTTAGATATCTGCAATTAAATATGTAATTGAATATGGACTATAACAATACTCTCTATCACATAACATAACTGCAACATCTAACTGAAAATACTAAGGTCCAAACTGTGTATATTATTGCTAGGGATGAGCAAGCAAGATTTGTATGTTCAATCTGGCGGCGAATCGGGCCTTTCTTACTTACCAAATTTAAGCGAGAACAGTCTTGTGATTGGCCATGAAGTCGTGTTCTCGCCAAACGAACGATGTAAAATGCAGGGGGCAGTAAAGCCCACTGTTTCTGGTGAGAATTGCAGCTGGGAGCAAGTCATTTGCTCCCAGGATGCACAGCAAGGCAGAGCAGCCCAATCAGGGGAGACCAGAGGCATATATACAGGTGAGGAGGGAGGGGTTAGTCATTCCATCTTGTGTTCTGTGTGAAGGATAAAAGCAGGGAGAGACGTGGATTGTGACAGGTTAGGAGCCTTCTGTATATCTGTATATATACAGATATAGCAGTTTTTGATGCTACCTGTTGCTATGTACCAAAGAAGCCAGTTTGCTACAGAAAAAAATGTATCCTATTTTTTAAAACAATACAGATATTTCAGTGTTTGATACCTCTTGCTATTTTGCGAAAAAGACAGTTTACTACAGAAAAATGTATGTCAAAATAAAGATATTTCAGTCTATGATACCACTTGCTGTTTAGCAAAAAAAAAAAAAAAAACAGTTTTCAACATAAAAAGTCTGTCCTTCTCTAAAAATCAATGCAGATTTTTCAGTCTGATACCTCTTGCTATTTACCAAAAAAGCCAGTTTGCAACAGAAAAATGTCTGTCCTACTCCAAAAAAAGTACAGATCTTTCAGTGTTTGATACCTCTTTCTATTTACCAAAGAAGACAATTTTGGTAAAAAAAATGTCCTACTTTAGAAAAAAATACAGATATTTCAGTGTTTGATATGTCTTGTTATTTACCAAAGACTGGTAAAAAAAAATTCTGTCCTACTATAAAAAAACAATATAGATATTTCAGTGTTTGATACCTCTTGCTATTTACCAAAAAAGACTGTTTGGTAAAAAAAAATTTCTGTCCTACTATATAAAAAATACAGATATTTCGGGCTTTGATACCTCTTGCTATTTACCAAAGAAGACAGTTTGGTACAAAAAAAATTCTGTTCTACTATAAAAAAAAATACAGATATTTCAGTATTTGATACCTCTTGCTATTTATCAAAAAAGACTGGTAAAAAAAAAGTTTCTGTCCTACTATATAAAAAATACAGATTATTCAATGATTGATACCTCTTGTAATTTACCAAAGAAGACAGTTTGGTACAGAAAAATTTCTGTCCTATATAAAAAATACAGATATTTCAGTATTTGATACCTAGGTATTTACCAACGAAGACCGCTTGGTAAAAAAAATTTTGTGTTCTACTATATAAAAAATACATATATTTCGGACTTTGATACCTCTTGCTATTTACCAAGGAAGACAGTTTGGTACAGAAAAATTTCTGTTCTACTATAAAAAAATACAGATATTTAAGTATTTGATACCTCTTGATATTTACCAAAGAAGACCATTTGGTAAGAAAATTCTCTTCTACCTAAAAAAAATGCAGATAGTTCAGTGTGTGATACCTCTTACTATTTACCAAAAAGTTGTTTGCTACAGAAACATTTCTGTCCTACATTAAAAAAATACAGATCTCTCATTGATACCAAAGAAATTTGTTAAAAAAGAAATCCTTTACTATATAAAAATCACAGATATTTCATAGTTTAATACCTCTTGCTATTTACTAAAAAAGCCAGTTAGCTACAGAAAAATGTGTGTCCTACTCTTAAAAAAATACAGATATTTCACCCTTTGATACCTCTTGCTATTTATTAAAAAAGCCAGTTTGCTGCAGAAAAATTTCTGTCTCACTCTAAAAAAAATACAGATCATTCAGTGTTTGATACCTCTTGCTATTTACCAAAGATTGTTTGTTAAAAAAAATTTCTGTCTTACTATAAAAAAATCACAGATATTTCAGTGTTTGATACCTCTTGCATTTACTAAAGATTGTAAAAAAAAAAATCTGTCCTACTATATAAAAAAGACAGATATTTCAGTGTTTGATACCTCTTGCTATTTACTAAAAAAGCCAGTTAGCTACAGAAAAAATTGTGTTCTACTCTAAAGAAAACAACAACAGATATTTCACTCTGATACCTCTTACTATTTATTAAAAAAGCCAGTTTACTACAGAAAATATCTGTCCCACTATATACAAAATACCCATATTTCAGTGTTTAATACCTCCTGCTATTTACCAAAAGAAGACTGGTAAAAAAATGTCTATTTTTCTATAAAAAAATACAGATATTTCAGTATTTGACACCTCTTGCTATTTACCAAAGAAGACTGGTAAAAGAAAAATTCTGTACTACTATATAAAAAATACAGATCCTTCAGTGTTTGATACCTCTTGCTATTTACCAAAGACCGTTTGGTAAAAAAAATTCTGCCCTACTATACAAAAAATACTTATATTTTAGTCTTTGATAACTCTTGCTCTTAACGAAAGAAGAAAAATTTCTGTACTACTATAAAAAAATGCATATTTTGATACCTCTTGCAATTTACCAAAGAAGACTATGGTTAAAAAAGAATTCTGTCCTACTTTATAAAAAATACAGATATTTCAGTGTTTGATACCTCTTGCTAATTACTAAAGAAGACTATTTACCATACAACGGGATAATCATATCCCCTACAGATGGGCTTTCCCGTTCAGCCTAACAGCACTCAGAGATGGCTTATCGGCTGTGCTATGTTATCCAGAAGACCTCCCCTCCTTCTGCCGGGACTTGGGAATCTCTTTGCCCAAACTCCCAGGATGGTAGCTTGAGGACCCCTCACCTTCTCCTTTACCACCGTGGCAGGAGGTCTGGCCCAGGAAGCAATCCAGGCAATGGGTTCAACACTCTACTCCACCCCCAGCCCCTCAAGATGGTGGGCAGCATTGAGAGGGGTTTTGTATCCCATATCCTTTTTGATACTGACCTTTTCATACTGTTTATCTGAGAGAATGATTTGGTTTTTCTACTACTGTTCATACAATGTTTTAGCATGTTGTTTCTCCTTACTTTAACCTGTTGGAGATTATTGCTGGCTTTTTTCCCGTACTGCTCTTGCTATATTGCCTATGTTTGCCATAGTATATGTTGAACCTCACTAGTCGGTGAGGCTCCGCGCACTTAAACTGGATGTCTCAGGAATTGATGCTTATTCTCAGCCTGCTATTACTTTCATCTAGAAATGTATCTGACATGGGATGGATTTGCTATCCCCATGTTGTTAATTAGATTGCGCTAAGAATAGGGTGTTACTTTTGCTTATAGTTGCACATGATAATACTTTCAGGCATTTTATTTCTTTGCCCTGTGACTCCTTAGGGAGTCCTGCATTGGGTCCCGTTTATGGGGTGTGGTGTAGGACAGCTCCTTTCCTGCTAGACCGCCGGTGCTGGTAAATTTGTTTTCTGATGTTATCTCAGTTCTTTGTTCATTGACTTGGGGACTGTTGGGTCCTCAACCCCCTTGGGAGTGTTGGTACGCCCGGCTCGTACTGTTGTTCCCCAGTGGTTCTTAAGGACTCCTGGGGACCGTGAGCGAAGAACACCCTTATAGGGGACTGATTCAGGTTATTTTAATGTATGTGTGTTTAATTTTCTGTTCCCCTGTCCTCCCTCCTTTGCTCTTGTTATTTATTGCCCCCCAAAGGGCATTTTGCAATACTTCATGTTGCTATTCTGGTTATGCCCCTGCACTTCACTTGTTTGAGGTGGCCACATCAGGTTTCGCCAGGCATCCAGAAAATCCCCTCTGCCTTTGCCTAGACTTTTAAATGTGTGCAGCCTGCTGCCACCACTGCTGCTGCCACCGCTACAGAAGGATACGGTGTAGGCAGTGTCCACCTGAGCTCCCTGTGTGGAATGTGGTGCTCGGAACTCCTCACACAGCCAAGATGGACCTATAAGGATGGTGGATTTTTCTGCGCCTCCTATACATATCTAGCTGAGGCAATGCATGTCCCATCTCATCTGTCGTTCACTATTGTTGCAGAACAATTTTGTCATGAATGTGAGATGTGTCAATTGTGTATTCTTGGAAAACTTGTAAAAACCCTATGAAACAATTTACAGTGCTGATAGATCCTGGAGGTTATGTCAGAAGTTATGGACGGCCTCCAGATTGAACAGAAGTTTAACACACCATATCAGGTAGATATAATAGGATCTTAAAAGCGTCTTGCTGAGATTGACTGTCTCTGTGGGTGCAAATCCTACCCCTTATGATAAAGTCTATTAGACAAACCCCTGGGAGTCCAGAAGATTTGTCTCATTTTAATATATTGTTTAGTAGGGCCCCTATGATTATAATTTGATACACTGCTTATTTAAAAATATATGTAAAAGAGTTTCATAAACAGCTTACTAAGTTGCATGTGAAAGTTTTCTCTTCTCTTCCAGATTTCTAATTTACTAGAGCACACCACCTGCAACCAGAAAATTACCCTACAGCCCTTTATGAATTTTACACCAAGGAGTCCACCTGGGAAAAATGGTATATGAGTAAAAAAAATCATTTAAGGATGTGTTGACAGGTAATCCTGGAATTGTCTTGTTTGTGACTAATCTACCAGATGAGACAATCTCAGAGTGTGAAGGAGACTAAGACCCAGAAGTAGGGGTGTCTTCTATTCTAGGAATATTTCCGGAAATAGTGAACAGTAGATTCTGTGAATGTGAGGGATCCATTTTTGATAAAATGTACACAAGGTAAATTGTATCCTGAGGATTCCAATGGAGAAAATTATGTATCTTGGTATATTATTTATGTTACTAGTAATGTGGTGAAAACAAAAACCACATACAAGGTGAATGGTTTGAAAGATCAAACAAAATTAATATGACAAATTATGCAAAGATGTTGGTTTTAGATGTAAAAAATGATGAAAAAACTAAATGTATGAAAACATTCAGGAAAAGTGTACATAGGTAGTTTAATTACACACTTTATGAGAGACACTTGCACCTCTGACATTTAAGGACATTATTTCTTTGAAATGGCATTTTGGTATGTAAATCAATCTTTATATTTTCTTGGTCCAAATCCTTGGAAGTGGAATGTTTTATTTAATGGTATAGATTTATCCTAAATAAATGAGTGAATGACTGAATGGCTAATGAATGAGGATATCTGAGGTGTGAAATGCAGGAAGCTATGGGTATAATTTCAATCAATGATTTCAAAAAAATGATGACTCAGGTTTAAGTGATACAGTAATGGTTCCAAGACAATGGACAATGGACAATGGCGCACATGGGAAGGACGGGGTGTGTATAACTGTGATTTAAATAACAAGTGTGAAAACTGTTTTGGAGCTTGCAAAATTATTGCCATATATTGGAAAATCTACAACATGCTCATATTAATGCTACTGTTTCTTTGTCTGATACAATGAACATTAAATTTAAAGGGTTTATTGCTGTGCTGGTAAAACAGCAGGAAGAAATTCAACTTGCTTTGTCATGCACCCAAATACCTACCCAGCTGTCATTGGATCTTAGGTTAATGATCACATCCATTTATGAAGCACAATTTTCACTTATCTAAAGAAACAAGCTAGGAAGGTGGTAATCCTGTAGCAGATGTTTGAAAGCAAACATCCATTTTGATGAGGATATACATACTTGCCTGATGGGGATTATCGCAGTATTATTATTATATAACTATTATATTATTATATACTATATATTATTTGGATCCAATCCACCAATTCTTTGGCTTAAACATACATCTAGACCTCATCTCAACTAAACAAACCATACAACTTTTGCAACAACATACCCCTGAGGAAGCCTCTAAACATTGAAACGCGTCTGGAAAAAATTTGTTTGCAACTAACCTATATTGTATGGTGTTAGTAAATTTATGTCTAGGAGAAATATCCAAACCCTGTGACGTTAACAGGATACGGGATATATGGTGAAAAACCTATATTGTATAATTATTTATGTACTAACTCTAAAGAGAAAAATACACAATTAACTTTTCTGCGCAAAACTTTGAGCCTCAAACCTCTTTCTTTCTCTTCTACCTATGAACCATGTTTTATTACAATTAACATAGAAGTGGCTCTACATAATTCATGTCTAGTAAAGGCAAGAAACAACACTCATTACGAAGTTAGATTTCAAGTTGAAGGAAAGGACCTCCTAGGTTATATTCCCTGGAATATTGCCTGTGCCATGCCCAACACAGGAAAGGCAGAGGGAGCTCAGACAGCTAAACGCATGGTTTAAGACCTGGTACAAAAGGGAAGACATTGGATTGTGCAGTACTAGTTGTACTGAAAAACAAAAGAATTTGGCAAACAATGATGGTAAAAGCAGCGATGGTTTAAAGAGTCTGTTCACCAATGCTAGAAGTCTAGCAAACAAAATAGGGGAGTTAGAAGCCTTAATTAGTGAAGAGAATTTTGACTTAGTTGGCATTGCTGAACCCTGGCTTTGTTCTTCGCATGACTGGGCTGTCAATATTCCTGGGTATACTCTCTTTCGTAAAGACAGAGTCAAACGAAAGGGTGGTGGTATCTGTCTGTATGTGAGAAGTGATCTGAAAGTGAATGTGAAAGAGGAAATTGCGGAGGGAACCAGCGATGAGGTTGAGGCACAATGGGTGGAGTTGAATGTGGGGTTGAATAACACACAATTAATGATCTGCTATAGGCCCCCCGTGCTAAGGAAGAAATAGAAAATAAACTACTAGCACAGACAGAAAAAGCAGCAAAAAACGTTTTAATCATGGGAGATTTCAACTACCCTGACATTGACTTGAGTGATGGCACTACAGGAACCCCAAAAGGGAGGAAATTTGTGAATTTATTACAAGATAATTTATTGATACAGTTTATAGAAGCCCCATCTAGAAATGATACTCCGCTGGACCTATTTCTTTCTAACAATGCAGAGCTTATAACAAATGTGCATATAAAAGAGAATCTGGGGGGGGCGTGGCCGGCCGATGGCGGACTGAGACGCGTGGTAGCACAGCTCTGCGATCTGAAGGGGGAAAGCCGCACCATTCAGCACATTAGTGCTTCACTAGCCACGGAGATGGGACCCAAACTGAAAGGAGGTCAGAAGGGTCGTAACGGAGGGGAGATACCAGCATCCAGGGGCATCCCCGGGATGTTTATAGCCGGAAGCAGGGCCGCGAGCGTTCAGGCCGCAAAGCCGCGGCCTCAATTTACAACTGAATCTGGATCTGGATCGCGGGTAGACGTGGACCGGATAATCCCCGCGTCCACAGCGCAATCACCAAACCCGGATCACATGGACCACGCAAGCACAGCAGTGCTTCCATCAGAGCAGGTAAATGATTCCCCTGCTCCTAATCTGCTGAGCCCCAGTGCATTATTCTGCTCGGGAGATTCTTCCAGGCCCCTGTTTACCCAAGGGTTAGAAGAGGATGATTGGGATTGGAAAGCTCACCTTAGGGCGCTCCCTACACGTTCTGATTTGGATCATAGTATTGGGAGGCTGTAAAGCGGAATTCCACCATATTCAACAGACCCTGCAACAGGTGTCTAGTACTATTACCGTGCTTCAGAACACTTGTTCGGAACTTTCTTCTCAAATGGCTTCCCACGCCACTATTTTAGAGCGCCAGGCGGCACAAATTAATATGCTCTACTTATTGCAGGATGACGCCGAGAATCGTAATAGGCGCAATAATATCTACATTCGTGGGATACCGGAAACAGTACCAAATTCTGAGTTATATAATGCCGCATACACTATATTTGCCAATCTTTTGGTGATCCCCCCAGATATGGATATTGAAATAGATAGGGTGCACAGGACCCTGGGCCCTCGGGGGAGAGATCCCCAACGACCAAGGGATGTGATCTGCCGCGTTCATTTTTACAGAACTAAAGAAGACATCATAAAAAAAGCTAGAGCTGCCAATGTTATTGAATATGCTGGGGCCCAAATACAACTGATGCCGGATCTATCCAAACATACCTTAGACCTACGGAGAGCAGTAAGACCTCTATTAGATGTGCTCCGGGAGCTGAACATCCCCTATCGCTGGGGATACCCATTTCATCCTATTGCTATATCCGGGAGTAAAAATTATTTTTTCAGAGGTCCAGAGGATTTACTGCAGTTTCTGAGGGAACTATAAGGTTACCAGAGTGGCCTGCAGTACCGATATCCTTGCCTCTCGGGGCCCCCATTCACATGGATCAACACCATACTTCATCTCCTACCCCTTCTGGACGACCGCAAAGCCCTAGACGAGGGACAGATTCCTCTATATCTTCGCGCCACTAACGGACCCCCATGTTCTAACAGATGCACGGATGCCAGCCCCGCGGCCCAATTTGGTTAGACTCAGCAGAACAGTAAGAGTTCTTCCTACCTACTGTGCCTTAGAACTTTTCTGTACTTAAACTCTTATAAGGACAAATATGTACCCTGGACTTTATACTGTTATGTCACGTGTTTTGAAAGGTCATTTCCACAAGGGTCTACAGACGGGTCATCTTCCTGGTAACGTATGGAGTTATTCAAAATGTGTATGATCCCGCCATAATGTGTGATTTGTTACATTTGAATACAAAACGGGTATTATGTATGAGGGTTTTCCCCTGAGATGGGTTGCTAGTTACCAGATCTTGCCGAGGGTTTTTAGTTTGGGTTCAAAGGTTTTTGAGAAGGTCGTGGGAAGGGTGTCCATCGTACTAATATACTAGGAGGTATATCTGCTATTTTTATGGTTTTAGTATTATTGTTGACGATGTAGCTGTTCATTACCACATGCAGTTATGTGAGGGTCCCAGAGGCTCTAATATATTATTGGCTTTTCCCCCGAATAGATTTGTATACAAAGGTTGTAATCTGTCCTCCTATCGTTCGACCGTATTACCCTGCATAGGAGAACCGCCGGTGAAGGCGGCAAAAAAGGTTATTCCTTATAATTTATAGTTCCCCATAGACGTCTGGGAACTAGCCCCCCCCCCACCCAACTGTTTCCCCGAACCCTATTTCTGCCCACCCCTAACCAATTTTTAGGTCCCGACTGGCCTCTTAGGATTACTCTAGTGTCACTTAACAAAGGTTGGTTGATAGATTTTTTCTTCACCCTCCAGGTTTACCTGTTACCTGACAGCTTAATTAGTACTTACAGAAGTTGACATGTTACCTACCCAGCCACGCAACCCGCGAGGGTTGAAAATACGTTCCCTTAATGCCAAAGGACTTAATAGCCCCAATAAGCACTCCCAACTTTTGTATAGTCAACACAAAGCTAGAGTTCATATTTTACTGCTTCAGGAAACACATTTTTGTTCTCAGAAGGTTCCCTCCTTGCGTAATCGTTATTACACTACATGGATCCATAGCTCCAACCCTGAAGGTAAAACAAAAGGGGTATCCATAGCCTTCCACAAATCTATCCCAATCCAGGTACTGGACACCTGCGTGGACCCGTTGGGGAGATATGTATTTGCCAAGGTCTCCCTATGGGAAAGGAAGTACACCGTGGCATCATTTTATTCCCCAAATCAACAGCCGGCATTAGCAGCTGTCCAGTTCCTGAATAAACTTAGTACATTCGCGGAAGGAGCTTTGATAATTGGAGGAGATTTTAATTTTCCTCTGGACCCTAGAGTTGACATGTCAACAGGTCATTCCTCTGTATCTTATTCCAAATTGAATGCATTTAAGGCCAAATTAAGTGATCTCCAACTGATAGATGTGTGGCGGACCTTGCACCCTGGCGACAAGGATTATACTTTTATTCCAACCCCCATCACACATACTCCCGAATTGATTTTTTATTTTTTTGTCAGCCATAGGATCCTGGACTGGCACCCTGAGACATCAATTGAAAGCTGCCCATGGTCAGGCCATGCCTCGGTCTCGCTAATTCTCCAGCTTCCCTTTGTAGGTTTCCAGGAGTGGACATGGAAATGTAACGATTCACTATTTAGGGATTCCGTATGCGAGGGGACAGTCATAGATACTATAAGAAACTTTTTGAAAGACCATGAGGTAGACGAGACTCCTCTCCCTTTTCAATGGGAAGCGCTTAAGGCAGTACTCCGCGGGGTTTTAATTCAACAGGGGTCGAGAGTTAAAAAAATCAGATCCCAAGAGGTAGCCCATACGCTCAACAATCTAGGGAAATTAGAAAGATTGTACAAAAGTAATATGTCCTCAGATGTGTTTATTGATTTACCTTCCGCTAGGAGACACTTATTAGAATTATATGACTTAGCTCACCAAAAATATAGAGATAAATATCGTAAATCTTATTACCAATACGGGGAAAAATATGGTCGTCTCCTAGCGAGAAGGGTTCACCCCAGACCAGCTGCTACGTATATGCCACATATCCGAAATGCCTTTTAATTTAATATTAATATTACTAATATTACTGCCTTTCCTCAGGAAATCTTATCAGCGTTCCAACAATATTATGCTGATTTGTACAATATTCAAACTATACCGCACACCTCTCCTTCCCTCAGGAACTATATAGCATCCACAGCGTTACCAGAATTGGATCCGGCAGTATCTGCGAGCTTAGATTCTGCTTTCACGGTGGATGAGGTGTCTGCGGTAATTAGAAACACTCCTGCTGGCAAGAGCCCGGGCCTGGACAGGTTTACATCCAAATTTTATAAAATGCATGCAGAGATCCTTTTCCCGTTTATGACAAGGGTGTTTTCCTCTATATCGGGAGATTCTTCCTTCCCTGCTCAAAGCTTAGAGGCGCATATTACTGTTATCCCCAAACCCGGTAAGGACCATTGTCTGTGCTCAAATTACAGACCAATTTCTTTAATTAATGTAGATACTAAACTCTTCTCCAAATTAATAGCTAACCGATTGTCCCTGTATCTACCGGAACTGATTCATACAGATCAAGTGGGATTTATTAGCGGAAGGGAGGCCAGGGATAATACACTGAAAACTTTATTGATCACTCACGCGGCCAAAGTCTCCAAGACCCCTATGTGTTTGCCATCTGTAGACACGGAGAAGGCGTTTGATAGGGTGAATTGGACATTTATGTATCAGGCGTTGCGCCAGATAGGACTGGGCCCACGGATGATAGCCAGGATAGCTGCGCTATACTCAGCCCCTAAGGCTCGGGTAAGAGTCAATAGAGGTCTGTCGACTTAATTTCCTAATGTTAATGGTACTAGACAAGGATGTCCACTGTCCCCCCTATTATATGCTATAGTGATGGAACACCTTGCGGTGGCTCTAAGGACTAACCCGCTTGTGCAAGGGATCCAGATTGGGAAACAGCACTATAAGCTGTCCCTATTTGCCGATGATCTGCTAATGTATATATGTATCGTCCCCGCGGACTTCTATACCGGTGATTTTAGAGGAATTAGAGAAATTTGGGGTATTGAGTAATTTCAAAGTAAATTTCGATAAATCCGAAATACTAAATATTTCACACACCCTACCCAGGTACAGTACCTTAGAAACCATACTTCTTTTAGGCATTGTAGCGAGAAACTTAAATATTTAGGGGTCTTTATATCAGCAGACCCGGCTAAACTGTACTGTTAAAATTATGAGCCATTGCTGGGTAAATTGAAGGCGGAATTAGAAAAATATGATCTACTACCTCTTTCTTGGTTTTCTAGAATTAATACTCTTAAAATGGATATTTTACCCAAAATGCTGTATATTTTCCAAACGATACCGATATACTTACCGTCAGCTTACGTAGGCAAAATGCAGCAATTGTGTAGAAAGTTTTTGTGGAAAACAAAGCGTCCCAGAATAGCCCTCCGGTATCTTACTAGGCCTAAAACCCTAGGTGGCGCGGGTGTTCCTGATATTAGATGTTACTACAGAGTAGCCATGCTGACCCGGATAGTTGATTGGTTTCACAATAGAGACAGGAAGAGCTGGGTTTGATTGGAAAATGTGTTATCCCCCATCGATCTTTGCTCCATATTATGGGTGGACAGGTCTGCATTGCAATTGCTTCAACCGTTACCAATTGTCAAATCTGACCTTTTGAAGGAATGGGACAACCTCATCAAGACAGGTCATGTGTCCCCCCTGTTTGATAATCCCTCATTCGCACCGGCGATGAAAGCTAAAAATTTTTTATCCTGGACGGCTCAGGATAATAGGCAGATATGCAGTATACTCCAGAATAAGAGGGTCCCGCCCTTTTCATCTTTGGACGCCAGGGTGCAGAGGCTGCCGACCGCGTGGCTTCTATATAACAAACTGTCCTTCTTCATTATTATGCTCCACGAATAGGCCGATCCACGTGATATCACAGATATACAAGATTTTGATTAAAATATACGCTAACAAGGCTCCCACCTACACGAGATATTGGGAAAAGGAATTGGGGGTAGTTATTTCCCCGTTAGAGTGGGAAAAGGTTTTTATTTTGACCCACAAAATGTCACTTCCTTGTAAGGCCCAAGAGACCAATTATAAAATTATTTCCAGGTGGTACTTATGCCCCACAGATATCCATCGCATGTCTTCCTCACTCTCCGACAGGTGCGGGGCACAATGTTACATATCTGGTGGGAGTGCCCAGGTATTCGTACGTTATGGGCTTGACTGGCTTTACTGGCTTTGACTTGAGAATAACTCCTCAAATGTCATTGTTGTCCATCCTCCCTGGGTCTAAAAAGGCAAGTAAGAAGGATGTGTTTAGGCATTTCCTTACGGCAGCCAGGACAATTATCCCTAGAAAGTGGAAACAGCCCATGGTACCCATCATGAGAGATTGGCTGTCAGAATTAGAAAAAATACAACATATGGAAAGGCTAGTAGCAGAAGATGAGAATAAGATGGAGCAATACAAGCTGATATGGTCCTCTTGGGATTGGTTCAAAGAATCGCCCCAATTTAAATTACTTTGGCCGTGAACTTAATGGAGGGTACAGGAGGTAAGTTACAGGTCTACAATTTAAAAAAAAATTTCATGAAAAACAGTGGATCACTTTTGGTACAGAAATCTAGACCTCAGTGTAACGCTTAGGTGGTTAATGTAAGGTGTAAACAGGAAGCAAAAAACAGGAAAGATAAAAACATTTAATTTTAGGAGAGCAAATTTTCCATTATTAAGGGCAGCTCTCTGTGACTTGGACTGGGAGAAAAAAATGTCCTCAAAGAACACTGAACAGAAAAAGGAATCTTTCAAGTCTGTTCTACAAAATCACACTGAAAAATATATTCCAATGGGTAATAAGTTTAAGAGGTTAAAGAAAATGGCATTCCAAAAATAAAAAAAATGAAGGATCACCTTCATCGTTTGAAAATTATAACGAATATAACAAAATTCATTCCTGGAACCCTGGGAATCCTCCTGTTTGCGATCCCCGGCCACTTGTGGTTAATTAACCTAGTGCCCGGGGATCAAAGTGGAACTGCAGATGAACTCTCAAAGGAGTTTCTCCATTGAGAGTTCATCTGCAGTTCTGTTCACACGGTCACCAGGCTGCTAAGTACAGTCCAGTGACTGTGGGAATTGAACTGCAGATGAACTCCCAATGGAGAAACTCTATTGAGAGTTCGCCTGCAGTCACAGCTGATTGGAGGCATGCCTTCAATCAACTGTGACTGCAAAGTTCCCACAGTCACCAGGCTGTGCTTATCAGCCCAGTGACCGTGGGAACAGAACTGCAGATGAACTCTCAATGGAGAAACTCTATTCAGAGTTTATCTTCAGTTCCACTGCGATCCCCGGGCACTAGAGGTTAATTAATTTCTAGTGCCCAGGGATCGCAGTGGATTCTCAGGGCTGCATTCGTTCATGTAGCCCTGGGAATCCTGTGTGCTATCCCCAACACTGAAGGTTAAATGGGGACAAGACTTCCAATTCAAAACCTCTATTGCTCTCTGATTGGCTGAGGAAAGCTTTTCCCAGCCAATCAGAGAGCACTGAAGGTTTTGAATGGGAAGACTTGTCCCCATTTAACCTCTAGTCCTGGGGGATTGCACACTGAGCTGATCAATAAATGCAGCCGGCAATGCATTAATTGATCAGCACAGCCTGCAGGTTTTTTTTTAAATTTAAAAAAAATGTTTTTTTTAAATTAAAAATCGAGATCAATTAGCAAATATACACCGGTTGTTGGCAAGTGGGAAGGGCTGAATTTGCAGCGAGATCGAGTTTTAAAAACTCGCTCGCTCATCCCTACACTGTACCCCACAGACGGTTACTATGCAAGTTAGGGTCAATAGGTTTAGACAAATCAATTTTTAAATGGATAGAGAACTGGCTTAGAGACCGCATCCAAAGAGTTGTAATTATTGATTCATACTCTGAATGGTCTAAGGTTATTAGTGGTGTACCCCAGGGTTCAGTGTTGGGACCTTCACTGTTTAACATCTTTATAAATGATATAGAGTTTGGGATTTAAAGTACCATGACACCAAACTAGAAATAAGTCCATACAGGATGTCTATATTCTACAATCAGACATGGATGTACTGTTTGATTGGGCAGCCAAGTGGCAAATTACATTTAATATGGATAAATGTAAATAGCTGCAATAATCAAAGCTAGCAAAGTACTCTGAATAGATTGCAGAGATGGAGACATAATCCTGCCCCTGTACAAATCATTGGTTAGACCACATCTGGAATATGCAGTCCAGTTTTGGGCATCAGTTCACAAAAAGGACATTGTAAAATTGGAAAGAGTGCAGAGAGGAGCAACTAAACTAATAAAAGGAAGGAGGAGCTCAGCATTGAGGAGAGACCCCTACTGAATTTACATAGCTGCATAATATCTTAACGCTATATAAATCATTTTTATTATTATTATTAATAATGATAATAATAATAATAATTGATAGCTGTCATCATAACTTGGATGACATGTGTTAGGAATACCACCCAAAAAGTTGTGGTTTTCCAGAAAATGGCAGGCAAAGTATATATATATATATATACATACATACATACATACATACATACACATAAATATACACAAATATATTATTGGCAGCTACAAAGTATTTTGCAGGGTGTCAAGCCACATAAATAAAAACATTTGTACAATGTCTGGCCAAAGAGGAAAGGGCAGCTTTGGCAGGGGTGCTAGCAAGCAAACCAATATGAGTTTGTTTTTAGCTGCAGACCCAAGAACAAGAAGCGCTGCTGTTGGTGGTGGGAGTCCATTATTGCCACACCAGGCAAAAGACGTAGTGGAGTACATGACCCAGCCTGGGTCTAGTGATTCTACCCCCTCTTCATCCCAGTCCCAGACACAGGCCTTACAGGTGTCCCAAACAGTCCATGATACACCTGTTCCTCCTAGTTCCTCATCAGCAGCTGGAAAGTCACGTGTACGGCAGTATGTAGAGGAGTCCCACCGAGGGGTTGGAGAGGCGGACTTACAAGCATTCATTGAAGATGCTCAGTTGTTTGAGTCATCTGACGAAGAGAGTCATTTCACAGGCTTTCCCCCTAGTTACTTTTCACCAGAACACTCTGAGCCAGACGAGCCAATTCAAACTGGCGCCAAAAGGCCGCAGCTTCCTTTCGGCACATATAGGTCTCTCCTGATGATGATGATGTTGTCCTTGATCCGACATGGGGCGAACAAGGAGATCCTCATAAGCAGGAGGAAGAAGAGGAGGAGGAGGAGGAGGAGGAAGAAGAAGAAGAAGAAGAAGAAGAAGAGGAGGAGGAGGTTGCAGAGCGCGCTCAAAGGGGGAGAGGGAGTACGAGGGTAAAAGCTGCCCTTCAATGCATACTTTACTTACCAGTGAGGCAAGACATAGACCTAAATCTTCGGAAGCTGCCCCCACAGCTGTGCCTCAACAACCGCGGACCACCACCACGAGCACCAGATCCAGAGCACCTTTCGGCACAGTTAAATGTTCGCCAGTGTGGGCATTTTTTAATGTCCATAGTGATGATACCACTATGGTAATCTGTAATCTGTGTGCTCAATACTTGAAACGAGGTAAAAACCCAAACAAACTTGGAACAAGCTGTATGGGCACCCATTTAAAAAGCCACCATCCAGTAACCTGGCGTGAAAACCTGGTGAAAGAACAGAGCTCTGTGCAACCACCTCCGGCCAAGAAGCCAGCTCCAACTGCTCGATCCTCCTCCGCTGCCTTTCCTTCTTCTGCCACTACAGTTTCTAGTGCTGCTGCCAGGAATTTGAGTGTGGCATCTAGACGATCATTACCTTTTTCAGGCAGCACTAGTGTTGAGCAGCAGCTCCAACGCAGATCGGCTGCTGTCTGTGGCGTTGCTAGCAGTCAGGACCAGGCATCATTGCCATCCCCCACAACGTCTACCCCATCATCCAATGTCTCTGTGGTTAGTAGTGTTGGTCGAATAGCTCACTATTCGATTCGGCAGCTATTCTGCCGAATATAGCAAAAAAATTCGGGTGGTCGAACATCGAATTCGAACACCAATAAAGTCAATGGGAGAAAAATTCGGGTTTGTTTCAGCACTGTGTAGAGCAGTGTTTTTCAACCGCTGTTCCGCGGCACACTAGTGTGCCTTGAGAGATCTTCGGGTGTACTAACACCCCCTCTGCAGATTCTACTGATTAGTCGTCAACTGCTGCACGGGCATCAAGATGGGAAGAGCACGTTCAAAGCCTTTTGGCATCTCCTTATACTCCTCACCCTAGTGGCCCTCTACCTCTACTCTTTCTCTGAGGTTTATTCCTTGATATGGAGCTGTGTAACTGGCAAATATATTTTTTATCGATCACCCCCCTCAGGGCCCTCTGCTTTTATCTACTTTGAGGTCTATATCACTTGTAATGGAGCTGTGAATCATAACTAAGACATTTGTATTTTTAGTAGAGAAATACATTACATACATTTTTCTGTCCTTTTGGATGGATAGCAAGTGGTATCAAAAATAAATATGTGTATTTTTTTTACAGAAATACAGACATTTTTCTGTTTATTTTGCTAGGTAGCAAGTGTTAGCAGAAATAATTCTCTATTTTTTTTACAGAAATACAGAATTTTTTCTGTTTAGCAATATTATTGATAAATAATAAGATAAATTAAATGCAGATTTTAGAAAAAAAAAATATTTACATTTTTAGTTGACATCCCGGGTGTGGTAGATTTTAAAGCAGGGTGCTGCACAAAGTCCAACATCACAGTCAGGACAGTAGAACCTGGTTTCTTTGCGTTTCTTCCTTCCTCTGTCATCGGTCTTTGAGCAGCAAACCACGCACATCCTTGTAGGTGCTGCCTTTTTCGGGGTTGGTGGGATGTATTCAACCAGTCAGGCGTTCTGGGTTGACAATAGTGGAAGCACGACGTCCAGGTCTATTCATAGCCACTGATGGTGTTTGGTGGTTCTTGACTATGGATTCAGAAACTTGCAAAATGAAGTCTGAATGATTCACAGGCCTGGTGTTTTTTTTTTTTTTGTATAGAACGTAGGCATTCCATAGGCACTGCTCAACTAGATGCCTGAAAATCTTCTTGTAATACTTCCTTTGTTTTTTCCTCATCGCTGGGTAGAATGTCATGGCTTGGTCAGCTCTGTCCACACCTCCCATAGTGCTGTTGTAGTCAATCACCACCTGTGGCTTCATCACTTCTTTCCCACGATTTGTGTGTACCAGAACGGTGGAGGCATCATGGACCGTACTCATCAGGCACACATTTTCTTGTCATGCCATCTTAGCGCCATCATCTTTCCTTTCTGCCAGGCAACAATTTCTCCTGTCTTTAGCTTCCCTCTTGCAAACAGTGCTGGCAGGTTGCGCCGGTTAGCCCTAACGGTTCCATACGCATCCGTTCTGTGTTGCAGAAGGAACTCATAAAGCTCAGGAGAGGTGTAGAAATTGTCAGTTGTGACACAATAGCCCTGACCTAGCAATGGCTCAATGAGGGATAGCACTGAAAAATCGCTATCGCTGCTTTCAAATTTCTGCAAAACAGCGCTTGCGCCGGCGAGATGCCGTTTGGATGTCATGCGGTCTCCAGCAAACAGTCAGGAACATCAAGGTCAAAGACAAAGTGATACATTCAGGAAGTATGCAGCTTTAATGCAGCTTTTTGGTTCAAAAATGGAAAAGGATCTGGGGGTTCTGGTAGGTCATGGACCTAATAACAAAATGCAATGCCAAGCTGCATTATCTAAAGCTAGCAAAATACTTTCTTGTTTTAAAAGAGGAATAGACTGCGGAGATGGAGATATAATCCTGCCCCTGTACAAAAGATTGGTCAGACCACATCTGGAATTTGCAGTCCAGTTTTGGGCACCAGTTCACAAAAAGGACATAAATGTTCTTGTTGTTGAATTGGCGAGAGTGCAGAGAAGGGTAACTAAATTAATAAAAGGAATATAGGAGCTCAGCTATGAGGAGAGATTAGCTAAACTGAATCTATTCTCCCTTGAGAAGAGAGGTTTAAGGGGGGATAAGATCACCCTGTATAAATTCATAAAGGGTCCATATAGAAAACTCTCTTCCCCTTTATTCACTTTGAGATTATTACAAAGAACAAGAAGACACTCTTTGCATCTGGAGGAAAAGAAGTTTAAGCTCTGGATAAGGAAGGGATTCTTCACTGTAAGGTCTGTGAAAATGTGGAATCGTCTCCCTCAGGAAGTAGTTTCAGCAACTCTATCACCCTAGGTCATCCCACCACTCTGCATACCTCACATAATGTTTTAGCCTTACTGAAAAACATGCACACACAACATATGTCAGCACAAAGACTGAGTGGATATGAAGTTTTGTTGCTATCTAATCGTCAGCTTCATATTAAATACTCAGCACCCACATTTAGTCCAATGGATATACTAAATACCCTATTCGGATATAAAGGAGAGCAGGATGGTTTGAATCCTCCTCACGATTTATTGAACTCATATATGAACACACCTCACCTAGACCTGACTTACAGTCCACGCCCATTAAAGGAGCTCTAGATATTTTTGTGGATGGATCCTGTTCCCGCTCTAGTAACAACACTTATCATGCGGGACATGCTGTAGTTCAACTCCCTGATGTTATTTTGGAATCAAATCCTATACCTTTTCAGTCAGCCCAAGCAGCTGAACTGATTGCTTTCTTTAGAGCTTGTTGTCTTTTTGAGGGAAGAGATGTGAATATATACACTGATTCTAAACATGCCTTTGGGGTTGTACATGATCATGGGGTAATCTGGCAGAGAAGAGGCTTCATAGCTGCAGATGGGAAGCAAATCTCACATTCTACCCTAGTACATGATCTTCTGGCTGCCATCCAATTACCAAGCAAAGTTGCTACCGTCCATTGTAAAGCACATACTGACCTTCAAACGGACATAGCGAAAGGAAATGCCCTAGCTGGTAAGGCAGCATAGGAGGCTGCTGTTAGGGAGGCAGCAACAGTTCAAATGCCCTCCCTAGTCCCAGAAATTACCCTTACTGACAAATTATTGCTAAGTCTCCAGGATTTGGCAACAAGTAGTGAATGGCAGTCAGTAGGTGCAGTACAAAATCCTGATACAGGTCTTATCTGCAAAGAGGGGAAACCATGTATTCCAGTTGCAAGTGCCCCAGTTTTAATTGCACAATATCATGGCCTTGGCCATAGGGGAGCACAGGCAACCACTGACCTCATTAGGAGAGATTTCTTCATACCAAGCCTTAGATCAAAGGTACAGTCCTATGTTTCACAATGTATTATATGTCTTAAAAACAACCCAAATAACTCAAAGAAGGCCCAACACCAGCATCTGAGTTACCAGACTTCACCATTCACTCATTTACAAAGTGACTTTACCCATATTCCAAAGACAGGAAGAAAGCAGGAGTATGCCCTTGTAATTGTGGATATGTTCTCTAGGTGGCAGGAGGTTTTTCCTACTACCTATGAAACCACACAAATTGTGGTAAAGATTTTGTTGCAAGAGATCATCCCCAGATGGGGATGTCCGGTCCAAATCAACTCAGACAATGGACCAGCTTTTGCGTCCAGGGTATGTAAGGAGCTTTCCAAAGCCCTTAGGATTGACTGGAAGTTCCACCTCCCCTTCCACTCTCAGAGTTCTGGGGTAGTAGAAAGGATGAATAGAACAATTAAGGAAAAACTAAGGAAAATTACTGGAGGTACGTTTACTAATTGGAAAAAGTTTTTGCCTGTAGCCCTAGCAGAGATTAAGATGCAGCCTAATAAGAATACTGGTTACTCACCATTTGAGGTCCTAATGGGGAGACCCTTCCCTACTCATTGGGGTCCAAAAGCCCCTGTGATAGAAAAAAGGGGATCTAGAAGTAGTACAGGCAGGATATGTAAGAAAACTTGTAGAAACTTTAGATCAAGTTGAGAAAAATGTTGCTCGTGCCTGTCCTTTCTCTCCACAGGAACCTACGCATCCTTTCCAGCAGGGAGATGTAGTGATAGTCCAGCACCTGGCAAATGGACGGAAACAGATTGAGTTCCTGTTTGGACCACCCACTCAAGTGGTAGCAGTCACCAGGACAGCGATTCTCACGGAGGAGGCTCCAATTTGGATTCACGCTAGCAGAGTAAAAAGAGGGTGAAGCAGGTGTGAAATCCCTGAAGAGTGCCCTATCACAGGCTGAAGATGTTGAACTCACAGGATTCTGGGAGAGTGCTTTGCCTATTGACGATTTGTAACTTGTGTATATTTCTGCCTATATGGCTTACAACTACATGTATCTATCACCCTGAAGAGATACCTTTTCTGTGTGGCACACAGAGGAACACGTCAAGAGTAAAAAGGACAATTGAGGCTGAAGTATCAGTCCATTTGGGAGATAATAGTATTGTGAAACTAATGAGAGCTCTGAATGTTAGTTCTATTTGTTTGCAGAACCCCCTTAACCCAAGGCATGTTACACACACATGTTTAATATCAGTGGCCACTCCACAG
The DNA here is from genome assembly GCF_032062135.1 of Pyxicephalus adspersus. Taxonomy (NCBI): domain Eukaryota; kingdom Metazoa; phylum Chordata; class Amphibia; order Anura; family Pyxicephalidae; genus Pyxicephalus; species Pyxicephalus adspersus. The sequence goes on from NC_092871.1 coordinate 69,739,961, forward strand.
AGCATAATAGCACATCTGTGGTATAGCAGACAACAGTATCCCAAATTCACATTACCCTCCCCCATATACTAAGAGGAGCAGTGTCAGAGAATAGATTTGCTGTAGATTATCTATTGCTTAAGCATAATCTAGGATGCCAGAGTTTTAAGGGTATGTGTTGTTTCAACCTATCAGATCATTCAAAGTCCATAGAGGAAGAAATACAGGCATTAGAAGAAATTGTACAAGGTATTAAACAAGATGTCAGATCATCCTCATGGTGGATTGGTTTCTGAGCTGGTTACCTGATATTAGCTGTTTGAAAACGCTCTTTACGTATGGAATTATTATAATCGTCTGTCTAATCCTACTGTGTTGCTGTATTCAGTGCATTCACTCCTTATTGCAAGCATTTCAGGCGTTCTGCCCTAGAACAAGGGACGTTGGACATGAGTACATTGAGTACCTACAGATGAATCATAAGAGGTAAAGTCGTATTCGTGACTTAAGAGGGGATTAAAAGGGCTTGAGACACTCCATTTTGTTTCCTATTTTAGTTTTTAGTTATGAGAGCTAGATGTATTCCTTGGTTGTTTAGACTATATGTGTATAAACCTGATGTTCTGCCAAGATGAGTGTCCTTGTTAATTCTGCTAAACTCAGATAATGTCGACTGTTTATGAATAACAAGATGTTTTGTACGTGTCTGAAATTATGTAGCTAAACAGTTTCATTTTAGAATATATATACTAGTGATTTTCCATTCTAATAAATGAGCATGCGCTATGGCATATTGTTATGATATATAAACTAGATGTTTGTTATAAAAAAGTTGGAGATTGCTTGATACCTTACGAGTGTATGCGTCGTTCTGATGCTGTTCTGATGCAATGAGAGACTCTGGGATGGATTGAGGGATGGATTGAGATGGGAGAGGAATAGAGCCAAGAACCTTTCAGGACCTTTTAGTCGCTGGTAAAATAGCTCAGGTGTGTGGCTGTACCAAGGGCCCCACTGCCTCCATGCACCACACCGACCAAGTTATGGCGGATGGCTAGCTTTTGCTCACACAGACGCTGGAGCATGTGCAGGGTGGAGTTCCATCTAGTCACAGTGTCACAAATCAGTTCATGCGGTGGAAGCCTCTGTTGGTGCTGGATCTTGATAAGCGCCGTGGCGGCAGTAGGGGATCAGCCTACATGGCTGCAGATGGAGCAAGCCTGTCTCTGTAAGTCCTGCAGTCCTGGGTTCAGTAAGTTTGCAATGCAGGGCACATGTGTTATGTGGCCCATGTGCAGCACATCCACAAGATTGGCCCCGTTGTCGCACATTACGTTGCCAGTTGTGAGCCAGGAGGTTGTCAGCAAAGCCTTAACCTCTCTGCAAAGCGGACAAGAGTTCTCTGGCGGTGTGACTTTTCTCTCCAAGGACACCAGTTTCAGCACTGCCCGGCAACGTGTGTGCTTAAGGGAGCCGTAGTGGCGTGCACGCCTAACCACAGTGTCCTCCGCTGCTGGCCTTTCAGAAGTTTTGAAAAGAGAGGGTTTTCTGGTAGAAGAAATAGGGGAGGAGGAGGAGGAGGGAGATGACCGGGGTGGACCTGTCCTCTCCCTCCTCCTCTGAGAGGATCGTGGACAGCATTGGTAACTGGCATCCAGAGATGGGTACTGGGCAGGCGGCATCAGTTACAGCATTCAGTGGGGAAAGAAAATCCTATTGAGCTTGAGTCTAGCCTGGCATCTAGAGCTGGGTACTGGACAGTGGGCAGGCAGCAGCAGTAATAGCAGGAAGAGTAGGCGGTGGGCCCTGAGTAGTGTGGATGGCATTGTAAGCTGGCATCTAGAGATGGGTACTGGGGGGAGGAGGCGGCGGGCCCTGAGACGGAGCAAGGGCGGCAATATTGTTTGAGGCCATGACCTATATGGACAGTGTAGAAGCTTTAGCTACTGGAGACATTGCTGTGTAGGGGACTGCCTTTTCCTATCTGCTAGCTGTAACTTTCTAAAATGCGTAATGAACAGCCTTCTTACCTGGCATCTACAGATGGGTACTGGGTATTGGGCAGGCGGGAGCAGTAACAGCAGGAGGAAGAGGTGGTGAGCTCTGGAACAAAGTGTGGATGGTAATATTAACTGGCATGTAGAGTAGGGTACTGAGCAGGCGGCAGCATCAGTGAAAGCCGGAGGAAAAGGCGGTGAGCCCTGAGAAGTGTGGATGGCATTGTTAACTGGCATCCGGAGAGAAACCACATGAAAGAGATTGGGCTGGGAGGAATCAGCAGGGAAAGAAAACCCTGTTGAGCTGAAGTCTAGTCTGGCATCTAGAGCTGGGTACTGGGAGGAGGAGGCAGTGGGCCCTGAGACGGAGCAAGGAGACCATTAGAAGTTAAGGCCATCACCTATATGGACAGTGTAGAAGCTCTAGCTTTTGGAGACATGAATGGATGAGCGAGATTCCAATCTGTCCCTACCTACTATGTAGCCAAACCACATGAAAGGGATTGGACTTGGAGGAATCAGCGGGGAAAGAAGACCCTGTTGAGCTGGAGCCTAGTCTGGCATCTAGAGCTGGGTACTGGGAGAAGGAGGTGGTGGGCCCTGAGACGGAACAAGGACGGCATTAGTGGTTGAGGCCATCACCTATATGGAGAGTGTAGAAGCTGTAGCTATTGGAGACATGAATGGATGAGCAAGATTCTAATCTGTCCCTACCTACTATGTAGTTAAACCACATGAAAGGAATTGGGCTTGGCGGAATGAGCGGGGAAAGAAGACCCTGTTGAGCTGGAGTCTAATCTGGCATCTAGAGCTGGGTACTGGGAGGAGGAGGCGGTGGGCCCTGAGACGGAGCAAGGAGGGCATTAGAAGTTAAGGCCATCACCTATATGGACAGTGTAGAAGCTGTAGCTATTGGAGACATGAATGAATGAGCGAGATTCCAATCTGTCCCTACCTGCTACTATGTAGCAAAACCACATGAAAGGCATTGGGCTTGGCGGAATCAGCGGGGAAAGAAGACCTTGTTGAGCTGGAGTCTAGTCTGGCATCTAGAGCTGGGTACTGGGAGGTGGAGGCGGTGGGCCCTGAGACGGAGCAAGGAAGGCATTAGAAGTTGAGGACATCACCTATATGGACAGTGTACAAGCTGTAGCTAGTGGAGACATTGCTTTGTAGGGCACTGA
>NC_092871.1:69743385-69821772 GCF_032062135.1 Pyxicephalus adspersus
GCATTGGTAACTGGCATCTAGAGCTGGTTACTGGGCAGGCGGCAGCATCAGTAACAGCAGAAGAAGGAGGCTGTGGGCCCTGAGACGGAGTGTGGACGGCATTATTAACTGGCATCTAAAGTTGGGTACTGGGCAGCAGCAGTAACAGCATGAGGAGGAGGCATTTAGCACTGAGACGGAGTGTGGACGACATTAGTAATTGGCATCTAGAGTTGGGTACTAGGCAGGCAGCAGCAGTAACAGCATGATTCGAAGGCGGAGGGCTCTGAGACGGAGTATGGATGGCATTAGTATCTGACATCTACAGTTGGGTACTGGGCAAGCGGCAGCATCATTTACAGCAGGAGGAGGAGGAAGAGGTGGTGGGCTCTGAGACAAAGTGTGGACTGCATTCGTATCTGTCATCTAGAGTTGGGTACTGGGCAGCAGCAGTAACAGCATGAGGAGGAGGCATTTAGCACTGAGACGGAGTGTGGACAACATTAGTAATTGGCATCTAGAGTTGAGTACTAGGCAGGCAGCAGCAGTAACAGCATGATTCGAAGGCGGAGGGCTCTGAGACGGAGTATGGACGGCATTAGTGTCTGGCATTTAAAGTCAGGTACTGGGCAGGCGGCAGCATCATTTATAGCACGAGGAGGAGGCAGTGGGCTCTGAGACGGAGTATGGACGGCATTAGGGTCTGGCATTTAAAATCAGGTACTGGGCAGACGGCAGCATCATTTACAGCAGGAAGAGGAGGAGATGGTGGGCTCTGAGACAAAGTGTGGACTGCATTCGTATCTGGCATCAACAGTCAGGTACTGGGCAGGTGGCAGCATCATTTACAGCAGGTGGAGGAGGCGGTGGGCTCTGAGACGGATCGTGGACTGCTTTAGTATCTTGCATCTAGAGTTGAGTACTGGGAAGGCGGCAGCAGTAACAGGCAGTAGGAGGCGATGGGCCCTGTTACGGAACGTGGACCACATTGGAGGTTGGGGTCATAACTGCTATGGACAGTGTAGAAGCTGTAGCTAATTGAGACATTAATGGATTAACGAAAATCATACTTTCCATACCTACTATCTAGTGAAACCACATAAAAGGGAAGGAACTTGGTGGAATACGCAGGGAAATACATACATTTTTTATCATTTGTGGATATCTAGCAAGTGCTATCACAGTTAAATATATGTATTTGTTTCACATAAATACATACATTTTTATGAGTTTTAGGATACATATTCAAGTGCTATCATAATAAAATATCTGTATTATTTGGTGAAACATATGATTTTTTATGGGCTTTTGGATAGATACCAACTACCAAGTGCTATCAGAATTAAATATCTGTATTGTTTGTATAATAATACATCAATTTTTATGGCTTTAGGGATATATAGCAAAGTGGGATCAGAACTAAAGACCTGTATTTTCTGTAGAGAAATATAGAAATTTTTATGGTCTTTTGGATCGATACAAAGTGCTATCAGAATTAAATATCTAGATTTTTGGAAGAGAAATATAGAAATTTTTATGGCTTTGGAGATATATAGCAAAGTAGGATCGGAATGAAATATCTCTATTTTTTGGAGAGAAATACATACATCTTTATGTCTTTGATAGATGGCAAGTTGTAGCCTTTTTTTATAGAAAAATAGAAATTTTGCTGTTTATTTTGATAGATAGCAAATAGTATCAGATTTGAATATCTATTTTTTTAAAGAAATACAGACATTTTTATGGATTTTTTTAGAGATAGCAAGTGGTATCAGAATGAAATATGTGTATTCTTTTACAGAAATACATACATTTTGCTGTTTGGTTTGATAGATTGCAAGAGTTATAATAATTTATGCTAACTTGCTATCTATCAAAATAAACAGAAAAATGTCTTTATTTCTGTAAAAAAATACATATAATTAATTCTGATACCACTTGCTATCTAAGAAAATGAACAGAAAAACTTCTGTATTTCTGTAAAAAAATACAGATAATAATTTTATTAGCTATTAGAACATACTCCACATAATCCACTACCGCTTTCTGTTGTTCAGCCAGCCGCTGCAGAATGTAAAAGGTGGAATTCCAATGTGTGGCCACATCACAAATTAACCGGTGCACTGACAGGTTGAGATTTCGCTGTAACTCCACCAATCTGGCACTGGTGTACCACCAACAGAAATGCGCTGAAAACTTTCTGGCCTTCAGCAACTGCGGCTGGAGGCCTGGGTAATTCTTAAGGAAGCGCTGCACTATCAGGTTCATGACGTGAGCCAGGCAAGGTATGTGTGTGAGTTTACCACAACGCAGGGCTGCCAGAAGATTGGCCCCGTTGTCACACACGACCTTGCCTGGCTGAAGTCTGTTAGGAGTTAGCCATATGTCCTCCTGCTCCCGCAAGGCACTTAGAATGGCTGCGCCCGTGTGGCTGAGGGAACCCAGGCTTCACAACCTCAGGACTGCGTGGCAACGTCTGAATTGTGCACCGAAATGCAAACTGCAGGTTGTTGCTGGCGGTGAACAGATGCTACCGAATGGGAGGTGCTGGTGCTGGGTCTCCATGGCCAAGTGTCCCTGGAGGAAGAGGTTGAGGCAAGAGTCAAAGGAGGAGGTGGAAGTGGAGGTTGAGGAGGAAATTACATGGTGATGTGCTCTGGGCAGAGTTAGGTATGCAGGCCTTGCTGCAGCTGCATCCTCCCCTACTGCCACCAAAGTTACCCAGTGAGCTGTATATGAAATATATCTTCCCACTCCATTTTACTCGACCAACTGTCGGTTGTCAGGTGCACCTTGCCAGAAACTGAGTGCTGCAGGGCCATGGACACATTGCTCTGCACGTGTTCATGCAAAGCAGGAACACATTTTTCTGCAAAATACTGTCGCTTAGGCATAACGTACTGTGGGTTCATGCAGAGGAATGCATAATGGAACGCATTGGAGTCCACCAGCCGGTAAGGGAGGAGCTCTAACGCAATCAGCTGTGCAATTGCTGCATTGATCAGCTTTGTTTTGGGGTCGTTTGGGCCCAATTTCCTTTTGCGCTCCAGCATCTGGGGGATGGAAGGTTGGATGCTGCTAATGCTAACCACAGAAACATTGGACAATGGGGAAAAAGTTGTGGGGGATGGCAATGATGCCTGGTCCTGAATGCTAGCAACGCGACAAACAGCAGCCGATCTGCGTTGGAGCTCCTGCTCACCACTGGTGGACCCTGAAAAAGGTAATGCTCGGCTACATGCCACGCTCAAATTCCTGGCAGCAGCACGGGTAACTTTGGTGGCAGAAGGAGGAAAGGCAGCGGAGGAGGATTGAGCAGTTTGAGCTTGCTTCTTGGGCGGAGGTGGTCGCACAGAGCTCTGTGCTTTGACCAGGTGTTCCCGCCAGGTTACTGGGTGGTGGCTTTTTAAATGAGTGCTCATGCAACTTGTTCCAAGTTTGTTTGGGTTTTTGACTCGTTGAAAGTGTTGAGCACACAGTTTACAGATGTCCATAGTGTTGTCATCACTATGGACATTAAAAAATGCCCACACTGGTGGACATTTACCTGGGCCGAAAGGTGCTCTGGAGCTGGTGCTCATGGTGGTGGTCTGCGGTTGTTGAGGCATAGCTGTGGTGACAGCTTCCGATGATTTACGTCTATGACTTGCCTCACTGGTACTTGGAGAAATGGAGGGGGGCAACAAACATGGAGGGGGGCATCCCTGCTCTAATTGGAGGGCCCTAGGCATCATGGGGGAGGTCCCTAGGCATTGTGGGAGGGTTGAATTCGGGCATTTGAATTCTGCAAAATTCGGGTCGGGTCCCCCCGAATTCGAGCGGTCATATTCGGGTCGAACATTAGGACAACTCGAATTCGAACAACAACACTAATCCTGATTCCATGAGGCAATCGGATGTTCCCTCGATCAACAGTCACTGTTATTTTACTTTAAAGCCTTAATACCCAGTTATATTCTGTGCTTCTAGAAAAGCATCCAGCTTTTTCTTAAAACAATCTATAGTAGTTGCTGAAACTACTTCCTGAGGGAGACGATTCCACATTTTCACAGACCTTACAGTGAAGAATCACAATATAAACAAAAATTTCTACGCAAAAAAAATAGGATCACTTTTTGCATCAAAAAATGACAGAATTAGAACGCTAGGGGGGTTAACTGTCTGTGAGGTACAGTGTCAAATGCTTTAGCAAAATCCAAGTACACTATACCAACTGCTACTCTACCTGTTTACTTACTTTCTCATAAAAAGAGAGTAAATTTGTTTGACAACTTTTGTCTTTCTTGAAGCCATGCTGACTATCATCTTTATGTGGTTCTTTATCAAACTCTCTAGGACCTTTCCAACTATGGACATTAAACTAACTGGTCTGTAGTTGCCTGGTAATGACTTTGCTTATTTTTATAGATAAGAACCACATTGGCCTTACACCAATCGGTACAGCAAGTGCCTTCAATCAGCTGTAACCGCAAGCAATACCAGGGCAATAGAGGTTGAATGGAGATACGTATCTCCATTCATTACCTCTACTGCTTTGTGATTGGCTGGAAAATAGGAAACCCTTATGACAGCTCAAGCATCATCAGGATTTCCCTTTCCTCAGCCAATCAGGGGAGCAGAGCTCTAAGCATAGTAAAGTTCTGCTGTTTGCTCTGCTCCCTGATTGGCTGAGGAAAGAGAAATCCTGATGATGCTTGAGTTGTCATCAGGATTTGCTATTTCTCAGAGCACTAGAGATGAATGGGCACAAGTCTCCCCATTCATCTCTAGTGCTGAATGGCTGAGAAATGTAAAACCTCAGCCAGAGCACTAGGGGGCGAATGGAGAGGCTTGTCCTCATTTAACCCCTAGTGCCCTGCAATCCCTCTCTGTCGGGAGGATTTCCAGGGCTGTGTTCATTGCATTTATTTTTTTAAAAATAAAAAAAAGTTTAATTACACAAACACACACACATTAATAAAATATTTTAACATTAAAGCCTTGTCCTATTTTTTACTTATATTTTAACCCTTTCAGGGAATGAGTAAGGGGATTTATGTACCCCTGTACTCATTCCCCAGGGTGGGGCGGTGGAGATCTGGGAGTCTCCTTATTAAAGGGGGCTTCCAGATTCCAAGGTCCTGCTAAAAATGTTTATAAAAGCCCCCATTGTTTTCAATGGAAGCTTTCATAAAAGCTTAAAAACGCTTGAAAAAGCCTCCATTGAGTTCAAGGGAAGTGTTTTCCTGCTTTTATCCAGTGTTTTAATTTTTTAAATGTTGCAAGCAACGTTTAAGATAACGCTCAAAAAAGTGCCTGAAGGAAACGTCCTACTGTAGATTAGCCCATGGGAATGCATGGGGACTTCAAACATGGGCTTTAAAAAGCCTCAGGTTAAACGCTGGGGAAACAGTCCGTGTAGACTAAAGCTGCATACACACGTCCAATAATTATCGTTAGAAACGACCGACGAACGACTGATGAACAACCGATTGGCGAAAAAAAAGTGACCAAGGACACCGACGAACGAGGATTGTCGTTGGAAATGAACGACCGCCACTGTGGATCTGATTGGCCGACGATCTTTAACTATCTATTGTGTACGGTCGTTCAGTGATCATGCATGTTTCTGCGGTACACTTTCTCCTTTACATGTCCCTCCCTGCATCGTTCAAGCGATTGTATCTAGCGTGTGGACACTGTTGGTGGATTATATATGTAGGCACCACCAGACCTGACCCCTCATCCAGAAATGGTCCCCTCCCAGGGGGGACAGAGGTGAGCATAGCCCCCCAGACACTTAGAGGCAACCTGCTTCTCCTGCCCCTCCACACTTCCCGGCCCTCCCTCCCTGCCACCCCCCAAAGCCCCCCCAGGTCCAATGAGCCTGCTCGTAAGCCCAAACCCACTCCCAGGAACCACCCCACATCTTCCCAACCTGAAGCCCAGGCCCCCTTCTAACCCCAAGCCACCACTTCCCCAGCCCAGGCCTCTGTCCTAGAATCCCAACCCACAGCCACCCCCTTCCCAGGCCCCAGACCGGTCCCAGCACCTCAGGACCCACCTCAGGTCCGCCTCCAACCTTCCGGCCACCCAACACAGTCCTCAGGCCCTGAGCCAACTCTCTGACCCACACACACCCCCCACTTACCCTGAAGCCCCGGCCCAAGCTTCTTCCCCACCTGCCTCAGAATCCCCCATCCAACCCATGGCCCACACTCCCACAGACCCAGCCCCCCGCCAACAGACCCCAGTCCCCTCTACCCTAGACCTGACCTCAGAGGAGGCCTTTCCCCCCCTGCCTATTCCCTCTACAGTGGATACCAACAGTATTCACAAGAGAGGGAAAAGAAAACATCCCCAGAGCCCTGCCGTGGAAATGGACTTGTCCAAGAAACAGCAGGCAAAGGAGGAAAAAGAGGAGGCCCTCTCCCACCCCCAGGTACCATTCTGGGAACTAGACAAAGAGGGAACACCCTCACTCTTAGGGTAAGTTTTACAGCTCCGGCTGAATAGTCACTTCTCTCCAGCTCATCATGGCTAGGATCTTGGTCTTTTCCATCAATGTATAGAGCATAAGGGATGCATTCAGAAGGCAGACTGCGCTCAGCTTCGTGGATACCCAACCGGCAGACACTGTCATGTTGCGGGAATGTGCCCCTCCCCCCCTAGGAGGTACAGTCATCTGTCTTCCCAATGGACCTGGGGTCCCTCTTTCTGGTCTGGGGGTGGTGATTGCAAGTCAGCAGGTGTAACCATTATGATCAGGGGTGGACCTTTAATGCCTGACGCTGTGCATGAGCCTGCCTGGGGCCGACTACTGGTCATAGATGGTTCATGGGCAGGAGAGCCCATTAGGCCCATCAACGTGTATACCTCCCCTGAAAACAATGAGCAACTGGAGCTTTTCCAGACTCTGAGGACTCAACTTGCCTATTGACTCAAAGTTGGACATTACCTCCCGCCTTCCCAAGGAGATGATGGCCAAAGCTTCCTTGAAGGACATCATGGGCCCTATTGGGAACAGCTCAGTGATCTACTACTGGTGCCACCCCGATGGATCCGTCCGCTCGAGGATTGACTTCATCTTCACATGGAGAGAGGTAAGGTGCAACAGCCACGCCATGGTCCCTTGTTTCTTCTCAGACCACAGGGCTATTCTCTTTCAGGATGACCTCGTGGAGGGCTTCGGCCCAGGCTCCTGGAAGCTGAATTAGCCCTGTTGGAAAGAGAGGAACTGTTGGAGGAACTGAGGGATGAGTATGTCAACTGGAGGGAGGACAAGAGACATTTTACTAAGTTAAAAGTAAATGGTGGGAGTTCGTGAAAGTTAAGCTTTGCATCCTCTTTCAAGCAAAGGGACACCAACAGGTGTGCGCGAGGAAGACAGAATTCAAGCGACTGCAATGGGAGCTGCAGTCCTTGCAGGATCTCTACTATTGTGGCTGGGACGTTAGCCGAGATCTGGAGGAGACCAAGAGGTGCTTGAAGGAGCACTTTGAGAAGAATTCTAGATGCATCATCTTCCGTTCCAAGGTGGAAAATGTCCAGAAAGGTGGGAAATGTAATTTTTTCTACTTCAGGAACTCTACTCAGGCCACACCCCTCTTGCTGAGCTGTGGGACTCCACTAGAACACTCTAAAGAGGGAAGTCAGAGGCAATAGAAGTGGTCAACGACTTCTACTGGACCCTCTACTCTCCCAAAGAAACTGATGAAGACGCTGCAAACAGGTTAATGTAAGGTATTTCTAACACTCTTAATCCTTCGCCAACGTCCCTCTCACTTTGGAGGAGCTGTCCTCTGCCGCTAAATCCTTTAGGCGAGGTGGGACCCCTGGATGCCACAGTCTCCCAGCGGTGCTCTGTGTAGCGCTATGTTACTTTGTCAACCCTGGACCTGCTCGAGCTGTACGAGGAGATGGTGTTGGAGGGCAGAATGCCTGCATCATCGAGAAAAGTCATAATTACAATCCTGTAGAAGCAGAAAGACGAGAAGTGTAACCTCAGGAAATGGCGTCCCATCTCCCTCTTGAAGGTGGACTACAAGATCCTCGCCAAGGTACTGGCCAACTGGCTGAAGAAGGTTATCAGACAGATCAACCATCAAGACCAGACTTGCAGCATCCCAGGGTGCAGGAATGCGGACAGCCTCACGCTGGTGAGAGCCACAGTACACTACATCCAGGACCACAACATCCTCACAGCTCTGGTCAGCCTTCACCAGGAGAAGGCCTTCGACCGTGTCTCTCACAGGCTCATGCTTGGAGCCCTTTATAAGTATGGACTTGGTGAAATGTTTTGTTCATATGTTAACCTGATGTACCTTGACATCCATAGCACAGTGCTGGTGAATGACTCTAAGACTGACCCCTTCCTGGTCCTCCTGGGGTCGGACAAGGCTGCCCTCTTTCACCTCTTCTTTTTGAAGACAGAATCCAGATATGAAAGAGAGATCACCGCACCAGGACGAGACTGAAAGGAAGCAAAGTGTTCGCTTTACATGGACCACATAATGGTGTTCTGCGCAGATGGGCGTTCCATCAATGCGCTTGTCTAGATCTGTGAAAACTTTGGCTGAGTTTTGGGGGCAAGAGTCAACTGCGGAAAGTCAGAAATCATACTCTTCAGGAATTGGTACCTGCCTTCTTCTGTGACCATCCCATTTGACATCAAACCAGATTTCATCATGATCTTTTATGCATGCCAGGAATTTATGTAGGTACAGGCACTGCTCATTCTGCATAATCAAGGAGGGGGACAGCCCTGCAACTTCTTCTGGCAGTGCCCCTACGCCCAAGCCATGTTAAAGACCTTGGGACAGGAAGTGAACCAATTCGTCTCGAGGACATCCATCACATACTGAGCTCATTTCCACGGTGAATACACAGAAGAGGAAGTCGAAGGAGTTTGGAGGATCATGAACTGTTTTAAGGAGGCTATTTGGTGCACCAGGAAGCACCTTATCCATCGGAGGGTGGAGATGTCCATCGAAGGCTGCTGCAGACTGGCCCCCAGTCTGCTCAGGGACTATTACCTTATGGACTTTCCCGAAGAGGAAGAGGACATCTTTATTTTTTAACCCCAGTGCTTGTATGGGTAATGATTCTGAGCCAATACTGGCCATTATTGAAAATTGTAGTTGAAATGGTGTATCATATTAATGGCGTAATTTCTTTTTGAATTAGGTCATAAAGCATTATTTGGTATTGTCCCTAGGACACATTTGTGAGGTATTATCATCATTAAACTTTGCTATATGCATGTTGGTGACCAACATTAGGTCCATTGTTGGACATATAACAAATAGATTTTTGATAAAATTTGATAAATTAAAAACTTCACCAACATTGAGAAAAAATGTTTGGATCTATTTACTTATTTATTTTTAAAGTATTGATTATATTATGTTGAAAGTATTTGTTTATCCACTGGAGGCACTCCTACTAGAACTTACAAATTCTCCATGTTGCTACCCTGCTGCTGTCCTTCATTCCATTTTGTGGGAGAAGTGCCCCATTTTGGGACCCATACCTGGAGCATCTATGCAAGTTTATTTGAATAATGTGAGGTACCATTTGTCTAGAGATGCTGTATGTATTTATAAAAACAGGGTGATTTTTATACCAGTATTCTTGTGACCACAGATCTCCTATATCCCTAAGAAGCGGACTGCGTTCTGCAAAATGCATGAATAAAATTGGGATCACTCTAATAGGGTATTCTGATAGGAGATCAATATTGATGCATATTGTGTACAAATTTGGTTTTATGCAATTTTTGCTTTTTTAATGATACCCAATAAATAAGATTTTTATTGTTGTGTTTATAGGTTTTGTATTGCGTATTTTGCCTTAAAAGTCCTACTAATTTTTTTTTTTATTCGTGCCATTATCCAATTAAGTTTGTGTTTAGTAAAGTCAAGTGGTATAGTGGAGGCTTTCCGGTAACAGGCAACCATAATATCAGCTGCTAAAACAATTCAAGCAACCAATCAAGCAAACTGTCCATGTACTAAGTCTTCTGATTTAGAAAAGAGTGCGTTTTTGAATTTTAACTTGTGTAACCGAATAAATGAGGTTCTAAATTTGAATCCGAAATCTCTGGACCCTAGGACAACGCCACCAAGCATAATATAGGGTACCCATTTTTGGCCACATCCTCTATAAAATATCTGAGTTTAATTTATGGATCCAGAAAGGAGAAAGAATACCACAGCAACAAGACTTTATAATTAGCTTCGTATAAAAAAGCTTTTTGTCTTGAGGTATACCTTGTATTACTTATGTTTATATGCATTTGCGAAACTGATTCCTGTTTAAGTGAATGATACATCATAAGAAAATTAGGAAATTAGTCTATCCACAATAAATTTGCATCAAAAAAGTCATTTATCAATTTTTGTTAAACAGATAAACTTTATCTGTATGCTACATGTTTGATTTAACTAAAAATAGTTTTACCCTTTTGCCCAACTAAGCAACAAAAAATGCAAAGTTTTTAGGACTCCTACGTAAATCCTTTCCTTTTTTGTTTCTGTGTTAATTTTTGTAGGTCAGTTCAGTCGTTGCCTTAATAAGAAGATGTTAATCACTGGAGTGGAAATTATTTATCAGCCCTGATCCTTTAATGTATCTTCAGGAAGAAGATAAATCTGCAGAATTCCTTCTTATCATATAATCCTGGGTATCCAGACTGTCATCTCTATCATCTTTATTACTGCAGTCCTCCCACATAGCATTCACTGCTATCATCATAACATGCATTAACTTGTTTTATTGCACTGTCCTTAATTCAGCAGGGTGCTATTAATAATTTACGCCAGTAGTGTCAAGAACGAGCAAATATTTTCACATCACAATGTGATTGATTTCTCTGCATGTGTTTCTGCCTTAAGTGTAAAGATAAATGTTTACATTTTAGTTTTCTAACTTGTATATTTCATCCCTTAAAAATGTACCTGCTTGTGACAAGTTTTCAAAATTGCGCTCTTTTTTTATTGTTTCTTGTGCTAAATAGTTTTTACATAACTGACATAGCCCTCAACCCAGCCTAAAGAATTGCTTGCGTACATAGGAGTATATGTACATTATTCAAAACGATTTAATTTTTAATGCTGGGTCAAAGATAGGTAAAAGTTTTTTATCCTATGGATAATTTAAATATTCTACATTTTTATCATTTATGGGCAATGAACAAGTCAAAATTTGACTGTCGGGGTCTGAGTTCTGTTTTTGGTGGTGGAGCTGGTTCAGTGGTTTAAATTGCCTCTGCATTTTTATGGTCAAGTCATGCACAATTCAAGACTGATAAGTCAGTATGATGCCTCAGTTTGGCAGATTACACAAGGTGAGTAGTTCTTGCAAGTAGTTCTTGTCATGTCTTTTGTGAAGCTCTGCTGTCAGCGTGTTTCTGACAAATACAGTACAGGGAACAGCTGTCAAAGTGACAGGGATTTTTAACTTAGTAGTTCTCCCTTTGCAATCTGCAGGACTGAGCTGTCAGTTTCACAGCTCAAACCTGTTCTGTATTAAAGTGGGACCAAACTTTTACTTTACATAAAAGGGTAGACAAACAACCCTTTCATGTAAGACAAATTATTATTTCCCTCTTTTTTGGCTTAAAACACCTTTTTGTGGAATAAATTTTATTAAAATTACAAAGCATACAAGACGGGAACAAATCAAAGTTTACAAAAACCTGATACGCTCCTGATACGCTCGCTGCTAACATTTAATTGGCAAAGACCAAGTGGGATTCGTGCCCCAGAGACAGGGGGGTGACAATGTTCGAGGTATAATGCAGTTGATTATTCAAGTTAAAAAAAAAGGGGTGTCTGCAATGCTGCTATCCCTGGATATAGGAAAAACCTTTGATACTGTTTCCTGGACCTACCTGCAGCTACTTCCCAGCTCATGGGGGTTCGGCCCGCACTTTTGCAAGTGGGTTGGTGACCTCTATACTGAGCCTAAGGCATTTGTGAAGTATGCAGTCTACCAATGGCTACCCATTATCTCCACTGTTGTTTGCCCTGGCCATAAACCCCCTAGCTATTTCAATCTGTGAATGCCAAGATATTTGGGGATTAGAGGTAGCAGGCATGCAGCACAAATTGTGCTTGTTTGCGTATGATGTTGTTTTATTTATAACAAATCCTGTTATATCTCCCCCCAATCAGCATGCATGAGGCCCTTGATATTTTCTCTCGAGTGTCTGGTCTCACTGTCAATCAGGATAAGTCTAAAGTCCTCAAACATTTTTTTACCGGAGCATTCTAAGACCCTGGTCAAAACTATGTTGCCATATCAGTGAGTGGACCATAGTCTTCCATACTTAGGTATCCATCTGTCAGCAACCTATGGGGAAATGTTTATTGTAAATTATGCTAATATTCTGAAGTCAGTCACTAAGATGCTGGAGACTTGGAAAAGGTACCAAATGTTTTGGTTTGGGAGGATAGCCGCCCTTAAAATGACTGCATTGCCGAAACTCCTATATCTGTTTAGAGTGCTACCTGCGAATGTTCCGTACTCCTTGCTCCAGTCTCTACAGCAAATATTTCTCAAGCTCATTTGGGAAACGGTAGGCCCAGAGTGGCCAAACAAATTCTATATTACCCAAAGACTCATGGTGGCCTCTCGGTCCCTAACATTCATTACTATTACCAGGCTGCTCAACGAGCCCCGTTGACAGCTTACCATGCTGCTAAGCAGGCACCCTTGTGGGGTTGATACTTTACCCTGGACACATCCACATGGCGTAGCCATGTTAAAGATCCTATTATCAAACACTCCCTATGGGTGTGAGATACACGTACACTGAACCCTGCCTTCCTACCAGGCTATAATGACCCCAGGCGTTTTGAGTGGTTGGATGAGAATGGTTTTCATAGTGTCAAAGATATTGTGACACTGTGTTTTATACGATACTTTGACTCTATTCGACAGAAATATGAAGCTAGACCCACTGAATTTTTTCAATATTTACAACTAGGATACTATGTTCAGGGAACCCTGAAATACACTAGATCTCCTGCGAGTACCACCTAGTTTGAACAAATGTGTGCTAGGGATCCAGTGGGCAAAGGTATTCTTTCTGTGGTATATCCATCCCTGCTGCTGGCTAACTACTCCCACTCTCTATCATATGCATCTAAATAGGGGACAGATATTGGAAGACAGGTCTCCGAGTAACAGTGGCAGCAAATGTGGGACACCACAGCACATGGTACCCTGAATGTGCAGTACCATGAAGCCAACTCTAAGCTCCTGCTCCAATGGTACACGGTCGCTACTAGATTGGTGACATACCGCCCGGTTTGTTCTGGGAGTTGTTTCCGTTGCTGTGGGTCGCCAGGCACCCTATACCACATTTGGTAGCAATGCCCCAAAATTAAGTGGTTCTGGACTGGTGTCTATCAAATTATATATACATAGTGGGCAGAGGTATCTGCAAGGATCCAATTGAAGCCCTTTTGATGCTACGCCCCCAGGGTATCACCAAGAGCCAGTTTCGCCTTATGTCCTTTGTACTTACTGCCGCCAAGCAGACCCTAGCTGAATCTTGGTGGTCCAGCATGTCCACTGTGGCACAAGTGAAAAAAAAGGTAGTGTGGTATCTGATTTCAGAAAGGTGTGGGATCCATGGATTGAGCACTCTATGCCTGCAGAATTTGATAGTTTTCTCCTTACTATATGAGTGGGCCGAAGGTCGATTTTTTTTCATTTGTTTTGCTTCTGTGTCAGTGTATAAATGGTCATTTTTTGTCCACATCGAGTGATATCCAGTCCTAGCACCTGTACACAAGAACGCCCCTTGCCACTAACAGCCCAAGAAACGCTGTCTCTCCAGATGCACTGGCAACAGCCATAAGGCGACCACAATGTTGGCTTTCGTTAACAAAGCGCCCTTGCTGTACCTTTGAACCCACATAAGTGTGCAATCAAAAGATGTGTATGACACGGAACTCATCTCAGGGTCAATGGCGACATTCACAGAACCCCCAACCGGATAGGAAAGATGATGAATAACCCTAAATTTGTTAGGCTCCTTATTTGGTACCAAACCCAACAGGGATACCACCAATCCATCCACCGGGGATTCCCTGAACGGGCAACCCATCCGCCCCAATTCCACTTCCTTGCTCAATTTCGCTGTCGATATATATGGTTGTGCCAGAGTGGATTTCCAATTTTTCGCTCGGGGGGCGGAACCCACAATGGCCAAGGAATTTGAAACTTATCCCGAAAGCACTGTTCCAATAATTCTGCTGCCACCCTGTCCAAGTATCTATTTAGGAAAGGAACTAACCTCCACCATCACTGGTGTCCGCCGTTTTCCAGTGTGGTCTCCAATCCGTCCTTTTCTCTGTTTGATACATTGGGAAAGGCCATTTGCTCCTCCACAACCGGAACACTTGTGTCAAAACCGACAATCCCCTTCAAACCTGCATACTCCCTCGTTGAACTGCCAATATAAACCTTTTTTTAGGGAGGGCAGGGGACCCCAAAGTTGGTGGGCCGCAGCCCCCCCCAGGAAAGAGGGAACTCACCATGTCGGCATCAACTTCATCCACAGGCCATGTTATAAAAAACAAGGCACAAAATGATTTTCATTGTAAATATACCCCAATCACACACAGAAAAAAAAATCCCCTAACACACAGCTCAATGGAGTTGTCTGAGACACCAATGAGACAATTGGCACAAACCACTAACTATAGAGTTACTGGTCCTCCTCAGACATTAGCTACATCTGATGAGGAAATTACACCAGTTAACATGACACTTCCCTATAATGCACCTCGCTCCCCTTTTTCAGGTCAAGGACCTCAGCGCAACCCATCCAACCCCCATCTAACAGGCACAATGGAAATTTTTGATTACAGGAAAACACAGAAAAAAAGCAATTAAATGTAATTAATTTATAGGATATTAGCCTATCAGCGGAAGAACTGGAAGTACTTAAATTGGGTCTAGGTTTCTGCCCTACAGAAAGCATGAGTAAGTTTGAATGCTTAAAGAATTTAAACCTCTTTGCATGCAAACTATTCTATAAGGTACTATATGATAGAGAAAAATCAGAGCAGGTCTACGATATGAATGAATTTGAAGGATTTAGAAGTGAAGATTTCAAAACTTTAAAAGATCGCATGCAACTATGGGAGGATGGAAATGTGGGGGATGAGACCCCATTTGAAGTAGATAACTCAGAGGAAGCAAAAGAAAATGCATTACAACCAATATTCAATATCAAAAGTAGATCACTACAATACCAGATTTAAGACAAAATTCATCGATATTTACCTTTGTCCAATTTGTTACAGAAGCAGTTAGAAAAGAAAACTTGACTAGAACAGACAAAATATATCTTCGAAACATCAAAAAGCCATAACTTCCCTGCAAAACAATACCCAAATTGTCATTAAGCCCTCAGATAAAGGGGGAAACGTGGTGGTTCAAAATGTAGATGATTATAAATTTTTGTGTGTAAACATTCCAAGTAATAAGGAATGGTATAGAGTGATTTCTGAGAGCGAAGCGGAAACGTTCTATCAAGAATACTATTCTTTAATTTCAGAGGCTAGAAATGAGAAGATAATTAATGATAAAGTTTATAATGCATTAAACATTAAGCACCCTGTGATGGTGACTACCAAAGGTGCATAAATGTTTACACAATCCACCAGGCCGTCTTATTGTGTCAGGAATTGGCAGTATATCATCTGAAGCCAGTCGCTTGGTTGACAAATTTCTGAGACCAATTGTACTGCCTTCTTTCCTGAAGGACACATTGGACGTTCTTAGATTAATTGACGGTATGAATATATCAAATGGAGCTATGGTTGTAACTATAGATGTGGAAACTCTGTATTCAAGTATACCACATGATTTAGGTATAGAGGGCATTAGTAGATTTCTCTCGGCAACCAGCACCAATCTCCAAAAGGAGAATGAATTTGTCATCTCACTTTTGGAGTATATCTTGACCCGCAACATCTTTCTCTTCCATTGTCAAATCTACCTCCAGGTGCAGGGGGTAGGGATGGGGACAAGATGTGGTTGAAGTGTAAAGACCAAAACTGTATCCACCTATAACAATCAGGGGCATCTATAATAGGACTGGTGGTGTTAGACGGGCAATCCTGTGAATGTCCTGCTCTATCGCAATGTTAAACAGTAAGTGGTGCCCTCCATTAGGGGAAGCTGTCCATGTCCCCTAACCAGGGACTATAGCCGCGCTCCTGTTGTGGATGCAGTGACACTATACACCTGCCCCGTTTGTTTAAATGGCAGATGTGGGAGGTTGTACCTCCCTTTGGGGGAGTGGTGTCCTGTAGCTGCCGGCTCGCATGGTGTCAATTACCTACGCGACCAGCGACTGCAGGAAGCTATCCCACTGGATGTGGGAGGAACTCTAGACAGCCTCGAGGAACGCTGACGAAAGTGATGATAAATATGGGTAGAAGAAAAAATACAAACCACTTTTCAGTGTGCAGTAATCCTTACCAAATGGCTAGGTGATGAGAAGAAATAGCATGCCTATGACTAATATAAGTAGAGACTTTTTGTCAAAGTGGATTAAATAGGATCCATTACCTATGCATATGGAAATTGTTGGTTGAAATTTGATTGCTAAGATGCAGGAATGGTTTTGAGATAGTGAACTGCCTATATGGTGGAGAGTGTTACCTATGATGTCATTAATAGATATTAGAAGGTGCTGAATATGGTTTGTTTTTATAATTAGGTAGGGTAGTCAAAACTTTTTTGAGGTGATATATGTTCAATATATGTGGAGGCAAGTTGTAACCTTATGCCCCCCTTTTGTTTGTTTGAAGAATGATGGAAAACTAAGCATTATATTGACATTCTCCTGAAGCTGAGATTCAAACCACATATAGAGCTACCTGGCGATTTAGAGTTATTTGGTAATTTAGTGGAAAATGGTATGGTGATAAGAAGCTACACATACGGAATTTATATATATAGGAGAAAAAGATAAATATGCATGCACTGGTGACTTGGTTAAAAATAATGAGGTATATCGCACAAAAAGAGAGAAAATAGGGCATCACAACAGTTTATGAGTAATGGAGTTACAAACTTAATTATAGATAATGGAAGTTTCTTACCAGTCTTTAACTCTAGTTTTGTAAGCTGGTACTGCATTCTATTCAAGTGGGAAAAGAAGGTATTCACTGCTTTTGGTCTTTGCGCTATTGCGGGAAGAAAAATGTAAAGATAGAAGTAAGTGTTGCAAATAGCCAAAAATGTATAATTACAAGTTGTAAACAAATATATGTAAAAGATTACATCAACCATATTTGTAATTATAGGCTTAATTTGTTCCTGAAGTAGCGGACCCAGGTCTGAGAAATGCGTCAAACCTGTAAGCCCATCTTGAAAAAAACAGACCAACTTCTTTGAATACCTACTTGGTTTTATGGAACTTAACTTTTAAAATTGTACTTTTTGTTGAATAAATTATTGAATTTTTATTAATGTTGAGTTTGGTATACAAAATGCCTTTAAAGTCCCATGGGAAGTTAACAACACCAAAGAAAAAAGAATATATAATACTTATTTACCCTTTGTTAACGTTGATTTATTAAAATCTTCCATATTCCATTGATAATTTTTTCATTTTTTTTTGTAAACTTTTTATTTAAATTTGCATTTGTAGCATAACATTAAAAACATAGCAGAATCTGTTTACAGTGTTTCTATAAAAGAGACAAATGGCAGAATAAGAATTCCCCATTTTTTGTTTGTGAGTTATTTGTATAGTTGTATATAGTTAAATACATTTATATGCACTATTTTTCTTTGAGATGCATGAAAAAGTTTTACTGAAAGGTTAACTTTGCATTGATATCTGGGCATAATCTTTAATCTATCTCAAAAGAACCCAGAACTGGTAATGACTGTGTACCTTGTTGGTTTCCTTTTCCTCTCTTTCTGCTACAAAAGCAATATCACATTAAAGAGACTCTTGGCCTGATTCATCAAAAAAATGCGCGTACGCTCGACGTGCGTACGTACGCACCGGTCAGCAACCTCTATTGCGCGAGTCAGACCCGAGTTCTAGTAAACTCACCTGTCGATTTCCTGCAAAGATCTCGAATACGCCAATTAAGGCGATTAATTTTCAGCTGCGCGATTCAGAAGGTGTTAACCTGAATGATGAGGTGATAGCAATTGATTAGCGCACACCTGCGCCCTGTTCTGTGCGCATCTCCAGTCAATTTTTCAGGTCAGTTTGAATCTTTAATGCTTGATGTTTTTTTTTGTAAGTGTTACTTTTTTATGTTACATTCTACTCAATCACAAACTTGCTTCATTTATAGTTACATTTGTTGCACTTCTTGTTACTTTTTCTTTTGGTTGCAACACTGCAAACTAATTTCTATCAAGCTGGATATATACTAAGTGGCACTTTCAAATATGTCATCACACAATAGTATGAGTGTAAAAAAATATGTGAACAAACATTTGTGACCCGAATAAAATTTGATTCTAGTTTGACTTTAGAAAAAGCAAATATTTTAGTAAAGGAATAAAGGCAAATATGTTATATTACATGTTTTAAGGAACATTTAATGATTTCACTTGTGTGTCTATGTCAAAATACATTTAAATGTATACAAATACATATGCATTTTCATTAGTACTATTTTAACTGGACTGGTGTGTGTGTGTGTGTGGGGGGGTGGGTAAGTAAGTTTGCTTGGATGTTATGCATTGATGTGATTTTTTGTAATCCTCATGATTGTTAGTTTCATCTGTTGCTGCAATGTTTTTGCACCTGGTTCGTAATGCCAGTTTCTTTAGTTAAGCAATTCTTCAGCAATGTTTTGTCATTTTTTCCACAAGTATTGAGTACAAACGTCTGCATGGTTTCCACACCAAACTCCTACTTGACCCCCCTCGTTGCCTTTGTCCCATATTGGTATTTGAATGCATTATGTACATATTCCTTTTCTGAATAAATTGTCATGATTTTATTTCTTTTTTTTGTTTGTTTTTTTATAGCCTGACATTTGCACCCATGTTGATGTGTCCCCACACAACTCCTGTGTTCATTTGTAGTTGTGTTATAGGTTTGTTGTCATTGTGCTGTGCTGCCTGATCTTAGCACTATTGTATAAAAACACACTTCCACTTGCTGTCCAAACTGGTTGTCAATTAGTTGTCTAGCTGAGTTGCATACTCATTCTAACACACCTGATGGTGATGGAAGGAGGTCCAGGTTGCCAAGCACAACATCAAACCACATTGAATGCCAAGTTCAGGGTCACAAGCAGGGTCAAGCACTCTTAATGAAATGAACAGATGTTGTGTTGTTGCTTAACTTAATGCTGATAAATAGTGGAGTGTATGCATTATTTAGGTGTTTACACAAAACAAATAGTACTAGTATATCAAACTCCCAGGGCCAAATCCACTTTGTGCCATTTTCTTGCTTTTCCATCCCTTCAGGATGTTTCTGCAGGTTTGAATGGAATTTTAGATCTTGGCCCACTATATATAATTGACTTGCTCACCTCAGCTTGGTAGTGGAAGCACATTAAGGTGGATTCCTTCTTTTAACCAGAAGCAATATCCTCCAAGAATGTTGTTTGTAGCCAAGCCCATGATATCCGAAATCATAGGAACAAATAGGCAATCTTTTCAATGTGAAGCAATATGGTCTAAAAAGCCTTCTTTGCCTATTTCTTCTTATAATTTATCTGTATATGTACACACATCTAAATGCATACATACATGTTTGGCTTTATGTGCACTCATGTCTATACATACATGAGTGCATATGAAGCCAAACACGCAACAAACACAAAAAAAATACAAACTTACCTTAATGAGGACTGTGCAAAAGTGCGGCATTTTTCAACTGATAAAACAATTCAGGCGCATGTAGCTGGTCCGCTGTGGCGCACAACTATGAGCTAAACGCGCCTGAAGTTTGGCGGACAACTCTGCGCATCAAACAACTGAGTTTTAACAAGACAATTGTGTTGTTTTTAGCCTTACAAATAATTCAGAGGAAGGAACAGCTTAAAAACAATCACAATTGTCTTTTTAAACTGTGTGTCCTGGGAGATTGGAAAGGAGATTACATAACAAACCCCAAAAAAACAAACAACATATTACAAACAACTTTATTCAAAAGAAACATTTGCTAAAAGGTCACAATAAAATAAAAAAACACATTCAAACCAAAAAAAAAAAAAAATTGAAAAAAAAACACACAGCACTAACATTTACACTAAATGACAAAAAAAATTAAAAAGAACAAACAAAACACATGTAAACCCACACTTCAATGTAAAGCCAAAATAGTTCAAAAATGGCCCAACAAACATTGCATCCAAAAAATACTTACCAAACCAATATGCAATTTTGCCCTATAAAGGGTGGAAAACTGGACTAGAACATATTTATGCAGGACAAACACTGAAAAGTGGTAATAAAGGCAGAATTTTGCAATCAAACAATATGGCCACAAACACAATAACATAGCATTACCTTTGACTTTAAAATTGCAAACATTCAAGCATTAAAACATTCAAAGTTTTAAAACATTTAAACATTCAAAATAAAAAAAAATAAAAAAGAAGCTATTGTGCTAAAGGGTAAGCAAAGTATCAAATGCAGCAACATAGATTAAGGGCTAAGGGTAATATGTGTGCCATTAGAAAGAATGATTTTTTAGGGGAACAGTGACTTTTAATGCAAGCTCGCCAGTGTAAAACTGCCGGGGATGCGCGGCTCCAGCAGCGAGCTCATTTCTGTTACTAACTTCCGCGGGAATACGCCAGAGCCTGAAATTTAGTTGGTGAATTGAACGAAGGCTCCTGATTTTGGATTGCGAATACGAATGAGTGACCGAGCCTCCGATTTTGCTTTGGTGAATCAGGGCCTTTATCCCAAGCTTTGTTTGAAAAAAAAGCCATCAAGAATACAAAAAAATCAACTATTTTAAATGCTTACTTGTTGCATTTTTCCTTTTCATACATTGAATGAATTTCCTAGCACAGTCCTCTTGCACTTCATATCCATTTACTTCTCTGGGAGTGTCCTAATACTATCTCTGCTGGTCCAGCTCCTCTACTCCTTCTTTAACATTCCAACATAAGCTTTTATGTGGCTGCTAGGGGAGGATCAAAGTAGAATACAATAGAGCAGTATTGCACAACATTTAACATGGGTAACCACTTAATAATAATCTTCAGGTCTTTAGGAAAACCCTACTATAATTACCATATGTACAGTTCACAGTACATTAGTATAGTGGTCAGTAGGAAGAATGCCTCTTACAGTACTGGCCAGTGGGAGGAATAACACCTTTACAAAATAATCATTGGTGTCAGATAGATTGACCTGAGAAGCAATAATTTCTTAAGGAATCCCTAGCAACCTTTGGGGGAACCCTAGTTGGGAAACATTGGTATAGATTATAACCTTGATTGATATCACATCCAAGAAAGAAATGACCAGCAGAAATCTCAGGTCCTTTTGATAATAATGTAATTGAGAATTTTATAGGTACATACAATGAAATTACTTTAAGTATACATATACTAATTTTTGATAAATGAATGGTGAAAAATCTGAACACAACATTTTTGTGTTCTTTATAAAACAATACGGAAGGAATAAGGAATAAGGAAAAGAACAGGAGTTTTGTTTAAAGCACAGATCTGCATATCAGTATTCCACTTGAACATAGTAAAAGCCAAGTAAAATGCATGTCAAAGTGTGCTACTAACACATGATGTTGCACATGGTAAAAAATCATGACAATGAACAAGCATACAGTAGGTGCTAAGAAGACCTGAGACAATTTCTAAAGCTGGTTAAGCAAAATGTTTTTAATTTGTCCTAATATTCACTTTCAGCACTAGAGAAACAAGTCTTAAAATTACGTTCGAGGATTTTTCAATATATATTTTTTTATATATTTAGGTCTGCTGAATCCAGAAATGACATCAGTTTCATTGAATTGGCTCTAGTTCTTGTGATACAGGAATCAGAATAGACGATTTTACCAACAACAAATGTTAACACAGCATATTTTTATCAATCTTTACTTACACCGATGTTTTGCATTTTATATTTTAAATGTAGCATTATTTTCATGAAACTTTCATTTGCCTTCTTTTTATTCATACATTTTCTTTTTTTTACAGAAATATGAGTTCTTCAAGAAGAAGTTGTTTAAATGACCCTAATGTATTGTGCTACATTTGTGGTTAAAAGCAAAAACTGATAAGAAATATTACAGAATTTGTGAAACAAGCATATCTTGAAAACAAGCATAAACAATTATATTTTGGTATTAAATTGGGGACCATAATAAGTATCGGGCTCCCCATATGGTATGAAAAACTTGTGTAGAGTGTCTACGTCAGTGGAAAAATGGAAAACTGAAAAGTTTGAAATTTGGTGTACCTATGGTATGGCGAGAGCCCAAAAATCATCTTAATGATTGTTATTTTTGTACTATGAATGTATCAGTCATGTAACTTGTGAAATTTGAATCATTTATCAGTTTCCGAATCTGGGGTCCATCAAAGATTCCTGCTTTTAATTTTTCAGTACTCAATCCAGGGAAGAATCTACAAATGTATTTGAAGCAATCACTGTCCTGGTTCAGAGCTCTAACAAATTGCTTCATTAATCCCAACTTTATGTGTAGTGGAGGGAGAATGATTTTTCTTTGTCAACCATTGGCTCGTTAATGATGTTCGCTGCGCCTTTTTTCATGTTTTCCCTTGGAGGCCATGTCACTTTCTTCCAGTGATCCTGCTTTGCTCTACTATCCCACAAGCAGATGAAACAGGGGAACTTTGTGTATCCACTTTGCTGTCAAAGTAGGAAGTTTACCATTTTTAAATCAACACATATAGACCATTGGTGTTCATGATAGCAAAGCTTTTGTAACACCATTTTGATATTTTCAGTATCCTTAAGTTTTGTTGAATGACCAATTAGAATTGATGCATAGCGGTTGCCATTAGGCAGTAAAACAGCTTTCAAACTTTGAGTGGAACTGTCTATGAAAAGCTGCCAGTCTTCTGCTCAGTATTCTGGTACCACCAAATGGGCTAGTAGTCCAGGGATGTTACAACAGTACACTTTAAGGCTGATTCATCAAGCAAAATCGGAAGCTCGCTCGCACATTCGTATTCGTGATCCAAAATCGGAAGCCTTAGATCAATTTATCGACTAAATTTCAGGTGCTGGCATATTTATGTGGAAGTTAGTAACAGAAATTATCTTGTTGCTGGAGCCGCACATCGCCGGCAGTTTGACACTGGCGAACTTGCATTAAAAGTCACTGTTCCCCTAAAAAAGCATTCTTTCTAATGGCACACATATTACCCTTAGCCCTAAAAAAAAAATGTTTGTGCTGTTTAAATGTTTAAAACATCTACATGCGCCAAGAAAAAAACATATTTTAAAATGACTTAAATTTCTTTTCTGTTAGGAGTTAACTGAGTTCAGCTCCTCTATATAGGTGCCTATCTAAACGCTTACGATGCCTGATCGGAGGACACGTCTCGGGGTAAACATTGCGACTTTCCGCAGGCTAAATCTAATAAATAATTTCTAATCCAGTTTTCCACCCTTGATAGGCCAAAACTGCATATTAGTTTGGTAAGTAGTTTTTGAATGCAATATTTGTTGGGCCATTTTTGAACTATTTTGCCTTTACATGGAAGTGTGGGTTTACATGTGTTTTGTTTGTTCTTTTTAATTTTTTTGTCATTTAGTGTAAATTTAGTAATGTGATGTGTGTGTGTGTTTTTTTTTTTTTTTGTTTGTATGTGTTTTTTTATTTTATTGAGACCTTTTAGCAAATGTTTCTTTTGAATAAAGTTGTTTGTAAAATGTTGTTGTTTGTTTTTTGGGGGTTTGTTGTTGTGATCTCCTTTCCAATCTCCCAGGACACACAGTTTAAAAAGACAATTGTGATTGCTTTTAAGCTGTTCCTTTCTCTGAATTATTTATAAGGCTAAAAACAGCACAATTGTCTTGTTAAAACTCAGTTGTTTGATGCACATAGTTGTGCACCAAACTTCAGGAGTGTGTAGCTCATAGTTGTGCGCCAAGGTGGACCCGCCATGTGGGCCTTAACTGTGTTTTATCCGTTGAAAAATGCACCGCACTTTTGCACAGTCCTCATTCAGGTAGTTTGTATTTTTTTTGTGTATATTGCTTGTTTTGCTTCATATGCACTCATGTATGTATAGACATGAGTGCACATAAAGCAAAACATGTATGTATGCACACACACACAAACCAGTCCACTTAAAATAGTACTAATGAAAATGCATATTTGTATACATTCAAATGTATCTTGACATACACACACAAGTGAAATCACTAAATCTTCCTTAATACATGTAATATAACATGTTTGCCTTTAATCCTTTACTAAAATATTTGATTTCTCTAAAGTCAAACTAGAATCAAATTTTATTCAGGTCACAAATGTTTGTTCACATTTTTTTTACACTTATACTATTGTGTGATGACATATTTGAAAGTGCCACTTAGTATATATCTCGCTTGATAGAAATTAGTTTGCAGTGTTGCAACCAAAAGAAAAAGTATCAAAACAACAAGTGCAACAAATATAACCATAAATGAAGCAAGTTTGTGATTGAGTAGAATGTAACATAAAAAAGTAGCACTTACACAAAAAAACATGAAGCATTAAAGATTTAAACTGACCTGTAAAATGGACTGGAGATGCACACAGAACAGGGCACAGGTGTGCGCTAATCAATTGCTATCACCTCACTATTGAGGTTAACATCTACTCCTGAATTGCGCAGCTGAAAATGAATTGCCTTAATTGGTGTATTCGAGATCTTTGCTCGTCTTTTCAGGAAATCGGCAGGTGAGTTCACTAGTACTCGAGCCCAACTCACGGTAATAGAGCTTGCTGACTGGCGCGTATGTACGCGCATGGAGCGTACGTACATTACATTGATAAATCAGAGCTAATGTCTCCACCTTCACTAAAATATGGTAGGAGTGTCACCTCTCTTGTCCTATAAACTGTTATTTTAACTTCCGATTTCAGACAGTTCTTTTCTTTCAGCATGGATGCTAAAAGTTCAAATGCTTGTTTTGACAGACTTAGGTCATGCATTAAATCGTTGAGCTTCTTCTTGGGTGAATCGCTGATTTGGTGAAACACTTCCTTCATATTCACTTCCATTGCTAACTTCTGGATTACACTCCAAACCCTGTATATTGGATACAGGAATATCAGGGAGTGCACTGAACACTGGTATGGGAACATCAGTACCATGTGGCACACGTGGTCTTGCTGATTCCAAATCAGGGTACTTCCCTTGTTTTTCTTGTAACGATTGAAACCTTTTACATTCACAGCACAAAAATAACAATCATTATTTTGATTTTTGGGCTCTCGTCATACCATAGGTACACCAAATTTCAAACTTTTCAGTTTCCCATTTTTGCACTGACGTAGACACTCTACACAAGTTTTGCATACCATATGGGGAGCCCGATACTTACCTTGTTTCCCCAGTTTAATACCAAAATATGCAAGATATGCTTATTTCACAAATTCTGTAATGTTTCTTCTCAGTTTATGCTGTTCACCACAAATGTAGCAAACTACATTAGGGTCATTTAAACAAATACTTCTTGAAGAACTCATACTTTTGTAAAAAAAAGAAAATGCATGAATAAAATGAAGGCAAATGAAAGTTTTATGAAAATAAGACTACATTTAACCTCCCAACCGTTAAGCCCGACCTTCGTACGGGCTAAAAAAATTTGCTCTTTTCGTTAAGCCCGAGATTTTCCGTACATTAAAATCCCCTACAGGTCTACAATTAAAAAAAAAAAAATTTCATGAAAACCTGTAACACTTTTGGTACAGAAATCTAGACCTCAGTGTAACGCCCAGGTGGTTAATATATAAAATGCAAAACATTGGTGTAAATAGAGATTGATAATATTATTCTGTGTTAACATTTGTTGTTGGTAAAATCATCTATTCCGATCATCTATCGTCTAACTCTGGCTTCATAATTCTCTCTGCACTAATTTAGGTATAGGATACAAACTGCATTATACCCCATAAACCTAAATTTTATTCTTATTACCAGCCTTAGAATGCAAATTACTTACCTCACAGCCTCAGTATTTGAACAACTGTGATTCCCAATGACTTAAAATTCACTTCCTACTTGTGCAGGACAGAGTCATGTTCTCAATGTATACAGTTCTACAACAGAACTTTAAGTGGAACTAAACTCAAAAACTAACAAATTGAGAATTAGGGGGCGATGCTGCACCTTTTTTTTTTAAAAAAAAGGGAGAAAGCCTAGGTTCTCTGTTTCTTACTGATTGCTCCATCAAATTCTAATTAAAAAAACGACAGATTACTAAAATCCCTATACCAATCTCTGTATCAGATAATTACGATATTTTTGCCATACATTATTAATTTATTATAATATATTCATATAACCTAAATAAATCTTTAAGGTTAAAAACACACCTTTCAAATTCAACTGATAGATAAAATGAATATCTGCATATACATAATTCTAAGCTAGCGGTTGATCCAGAGGAAGGCAATATTCTCTTAGAAAAGATAGTCCAATTTGTTGCAAGAAGGGGAAAAAATGTCTTGATTCCTTAAAGCAATCAGATATTGTGTGGACCAGTAATATCTAATTTGATGTATTTTTTTAACAGATATTACCTGGGAATATTTAAAGCCAGGTATATTCTGTGCATTCAGAAATACATCCAGCATGTCTTGTTTGGCTAATTTAGCTGACCAGAACAACTCTCTTCCACATTTTCATATTATCATATAAAAAAAACTTTTCCACAGATGCAAAAATGTGTCCCCCAATCCTATACAATGACTCCATGGGAAAAAGAAAACTTTGCACCAAGTTTAGTATATAAGTATTTGATATAATATTACAAGCTTTAAATACCCCCTTGGATATTTAAATACTTGTTTAAACCTCCTGAGCGGTAACCCAGAGTGTGGCTTGTGTTATCATTGTTATTGTAAGGAACTTACCTGTCCAGCGAGCCTGCGGCATCCCTGAGGATCACAGCCGCAGAGGGAGACACCGCTGCAGCAGGCAGCATGGCCGAGGCTGCTGCCCTGCTCGCAGCATGTCTCTCCCTGCAGGCGGAGTGATCCGTTCTAGCCGAACTACTGTTCGGCCAGGCAGCATCCCCAGCATCCCTATGGATGGATTACAGAAACTCCTGTTCTCAGCACTCCTGTGGATGTGCAAAGTAGGGCACGTCCCAGGGGTGCTGTGGGAAGAGGTGCGCGCGCTACCACGCGTGCCTCTTGTACCCCCGGGGGCCTGGCACCCAGATGCCTCGCCACGGGGCGGGACATAGTTAGTTTGAATTCCCTGCGGCCAATCTGTGTCGGTTTATATTAACTTGTTTTGTCATCACCATAGCGACCTGGTCTGATATCTGTTTCTGCTTGAACTCTGCCTGCCCTGACCTCGGATTGTTACTGACCATTCTGCCTGCTGCCAGCCCTTACCTCAGATTGTTCCTGACCTGTCGCTGCTTTACCCCACTGTGTCACGCTTATAGGACTAATCATCTTTGATTAACCCTGTCTTGTTTTATGACTACCAATAAAGCTTGACAAAGGATTCTTGGAGCTGGCTGTGGTTTGAGTGCCCAGGCGCATTACAGCTATATTGTTTTGCTGTATTTGTACTAACCATTGATAGATTACCATAGGGGGTTTACTAATAATGACCTTATTTCCATTTACTGTATATATTATTGATTGAAGTTCCTATATCCTAGGAACCTGTTCCTATCAAACAATATTGCTGTATACGTCATGTTTCACTTAAAATTTTCTTAAATAAACTGTTTGAGTGACTAGCTATCATTTGTGCATGAACCTTCTTTTTTGAATATATGCATTGATAGGGGATTTAACATCCATATTTATTCAGATAAATAATCCAAATCAACAGTGGCGACCACGAAGGGACACAAATTAGTGGGTTCATTCAAACAGCTTCTATTTTTGTTTTTATGCAAAAATAGAATTAAGTGAATACATACTGAGTCAGTCATTCAGAAAAGTTGAGACCACAGTGATATTGTCTGTGATATTTTATGCTGCGTGGGTATTGGTAAGAGGCCATACATCATTGCATGCTTGAGTATTTGCTGTGTTTGCAATACTCCACATATGTTTAGAAATCCCCCCAAAAAAGTCTATTGGATGTACCTCTAATAAACCGGTTTAAATTAGCAGGGGAGGATACACTTGGGATCATTAACTGGGATATATTCTCAGTAGGAATGTTGAAGTTGTTTGTAGGAATAAGGTATTGTTTATGAACCCCTCACTGAAGTTTGTTGTTACAAAACAAGTTGGATAAGAAGTTGGATTAATGAAATCTGTGAACTATTGTGTGCTGTTTTCAGTGAAACCCAAGATAACTGGATGTTAATGTTCACATTAGTTGTGAATTCAGTTATTAATAGGATTGACTGGTGTACTAAAGTACATATAGTGAGACTTTGGTATTTGTTTTGGACAAAAGCATCCTAAATTGATATAATTTGAGCATGGTTCAGATAGCCATTGCACCAGAAGATTTTTGTTTCATGGTCAGCAATGGTTACGTTTTCTTACTCTGTTTAGGCAGGGATAATTGTCACTGTAGCCCCATTGTTAACTATTTACTGTAAAGCTTACCATTGTTCTTATCAGACTGGTGTTAGTGTATTGACTATTTATGGTGAGCAGGACCCCTTGTTCTGTCAGGTTCTTCAAAAGATTTTAGCCTAGAGTGGCATAACTTTATCTGGCATTACTCTTTTTGTTCTTGAGTTCTTTTTACATTTTGGGTTTTGGTTTAAAGTTTATTTAAGTGGTCACCTGATAATTTAATATGGATTACTAGTTATCTAACAAGTTTTAAGTTTGCAAATTCCAGGTACAGGCGTGTTGGAAATGGCATCCTTATCTAGTTTGGGAAGGTTTGTGTCAGCTTATACTTTTAGGCTTAAACGCATCAATTTTTCCTCAGATGCTAAATTTAAAGAGTCTCCATGGGCATATGTGCAGGAACTATTTTACTAGTAAACTAAAACCTGTAAAAAGAATAAAAAGTTAAAAAGCCTAGCAATGGCAGGTATGTATGAAGCCTGCATGACCATGAGTGCCAGAATTAATACATTAGAAGACCTAATACACAGTTCTGAAGAGAAAATAATAAAAATGGAAACAGCCAACCAAGATTTACTTCACCAGTTAAATATCACCTACACCTTAAATGAGATGATCAGATCTTCCCATGAATAGCAAGGTAAAAATAGAACTGCTCAAGATGAATTAGTTAAATACAAGCAGTTATTAGTGAAATCTGACAGTGAGTGTGGTCACCTTACTAGTGCCTATAAAGTTGCTCAAGAGCAAATCTCAGAAATGAAAAAAGGCAAACCCATTGACCACACCAAGTGCAAGCAGAGAGAGGCACAGATGATACAAACCATTAATGTTCTGAAAGGAAGGGTAGCCATTGCTAACCAATTGGACAAAGGTAAAAACACTGCACCAGCTTGTGCAGATGACATGTCCATCAGTAAGGCTGCTGCCATTGTCAAGAATAACCAGCAAATGGAAAGAGAGAACAAAACATTGGCTCTGGAGAAGGATCAGTTTGTTAATAAAATAGAAGGTCCTTCTATATCTTCAGGCAAGGAGAGAGTTGTATAACCCCCACATGCAAATGAAACTGGTCTGCCTTGATTGTTTAGTAGGACAGGGTCCTCATCCAGTGTTTGTAGGTAAGGTCAGAACTCTAATAAAACCATTCCTTTGTACTGTAAACAGTCATCAAAGGCTCCGGATATTCCAGGTCCTCAGCCTAAACCTGTGTCAGGCGTAAGTAAATGTGTTAATGCCTTTCACAAGATAGGATGCTATGCTTGTGTACTATTCCATCATATTGTCGTATTTTGTTTGTCCCTTTGTACTGAAAAGAGGATAAACCAACATCCATATAAAACATACAGACGTGATACTGAGGTGTATTCACCACGTTGGGAGACCCATCCTCATAAGCACAAGCCAGGGGTCTCTCTCAAAAATACAAAGGCAGGAAACAATTCTTTACAGGCTGAGAATGACCAACTGAAAACTCAATGAAATAGTTTCTTAGAAGAGTTCAGAGCTTTTGAAAGAGAGTACAGGGAAACTTTGAACTGTAGAGGGTCAGGAATAGGTGACCAAGCTGTTTGGAACCTCCAACAGAAAGTAAAGTGTTATTAATCAATTTAGAAGTTTTGTATTTTAGGAAAAAAATAAATCAACAATGGAATCTCGGTATGACCTGGACAGGTAAAACTAGAGGACCCTAAAACACACAGTACTTGGCTTTGCTCTATTTTATGTACAGTGCTACTTAATGCACAGTGCAGTATAATATGTTGGTATTATATAAATACTGTTTATTAATACCAATTAATATTATTTTAATATTAATATTTTATTTCATTTTAATTTTGGTGTGTTTTAAGGAGAAGCCTCCAATTGTATAATTGCAGTCAGGTTGGAAAACAATTCAAAATTTTTGGTAGCTGTATCCTTTTTGCTGTCCTTTCCATTTTGGGCCTGACTTGCACGTTATTAAGTGATTCATTAACGCACAAATCACTAGTCTTTAGAGAAACTTCCTATAGGAAAGGACCATTTAAAGGAAGGTCATTCTTTCCCAAAACCTTTTTTGTTCATTTTTAAAAGGCAGATATTTTTAAAAGGCAGATAATTACTCCTTGACAATAAAAGTTGAATGGGTTAAGAAAGGAAAGGAAGTTAAGGAAGTATTACATCTATATTACTGTTTTTCCTGTGTGCTAAAGCTTTTGGAATTTTTACCTTATTGTTGTTTTGTCAGAATGTCTCTGACAAAAGCACACAGTTCTATTTTCTTTGTTTTATATCTGATCCATATTCCTTTGTCTGGGATTTACTCAAAGGGGAGGTGTGTTTTCTGGAAGTTACTCAAGGGGGGGAGATAGGTGTACGTAACCCCCCTAGCGGTAATTCCGAGTGTGACTCAGGGGTGCTTTTACATGCAAAAAGCGGTAATCCCGAGTCACACTCCGGGTAAATTTAGAAGCCCCCCTTACCTTTGCCCCACGCTCCAGTGGCAATCAGATGGTCCCGCTGTGATGCTAGGGCGCCCCAGAATTTGCTATTGCTGCTCGCATCTGCAGTGAGATTTGAAGCACAATGCAGAAGTCCTGCATTGTGCTTTGCATCTCTCTGGAGACGCAGAGCATCAGCTCCAGCGTCGGGTGAGGAGGGCGGGACATCCCCACTCGCATCACCAGGGGGGATGTGTCATGTAATCTGCTTTTATAACAATGTATTACATGTAACAATGTAATCTGCTTTTAAATGGTTTTTAAAGTACAAAACACCACACAACATGAAATAAAAATAAAAGTACATTTTAATTTTATATTTTATTTTAATATTACATTGTTGTCTATTACTTCATTATTTTTTAAAATTATTATTTATAATTATGTAATATATTATATATTTATCATACCCAGGAGTTAATCCTAGAAATTACAGGCCCACAATATAAACAAAAATTTCAATGCAAAAAAAATAGAATCACTTTTTTGCATCAAAAAACTGAGAATTAGAACGCTAGGGAGGTTAATATTAATATTATTTTCCAAAATCTGAGAAGGTCCCCTGACTTTGTTCACACCTGATATTGATTATTTTTTTTCTTAATCTAAGAATAACCCCTTACTTTGTTCATACCTGTAATCAGAGTTACCCCACAATAGGAAAATATTACCAATTTGTCATAATGAGTGTTTCAGTTCTTTTATTGATTGTTTGAGTATGGTTTATGAGCAACTTCCCAGTGCAGTCCTATTATGTGCCATTTTGGATACAGATACTGAATTAAGAGGATCAGACTTGTTTATGAGTACAGATATACTTAGACTGATGGGCCTTAGTGAATAGGGAGTGATATATATCAGTACCATTGGACTTAGGCTACCATTGCTTGAGGCTAGCCTCCACTGAGGACATCTTCCTGAGACACACTTTTCTAAATTTGCTTCCAAGTTTGCTTCTGGATAAACTTGTTTTGCAATTGCCTATCAATGTGACCTCTCCCAGAGCAACAAGAGGATTCAGTGTACCTGAGTGCCCAAGCCATCAGGTATGTGCACTATTGCGGTCTGCAGCACACGGTAATAGTCAGTCCCCAGCTTTAACTCTGCCAAGCTGGACGCATATTCTTGTAAGGTGTCTGCTTCACAAGGTGATGGTCAATCTCCAGCTCGGGATCCTGCCAAGCTAGACACATATTCTGGTACACTGTTGGTATTGCTGATACAGAACAGATGGGGAGGATCGGTCACATGCACCTCACTGCACAGCAGAAGACATGCAAAGGGACTGGCAGGCAATAGGGCCCAATAGGCCTGACAAAGGCTTCTCCTGGATGAGACATGTGCCTATGTTAATGCATGTGCCCTAAGTATCCTTAGGAGACAGGCAGATTCCAAGGCCTACCAACCTACAGCTGTCAGTGTCTGCAATCAAGAAATACTTCAACTAAAGGCACAGAGTGCCCATGTCTATGACAGACTTGATTGATGGATTGCTTGGGCATAAATCATATAAATCTATAATATTAGACTTTTCTACCACAATCATGAAAATTCTGTACTGTTTAAGAAAGCACAATAGACTGCGGGGAACTACCTAAGTTGCCTTTCTCTTTTTAACATATCAGAAACCTAACTTTCAAAGAAAGTTTTATTGCAAATGATAATAACTGAAGAACTAATAATGATGAATGGAACCCAGACATAAACAATCATTGTTCTAGTGTGGCTAATGCTTTGATAGCCACAAGCGGGAGTCTGTTGCACCCAAAGATTGTTTATGGATATGTAAATGTATATAGATATATGTATATATATATATATATATATATACACATAAATATATGTATAGGTATGTGTGTGGGTATATATCTATATAGTACCTGATATTCTGATAGTGATATGTACACTGTAGGAGATCCCAATAGTTAAGGTGCGTACACACTTCCAATTTTTATCGTTCCAATCGAACGACGAACGATCGGTTGGGCAAAAAATCGTTCGTAAAAAAGTAACCAACGACGCCGACGAACGAGGAAAGTCGCTGGAAACGAATGACCGGACCGACGGATCGGATTGGACGACGATCGTTGAACATCGTTCGTGTGTACGGTCGTTCGTTGATCGTCCATGTTCAGAGCATGCGTGATGAACGAACGTCCGTTCACTTTCCTGTCGTGCACATAGTTCCTCTATCGCTCAAACGATCGTATCTATTGTGTGTACAATATCTACGAACGATCGTGTCGTTAACTCTATGTGCAGGATCGGTGCTATACGATCGGTCGTATATATCGTGCATGAACGTTCGTCGTTCGTTTTCCAACGATAATAATTGGAAGTGTGTACGTAGCTTTAGACTGTATAGTAAGTAGCTTTAAACAATACAGGAATGCAGGGCTAGGAATGAGATGTTTAAACATTGAACCTGTTTTATCTTTGAACTGGCCTCTGGCCCTCCTAGGGGGGACTCCAATTCCAGGACTTCACAGAAATACCTAAAGTTAATAAATAACAACACAGGGTTTAGTTTGCCAAGAAAAAATAAACAATCAGATAATGAAACAGATCACCAGTGGGGCCTTCAAAGGGCAATAAATCCATCAAGCCTGAGTCAGCAGAAGATGGATGCATAATTGAACAGATGGGCTGGGGTGATGACCCAGCTGGACCCTTATGGACCCCTAAGCTTAGATTCCAGCTAGAGATTCACATATCAAATTTATCTGGGAGGTCCATCAAATTACATTAACCAATCCCAATCTAGTGGGATGTGTGTCAACTGATGGTCATCGTACAGAACACACCCACTAACCAATCCAAGAGTCCCCAATGTTACCTAATGGGACTTAACTATATAAAAGGGGAGCTGGGATAATAACAAAATGAGTTCTTAGGGAATCAGGCTCCTGGGGTACCCATCAACATCTTTACAGGTAGCTATAAGACATTCCTGAATGCATTCCTATATTGTCTATTATATGTCTATGTTATCATTGGTATATTGTTTTGCTGTATTGTACTAACCATTGATAGACTACCATAGGGGGTTTACTACTAATTACCTTATTTCCATGTAATGTATATATTATTGATTGAAGTTCCTATATCTGTATATTAATTACTATTGCTGTTTACTTTATATTTCATTTTGTTTTCCTAAATAAACTGTTTGAATGACTAGCTATCATTTGTGCATGAACCTTTTTTTATTGAATATCTATATGCATTGATAGAGGATTTAAGATCCATATTTATGCAGATAAATATTCCAAATCAACATCTCGGGGTAAAAAAAACAGTTTATAGCGGTAACCCTGACCCACTCGGGGTATAAAAAAAATAATAAAAAATAATGAATAAAGCCTTACCTGGTCCTCCTCCAGGGTTGCAAGGGAATCCTTCTGTCTGCGATCCCCGGTCACTAGAGGTTAATTAACCTCTAGTGCCCCGGGATCGCATAGGAACTGCAGATGAACTCTCAATGAAGTTTCTCTATTAAGAGTCCATCGGCAGTCACAGCTGATTAAAAGCACTCCATGTCTCCTATCAGCTGCAACTGCAAGTTCCCACGCTCTCCGGGCTGTACTTATCAATGATAAGAACAGCCCAGTGACCGTGGGAACTGAACTCAGATGAACTCTCAATGGAGAAAACCCATCAGGAGTTCATCTGGAGTTCGCTTTTTATTTTTTAAAAATATTTTTAAACACGAATTCGCAAAGTTGAATTCTATGTTTTTCGGTTCGGGTCTTCCCAAATTTGAACCTCCATTTTCGGGTCGAATATAGGGACAACCTGAGTTCGAACACCAACACAGGATGAATACTAGACCTCTGTTTGAACATATTTCGGTGAGTTGTGCCTAAGAATTATAGGCCTACAATGTAAAATTAATTTTCATAAACAAAAATGTACTGCTTTTAGACATATAAATCCAGACAGAAATGAAATACCCAGGAGGTCAATTGTGGATAATTTATTGCTTAATTGTGGAGTACAACATATTTTATTAAATGTGTTTACTTTTTTTGTATAGTTTGCTTATGGGGTAGTACATAGTTTTCTGCTTACACAGTTGAATTTCTAAAATCAAATAATGGTTTGTATGGCATTATTAATGGTTGTAAATAAAAAATGTATATATTAAAATCTGAAATATTTTTGATGTCAAATAAAAAATCCAGTTTCTTCTAGAAACAATTTTGTGATTGTTATGCTTATGGTTAGTATTACAGTACACAAAGAAATTTTTATGGTTCCGGTCCCTTTACATTTTCCCATTGTCCTTTACAATACTAGTATTGAATCTGTAATACTATAGAAATAGAGATGTACAAAGTAGTATTGCTTGTGCTTGAATACTTTCAACAGAAGCCAGCACATCTGTCACTCGTTAAAGCTAGAGAATAAAATATGGACACAGATTTGTAGCTGATGATTGACAGGTCTGTGTCAAATGATCTTTGCCTTCAAAAATACAAGGTAGATGGAATGTAAAAATAGGTTTGACACACATTGTTTTGCAGCTGTGTTTGACTTTAATACCTGTCCTTTATTTGCTTATTATGTATATCTGGAGGTGTAAATGTCACCAAGAGAATGGGAAAAACAAGAAGGGTGTCAAACTATCAATACTATCATTCAGCTCTAATAGGGGTTTACGAGATTTTGAGCTAATGTGTCTGGGAAATTGTTTGCAAGTGTCGATTAGAGTGCAGACCTTCAAATCTAAAGAGCATTGTCACACTGATAAATTTTATACTGCACAGTCACTTTGCAGAAAAAAGCATACTAAAAACACAGTGATATTAATATATTGCGTTGTTTCCAAGCTGTAAAATTGATTCTTTTTTTTTCACTTCTCTCTTTCTCATTTCTCTCCCTCTGTCATTTTCTCTAACCTTCCTCCCTCCCTGGAATGCTCCCCCCACCAGTACCCTGGTTCATCTCAAATTCAAAAACACAATACTCCTGTGGGAATGTTACTGCAAGGTATTTTAACCCCGTACAGTAATAGCTGTATCTGTTCTCTCACTTAATGTTCAGGGTTTGAACTCCCCCACAAAACGATCCCAGGCGTTTCGCTATTTCCATTCTAAGCAAATAGATGCGTTATGTTTACAGGAGACACAATTTTCCTCCACCTCCTGTCCCAGATAGTTCCACAGCTCCTATCAGGTGGTATATATGGCCAATGCTCCTACTAATCAGAGAGGGGTATTCATAGGCTTTCGTGAGTTGGTGACCTTTAAACTGGATAAAGAAATAGCAGACCCTGGTGGGCGCTACTTAATTCCAGTGGGTGATTTGAATGACGCCAAGGTGACTTAAGTTGCCTAATATGCCTCAAATGATAAGCAAAACGCCTTTTTTATGAATTTGCTCCACTTAGTTCAGAAGTGTATGGAGGGGGGCCTCATCATGAGAAGGGACACGAATGCAACTTTAATGCCATGGTTAGATAAAAAAACGTTTCAAAGCCCCGCTATTCTTCCACTTACTACTCAGTGAGAGATAATGGCAATATCATGGTCTGATCATGATGCAGTCATGGCAACTTTTTCTTCTCTATTCCCTAAACCAAATTCTTTTGGATGGTCACTAAATGACTCCCTCCTTAGCAACCCAGAAACGTGTAAAAAAATATAGACAGCACTCTCCCATTACTTTGCACTCAACCATACTGCTGAAGTCTCGCGCAAAACTATATGGGCAGCTCATAAGGTGGACATCAGAGGCCGCCTTTTACAGCTAGCATCACAAAAAAAAAAACAACGTCTGACGCAAACTACTTCACTTGAACATGAATATACAGACTACTGCAATCACTTCTCAGCTACTCCTACAAAAGAAATAGGCAGATGCAGATGAGAAATAGGCAGAATCAGTCCGAAAACAGTTAAATTTATGCACTATATCTTTGGCAGAAAAACAACTTAGTTGGTCCAAAAATAAATTTTACCTGTATAGCAACAAGGCCCATACAATGCTAGTGAGAGGGTTGCGTTTTCCTGAGTGCCATTTTACGCCTTACCGTCTTAGGGTAAATGGCTCAGAGCTCGCGAGTAACCTGTACTTATCTTGCAGGAATTTCATAAACATTTAAGAGTCCCATACAAGCTTCCACCAATACAGGGGAATGCAGAAGTTCTGCAGGCTGTAAAATCTCTCAAAAGCAACAAACGCCCGGGCCCTGATGGCTTCTCAACCTCATACTATAAAAAGTTTGCTACTGATTTGGTGCCCCACCTTGTGCAGGTATTTATTGATCTTCTGAAAGGAGGTGCCTTGGGTGACAGTGCTCTGGAAGTGGTCGTTTGTATGCTGCCAAAACCTGATACATACTCCACCTCATGGTCCAACTATCGCCGGATTTCATTATTAAACTTGGATGTAAAATTGTTGGCTTCTGTCTCGGCGGCCCATCTTAATAAAGGTATTGATCGGGTGATAGGCTTGAACCTTAAGTAATTCATACCAAAAAGGCAAGTGGGCGATAATAATCGTCAGATTCTTCATCTTATTCAACTAAAAAGTTGCCTGCATTCCTCCTTAGCCTAAACATAAAGAAAGCCTTCAACTCTGTCCTTTGGCCTTATCTCACACATCTCCTTGAGAGATGGGGTTTTGGGTCACCATACTTCCCTATAGGCAGAGGCACCAGATAGGGTTGTCTGTTGTCTCCACTGCTCTTTTCGCTGCCCCAGGCCATCAGAGATCACGCTGCTATGGTAACAATGATTCAAGCCTCTTTCCCATTCGTGTGGGAAGAAAGCCGTTTGTGATACTTGGGAGTAGTGTTGATGTTCGAATTCGGGTTGTCCCTATATTCAACCCAAATATGACTGTTCGAATTTGGATAGACCCGACCCGAAAAACACGGTATTGGACAGCAAAAATTCGGGAAAAAAAAAAAAAAATAAAAATTAATCTTAAATGAATTTAATTTGTATGTGTTTTATTTTAACTTGTTTTTTTTTTTTTTTTTTTTACAGGTTACTTGACAATGACATTATGAATCATAATGTCATTGTGGGATTCCCGGACCGTGGGAACTTTGCGGTTACAGCTAATTGAAAGCAGGTGCCTTCAATTAGCTGTAACGGCAAGCAATACCAGGGCAATAGAGGTTGAATGGAGATACGTATCTCCATTCATCACCTCTACTGCTCTGTGATTGGCTGGGAAATAGGAAACCCTGATGACAGCTCAAGCATCATCAGGATTTCCCTTTCCTCAGCCAATCAGGGAGCATAGCAATCAGCGGAGCTTTACTATGCTGACAGCTCTGCTCCCCTGATTACTCCCGCAGCCCTAGAGGAGCTATGACATGTATTACATAAACAGAACACATGTAACAGCTCCTCTAGGGCTGCGGGAGTGATCAGGGGAGCAGAGCTGTCAGCATAGTAAAGCTCCGCTGATTTCTCTGCTCCCTGAGGAAAGGGAAAGCCTGATGACAGCAAAGGCATCATCAGGATTTCCCTTTCCTCAGTCAATCAGGGAGCAGAGCAGTCAGCAGAACTTTACTATGCTGACAGCTCTGCTCCCCTGATCACTCCCGCAGCCCTAGAGGAGCTGTGACATGTTCTGATGATGTATGAGCTGTCATCAGGATTTACTATTTCTCAGCTAATCACAGAGCACTAAAGATGAATGGG
The DNA here is from genome assembly GCF_032062135.1 of Pyxicephalus adspersus. Lineage (NCBI taxonomy): Eukaryota > Metazoa > Chordata > Amphibia > Anura > Pyxicephalidae > Pyxicephalus > Pyxicephalus adspersus. The sequence continues at coordinate 69,782,226 of NC_092871.1, forward strand.
CACAAGTCTCCCTATTCATATCTAGTGCCGAATGGCTGAGAAATGTAAAACCTCAGCTAGAGCACTAGGGGTGAATGGAGAGGCTTGTTCTCATTGAACCCCTAGTGCCCGGCAATCCCTCACTGTCAGGAGAATTTCCAGGACTGTGTTCATTGCAACCCTGGAAATCCTCCTGTCATTGGGATAACCTGTAAAAAAAAAAAGTTAAATTACACAAACACACCCACATTAATAAAATAATTTAACATTAATGCCTTGTCCTATTTTTTACTTATATTTTAACCCTTTCAGGGAGTGAGTAAAGGGTTTTATGTACCCCTGTACTCATTCCCCAGGTTGGGGCGATGGAGATCTGGGAGTCTCCTTATTAAAGGGGGCTTCTAGATTTCAAAGTCCTGCTAAAAATGTTTATAAAAGCCCCCATTGTTTTCAATAGGAAAGCATGGGGACTTCAAACATGGGCTTTAAAAAGCCTCTGGATAAACGCTGGGGAAACAGTCTGTGTAGACTAAAGCTGCATACACATGTCCAATAATTATCGTTAGAAACGACCGACGAACGACCGATGAACAACCGATTGGCCAAAAAAAAGTGACCAAGGACACCGACGAATGAGGATTGTCGTGGGAAATGAACAACCGCCAAGGTGGATCTGATTGGCGGACGATCTTTCACTATCTATCGTGTGTACGGTTGTTCAGTGATAGTGCATGTTTCTGCAGTACACTTTCTCCTTTACATGTCCCTCCCTGCATCGTTCAAACGATTGTATCTAGGGTGTGGACACTGTTGGTGGATTATATTTGAACGATCATATTGTTACAGCATGAACAGAATTGTGCACAATATGATTGTTCAAGTATAATCGTGCATAATCGTTGATCGGTCGTAATTGTTCGTTTTCTAACAATAATTATTGGAAGTGCTTTAGCCAAATATTGATGTGACAGGTGCTCTTTAATCTTCATGTGAAGTACAGGGGTATGTAATAGTGTTATGTATCTTTTTATAATGTATCTTTTTATGTATCCTTTTACAATTTATCTTTTTACAATGTATCTTTTTATGTATCCTTTTTAACTATTGAGACTTTTTAACTATTGAGAAGTACACATTTATTACACATTACTCGTCTGAAAATGTTCCCGTTTGTGGGTGCCCTCTCGGCTTTTAAGCACCTGTGTGCCCGCGATCCTCAGGCGTAAGGGGTGGTTTCGACACTATATGACACCATGGTGCGTAACAGCACTTCTGCACCACTGCCCTATGTGAGTCGCTGGGAGAAGGACTTGATGGTGTCTGCAGCCCTCTACAGTATCAATACTTCGGCGGTTGAAGTGAAATACAAGCTGCTGATGCAATGATTCATGGTTCCAGTGCGACTAGCTAAGATAAAATGAGATTGTTGCTTTTGTGGTTGTAACTCACCTGGCACTCCTTATCATATCTGGTGGGAATGCCCCAAATTACGTAGGTATTGGACACATGTATACCAAATAGCATATACATTAGTGGGTAGGTCTTTTCCCAAGAGACCAGTGGAGGCTCTGCTTAACCTGAAACAAAAGGTGTGCGCCTCAGTACAATTCTGTCTATTAACACATCTGTTTATGGCAGCAAAGATGGAGATAGCGAAAGCATGGAGGTCAGCCACTCCCAGTATAACCCAAGTCAAGCAAAAAATGTCCTGGTTCCTGGTCAATGAAAAAATGAGAGTTATACTTACTGACTCCATGTCTCGTTCCTGCAAAGTTTGGGCACCTTGGATTAAATATTATATGCCAGTGGGGTGGGATCGTACCAACTTAACACTGTGAAGTTTTGTTCAAAATGAAGAAGTTAAACATGTGAGTATATGCTCATCATGATGTGAGATGACTTGATCACCCAACCACCCCCCTCCCCCACCCCTACCCTCTTATGAGTTCTTCTTTCTTTTCTTTCTCTCTCCTATTCCTTTTCCTCCTTCCTTTTCTTCCTTTATGTTAGTAAATCGAACTTAGAAGTATTCCTTTGTGCACTGAGGGATATTAGAAATGGCTAATCCTTTAGATAAAGTGGGTGAGACTTGGTCCCTGTGAGGGGATAACTTTGCCTTCTAAATATATCATTAGGGGAAAACTAATGTCTTCTGGTGGTGGACAAAACTCATCTTTAATGAAGATGGACGCCTTGGATTGAATATTATATGCCAGTGGGGTGGGATAGTACCAACTTAACACTGTGAAGTTTTGTTAAACTAAATATGTGGGTATTTGCTCATCATGATGTGAGAAGACTTGATCACCCAACCATTCATTAGAATGCAAAGTTGGAATGCAAGAATTGTTTTTGTACGCTTTGTAAAATCTTAATAAAAATTTATTGAAAAAAAAATGATTCTACAAGAATACATTTTATGCCACAAAATATACTAGCAATAATGTTTTTAGTCATTAAGGTACCAGTGGAACAAAAAAATGAATGTCTAATTACACTGTGATGATTAGTGGTAAAGAACTTTTTACTTTACCAAAATTTTACTTTACATATTTTCTTTTTTTTTCTTTAACATGCTTTTTTTTAAAAAAAAAAAAAAAAAAAAAAAGGGTAAAGCCCCTATCTTTCTGTCTTGATCGCCACAGTGATAAAGACAGAATGGGAGCACAGGAGCGTCCTGGGATTCCTACCTCACGCATCCCAGGAGGCTACTGGCTGCTCCTTCTGGGCATTCCTGATTTTAGGCATGCACAGAAGAGTCATTTTCATACATTAAGGGCAACAAAATAAAGATTTTTTTTATTATTAAGTTAGTTACGCTTTAAGTAGTATATGAAGAGGACACTCTACCATGCACAGAATACCATACCATACTGGTCAGATTTCATGCCCACCTCAGATCTTCCTTCAGTGGATAAGTAGGTTGTCACTTAACAGAATGCAGGCATTATTGGCTACTACTCTTTGTTTTCTTTACAGACTTTTCAATGCTGAACCTATTATGTCCTGGGTTTTGTTTTTGTAAAAAGGGAACACTTGCTGCCTTTATTGTGCAGAGTTTGTTATAAGTCTTAGTTTTCCCTATGCTTCAGCTGCTTTTTGATCAATATTCCACTCATCATTGGCTTATTGTATGGCATGAGGGAATCAGCATGAAACAGAACCAGGCAATCCGCAAGGAGTCTTCAGCCAGTGCATGTGTGACTGGGACTCAGTCCTTAGATTGATTTGCTCAGATTTTAGGTTAAAAATACCAAATTGCATTAACCAGCAGCAACATGAATATTACACAATAACCTTTGCAAACATTGCTGGTTGGTATGTTGTAGTGTCTCATTCATACCTCTGTACATACACCACCATTGAGTTTGAACAGACTCGGAGAGGGCACCTAAAACTTACCTCTCTTGCAAGCCTCTCAGTTATTCTTTAACAGTTACCCTCATAATCTGCTGCAATCTCTAATAAATGCCCTTTTTACATCAGTGTTCATTGTAATGTCTCCCAGAACATTGGGTAGTAATTGATTTTTCCTCATAAGTTCTGCTATCAAACCTTCAAAAGGGATATGAATATGTTTGCACCCTCCCATCTAGGGGAAAAACAAACACCATATATTAACTGGTGTTAATGTTGTTGTTCTTTAGGCCTCATATGATTTTATTCTAGAACAGTTTCATAGTGAGAAGAGAAAAAATCTACATTGTTTCTAATTATATAATTAATCAGAGAAATATACTCTATATACTCCTGTGAAATTGGGGGAAAGCTGGTTTGCTTTACTCACTTGCTTAATTTGCCTATCAAGCAGAAGATCAGTGCAGGTGAATACTAATAGAGAGTGAGTGAAGCCTGCAGACAGTTTGTGTTTTAACTGTGCAAATGTGGCAGTTTTCCCTAGCAGATCTTCATGTCGCTCTTTGATTTTCCACAATAAAGGCTAGGTACTGTTTTCTTGTCACTTTCTCACTGACAGATTCCAGATGGACAGCTTGTATGCCTTTTTTTATTTACAATATCACAAAGTAATAGAATTATTTTAAGACATACTCATGTGCACAATGTCTTGAAAGAAATGTAGATATAAAATATATTCCATTCTTTCTTTTCACTACTATGAAAATTTGTACCCCAAAATAGGAAGAATTTTCTGTCCAATCAGCCACTGAGCATACTGATTTAAATGCTTGTAAGCTACATTACAATGTTTCATTAATAGAACATCCCATGATGAGTCTGCATGTCCTTTTAAATAAAAGACAATGAAAGTGTGGGAAAATATTTTCTTACAGTGAACTTACTCCATTATCTCCCTTTTGCTGTGATACATATTGAAAGTATTTGGATATTTATTCAATAAATGCAGGACCTCTAAGTTAAAAGAAAGGTAAGAAAGCCTGAAAAAATACAACTAATGATGCCAAAACATCCAAAGACTGGTAAGCTTCAATATATATACTTGTTTTGTGTCTTGGACACCCTTCAAATTGTATGTCAAGATAAAACAAACATATTCAGTATATCTCCTTTTGATTTATTCCTTCAAAGACCCTGCAAGTACAGAAAAATACTTGTGATTTACCAACTCTTAAAACGGACCTAACTGAAAATTTTACAGACAACCCTTTCATACAAGATAAAAATTTCCTACAGCCCCTCCACCCTAGATCGGGCTCATAAGGAGCTTTTTCTTCAATGGGGGGAAAAGAAAATGTTGATCTCACGAATCCTCGCGTCTACTGCAGGTTACGTCACCTGAACTTGTGGCTGCTTAGTGCGAGATCGAGTGACGTAGGCATTAGGAAAAAGAGGCGTGAAGAAGATGGCTGTTCCTGGCGATCCCTCCGTGCTGAGAAGAAGGAGAATTCCAGGATGACGCAGGGCCCAATCCAGGATTAGGTATTAGGTATACATATATGAAAAGGGAGGGTACTCTCTTTCAACTCCCAGTTCTAAGGAAGAGACCCTTCTTTTCATCTATTTATTACTAAAACCTCTAACAAGAGTATAGATTACTACTTCAAACCTTAGGTATGTATTCCTGCACCTATTGCCATCCTTAAAATACCCCCCTTTTCATATATGTATGCCTAATCATACTCTATGAGTCATACTCAACATATCATCAGCCGCAACTACATATATACACATCCCCCCTGTGGGGCATGTTCCTTTAAATACTGTCTGAATTAATTACTTTGAATGAATAACTCTGAACTTATTTAGAGGTATTTTTTGACTTACTTTTACCTATTACTTATAAATCATTGCTTAACAGTTTATGTCCCTAGTATGCCTGTATATCTTGCTACAACTGTATTCAATTTATGATGTATTTATTTGGATTTACTATCTGAAAATGCTTATATTTGTTATGCTATCCCTGACCTATTACATTTCTATACACAACAGTCTGATAAGCACGCACTACTATCTATCCCTGAGGAAGCCCTTCATGGCAAAACACTCGGATCACTGCGTGTCACGGAGGTAATGACAAAGCTGCTGAACATGGTATGGTCACCTTAATTGCTAGGGTCTGAGGAAATATGAATTGAGTAAAATAAATCAATTAAAGAAAAAAATTAAAGTAAAAATCCTGTGTTATCATTAATTTTAAATTATGTATAGGTGGAAACACATGTAAGGCCTTCCTTGTCGGCTTCAGCTGTATTAGTGAGCCTGTACTTCCAACTGTGCTCCCAACAACTGTATATACTGCAGGACATGGGTATGCAAGGTATAGTGGCTGGGGACTAGTAGACTTGGGAAGTACCAGGACACAGAAGCACTGGACAGAGACACAAAACAGGAGGTCAGAAAGTCCAAGATCAGTAATCCACAGGCCCACTAATAATACAGGGGGTTCCAGCAGAGATTAAGTCCAGGGAACAGAGGCAGTGGTCATACATAGTATGTCAGGCAGCCAAGTGAGGAATGAATGGGGTAAGACTGATCAGATTTGGGTTTACAGACAAATGTTGGTCAGGCAGCTAACAATTATTGGGTCAGAAAACAGGCAAAGGTGGCATAGGTTCTGAAGGAGAAAGTTACACCACAAACATGAATGACAAGCTTAACGCTAAAACACACATCTAGAGACTGGAACCTGGGAATAGTACTAAGACTTGTTGCACCTTAAGATAGTTTATGAATATGTAAATAGATATGTATATGTATAAAGGGGTATATATATATATATATATATATATATATTCATAGATGTATGAATAAGTATATGTGTTCAAGGATTTATGTATATAGTACCCTGTTGGAGATATCCTAATAGTGAGACTGTATCTAAGTAAACATGAAAACCTTTTGTATCTTTGTACTGGCCTCTGGCCCGCCTAGGGGTCTCTAATTCAAGGATTTCACAGAGTAACACACAGGTGATACAACAGCTGCCAGGAGACAAGACCTATTTTCCCATAACAAACAGATCACCAATATGGCCTTCAAAGGGCCATAAATCCATCCGCCTGAGGAAACAGGAGATGGAGGGGGAAGTGAACATATGGATTGGGGTGATGACCCAGCTGGACATTTATAGACCCCTAAACATAGATTCCAGCTGGAGATTTTTATATCAAATTTAGTTGGGAGGTCCATCAAACTACATTAACCAATCCCAATCTAGTGGGGTGTGTGCCAACTGATGGTCAGCGTACCGAACACACCCACTAACCAATCAAGGAGTCCCAATGTTACCTAATTGGAATGTAAAAAGGGGAACTGAGAGAATTTAGCTCTCTTGCTTTTGCTCTTCTCTCTGGCGGGCTGGTCCTTTTTGTCTCCTGAGGGCCTCCCTAGGTAAGCTGGTATGGGGTTATCTTTGGAAGGACGTAAGCTCCCGAGATACCCATTAACCTCTTAGCAGGTAGCTATAAGATATTCCTGAATATATTCTTATGGGTGTCTATAGTATTACTGCATTACTTTGCTGTTTTATAATTACTGTATTGTGTACTGAGGAGTTACTAAATTCTTACAGGGGTTACTACTAATAACTATGTCCATGTGATATATATATGTATCAATAATTGAAGTTCCTATGTGTTTAAATATCTGACAATATTGCTGTGTACTTTGTCTTACCTTGTTTTCTTAATTAAACTGTTTGAATGACTAGCTATTATTTGTGCATGAACCTTCTTTAATTGAATATCTATATGCATTGATAGGGGATAAAATTTCCATATTTATGCAGATAATTAGATAAAATATACTTAAATAACAGACTTGGGACTGGGGGGAGTGGCTGGTAAGCAGGGGGAGGTTTGGAAGTAGGCGGTAGTTATGACAACGGTGTTTATAAAGGATGGGCTAGAAGGTCCGAGCTACCCTGGTCATGAAACATATTCTCTGTTTGCTGCTCCCTTGCAAAGTAATACAAGCCATTGAACAAGCAATCATGTGACTTGCAATAAATACTCTCAAGTTCTTCTCATCATTCTCTCACCAACTGGATGAGCGAGCAATGGCCTTCTCATCCAGTCAGCAGGGTTGTAATGCATGGATGGGTCTGCATAGTAATCCTGTCTTAGGTAAGACACAAACATTGGATTACTCAGTACTAATTGTACTGAAAAACAAAAGGATTTGGCAAAAAGTGCTGGTAGGTACAGTAATGGTTTAAGGGGCCTGTTCAGCAATGTTAGAAGTCTGGCAAAGAAAATAGGGGAGTTGGAAGCCTTATTGAATGAAGAGCATTATGACATGTTGGTATTGCTGAATCCTGGCTTTGATCTGCACATGACTGGACTGTCAATATCTCTGGTTATACTATCTTTTCTAAAGACAGAGCCAAACGAAAAGGTGGTGGTGTCTGTCTGTATGTGAGAGGTGATATATTGGTGGAGCAAGCGATGAGGTTGAGACAAATAAGGGTGGAGCTGCAAATGGGGATGCATAATACACAGTTAATTAATGGAGTCTGCTTTAGGCCCCCAGTGCTAAGGAAGAAATAAAGAATCAACCACTAGCACAGATAGAAATGGCTTCAAAATCTGGTAATCTTTTAATAATGGGAGATTTTACCTACCTTGACATTGACTCGAGTAATAGCACTACAGGTACAGCAAAAGGGAGGAAAATTGTGAATTGAATACAAAATCATTTTTTTGGTACACTTTTATAGAAGCCCAAACTAGAAATGATACTCTGCTGGACCCAGTGTTTTCTAACAATACAGAGCTTATAACACATGTACATATAAAAGAGAATCTGGGTAGCAGTGACCATTATATGATTTCATTTAATGTAAGCTGTACACAGGAAGCAAAAAACAGGAAATATATAAACATTCAATTTTAAGAGAGCGAATTTTGCATTATTAGGCCAGATCTCTATGACTTGGACTAGGAGACAATATTGTCCTCAAAGAACTCAGAACAGAAATGTTTCAAGTCTGTTTTTCACAAGCACACTAAAAAATACATTCCAATGGGTAATACGTTTAGGAGGATAAAAGTAAACCCTATGTGGCTCACAGCTAATGTTAAAATAGCCATACAATGGGCATTCCAAATATATTAAAATGAAGGATCACCTTCCTCATTTTAAATTTCTAAAGAATATAACAAAAGATGTAAAATGGAGATAAAATGTGCAAAACTTGAATATGAACGACAAATTGCAAAAGGAAAGTAGGTCAAACCCCCAATTTTTTTTAAATATAAATAATAGCAAAAAATCATATCTGAGCATGTAAGCCCCTTAGGGTTGGTAACTGGGGATAAAGAAAAGGCGGATTTATTAAACCCTTTTTTTTAGCCCTGTGTACACAAAGGAAAATTGCAGAGCTGATGTCCAAATTTCTAATAGCAATGTCACTGCCCTAAATTAGCCACAATAATTTAAAATGGATATGATTAAGAAACAGTCGTGTAAAATTAGGGTTGACAAAGCAACAGGACCCGATTGATTATATCCAAGTGCCCTCAAAGAGCTGAGCTCAGTTTTTTTAAAGCTTTTGTTTCTAATTTTGCTTTTATCACTCTTTAATCACCTTCTTGGTACCAATGTATTGGCATAAGGCCAATGTAGTTCCTATCTTTAAAAAGGGAGCAAAGTCATTACCAAGTAACTACAGACCGGAAAGCTTAACGTCCATAGTTGGAAAGGTCCTATCGAGTTTGAAAAAGAACCACATAGAGGAATTTCTGCTAGAAAATAATATATTAAGTGATAGTCAGCATGGATTAAGAAAGACTAGTTGTCAAACAAATTTACTTTTTATGAGGAACTAAGTAAACAGGTAGACAGTGGAGTAGCAGTTGATATTATATACTTGGATTTTGCAAAACCACAAAGTCCCCCATAGACAGATAATATGTAAGTTGGGGTCAATAGGCTTAAAAAAGCTAATTTGTAAATAGATAGAGAACTGGCTTAAAGTCTGCCTCCAGAGAGTAGTGATTAATGATTCATACTCTGAAGGGTCTAAGGGTATTAGTGATCTTTATCAATGACATTGGGATTAAAAGTATAATTTCTATGTTTGCAGATGACACCAAACTATGTCATAGAATTGAATCCATACAGGGTGTCTATAATATACAAGCAGACCTGGATGTACTGTTTGATTGGGCAACCAAGTGGCATTTAGAAACAGAAAATTACATTGGGAAAATGTTATGCACTTGGGGACTAACAACATGCATGCTTTATAGTGTCTAGGGGAAATACATTTGGGGGAGTCAGGAATAGAAAATGATACGGGGGTTCTGGTAGATCATAGACTTAATAATAGCATGCAATGCCAAGCTGCAATATCTAAAACTAGCAAAATACTTTATTGTGTTCAAAGAGGAATAGACTGCAGAGATCGAGACATAACTGCCCCTGTTCAAAGCATTGGTCAGACCACATCTGGAATAAGCAGTCCAGTTTTGGGCACCAGTTCACAAAGAGGATATTGTGGGATTGGAGAGAGTGCAGAGAAGGGCAACTAAATTAAATAAAGGTATGGAGAATCTCAGCTTTGAGGAGAGATTAGCTGAACTGAACTAATTCTCCCTTGAGAAGAGACATTTAAAGGGGGATTATGATCACCCTATATACTAATTTAAATGGTCCCAACTATTCATTTTAAGATCACTACAAAAGATAAGGGGGTATTCTTTGCGTCTGTAGGAAAAGAAGTTTAAGCTCCGGATTAGGAAGGGATTTTTCACTGTAAGGTCTGTGAAAACGTGAAATAGGCTTCTTCAGGAAGTAGTTTCAGCAAGTTTTAAAGATTGCTTTAAGAAGAAGCTGGATGCTTTTCTTGAAGGATAGAATATTACTGGATATTAAAGCTTTAAAATAAAGATAACAGACTGTTGATCCAGGGAACATTCAATTGCCTCATGGAATCAGGCAGGAATTTTTTTCCCCTGTTGGAGCAAAATGTACCAAAGAGATTGGAACAAGTTGTCTCTTCCCTGAAGGTTTTGTTTCATAGAGAGATGCTGGATGCTCAAATGCAAGGAGATGACTCTATAATTCATTTTTTGCAGCATTGGTATAAATATTTCACTTATGCCTTTGTGGACTCGGATAGAGGTTGGATTCTCGATTTGTTCAAATATTCAACATGGTATAAAACCAATGTATATCTGGCTGATATACAAAATCTTTTGTTTTCAAATGTACCAGGGTTTTTTTGCCTTTCTCTATGTCTATGTCCATAGGTTTTAAATCTGGGATGTGTTTACGTCTTTTTTCAACCTGACTTACTATGTACCTTTGAATGTTGGCACTAGCATCAAGTTTGCTAGTGTGGAATGGATCTAATGCTCTTGTGCCAGTGGCCTACTATACCGGTATAAACTAAACAAGAGCAGTGTAATTTTCTGCCTAGGCAGAGGTGGTTTCAGCCACCAGTGCCGCATCCAGTTTGAGCTTCAGTCACATATCTTCCCCACTGACCAGGCCAAAGTGGCAAAGTTAATCTCCCTACTGTTTAGAGAAGCTCTGACATGGGCATCCCTGCTCTGGGAAAAGAAGGATCTAGATACCAGTAATATTGAAGCCTTTCTGAGCTGCTTCAGAAAGGTGCTTGATGAACCCTTGCGCGCCTCCATAGCAGCCAGTACGCTCCTGCGTCTCTGCCAAGGGTCGCTTACTGTAGACGCAGTCGTCTGGAAAAATTAGGTGCTCCATGCTACCTTCTGGCAAGGCCTTTCTGACCACTTGAAGGATGAGTTGGCTGGTCGGTAGATTCCCTCATCTCTAAATGATCTGATCTCCCTGGCCATCCAGATAGACATTCGCTTCCAGGAGAAATCTTGCCCACACATAGCCTTTGTCCCACGACTGGCACCATCCTTTCAGCAGCCTCTGCAAACTCCAGCCAACTTTGTTCTCCCTGTCTCTGAAGAACCTTTGCAGCTAGGCTGATCAAGGCTATCCCAAGAGGAGAGGACTCGGCGCCTCTTATCTGGTCTCTGGCTTTACTGTGGACAGAAGGGACACATTATTAAATCTTGCCGACAGTCAATAACACTCCCCAGTGCTGGACTGGTCTACACCACGGGTATTGGCTTGGGGACCCTTGTGTCACTCCAAATGTCTAACCAAGCAGGCCTCTTGCTTTCTCCACTCATAAGGTTCCACCATCTATTCCCAGTCACTATATGGATTTCAAAGATGTCTTTTTCAAGCGCAGAGCCGAGCATCTACCTCCCCACCGGTCATACGACTGTGTGATAGACCTGCAAAGGGGAGAATCTGCAAAGGGGATTTATATGCAAGTCCTCTTCCCCTGCTGGCTTGGGTTTTTCTTTGTCCAGAAAAAAAGATGGGACTCTCCAGCCATGTATTGACTACTGCGGTCTGAATGCCATCACCATAAAGAACCGCTACCCTCTGCCACTCATTCCTGAGCTCTTTGACTGTCTCCATGGTGCACAGATCTTCACCAAACTAGACCTCCGAGGTGCGTATATACTAATTCCGATCAAGGAAGAGGATGAATGGAAAACAGCATTTAACACCAGAGATGGCCACTATGAGTATCTTGATGCCCTTGGGTCTCTGCAATGCCCCGGCTGTTTTCCAGCACTTTGTGAATAAAGTGTTTTGTAATCTTTTATAAATCTGTGTTGTGGTTTACCTGGATGACATTTTGTTTTTTCCCCTGACTTGCCCACTTTACAGACAACGTGTCTGTTTAGTCCTACAATGACTTCGAGACAATGGACTGCAAGGGTGGAGAAGTGCCTGTTTGAGCTTCCCCGGGTGCCCTTTCTGCGCTATATTGTGTCCAAAGAGGGCCTCTCTATGAATGGATCCTGTAAAGGTTGCAGCCATTTCTGGCCACTACCCTGCAGCCCTAAGGCTACTCAGCGCTTCCTGGGATTTACTAGTTATTACCAGCACGGTATTAAAAATTACTCCATGCTGGTAGCTCCCATCACAGCACTGACCCAGAACGATGCTGACACTAGGAACTGGCCACCCTAGGGTATTAAAGCTTTTTATACATTGAAACATGCATTTCTTTCTGGCCCAGCTCTGGTTAAGCCAGATGTCACCAAGTCCCTCCCTGTAGAGGTTGAGGCCTCCTCTATTGGAGTGGGAGCTATCCTCTTTCAGACCCCCACTGGAGCAAGACGTCCATGTGCATTCTTTTCTAGGACTTTTTCCTCAGCTGAAAATAATTATTCCATTGGAGACAGACAACTCCTAGCTACAGTATCTAGTTAGCTTTGGTAGAATGGCGCTACCTTTTGAAGGGTTCCCGTCACACGATCAATATTTTTACTGATCATAAAAACCTTCAGTATATGCAGTCTGCTCAACGATTCACCCCCAGCAAGCTCTTTAGTCATTATTCTTTTCTAGCTTTGATTTTGTGATTACTTTTAAACTCAGTACCTCTAGCTCCCGAGCAGCTGCACTTTCTTGCTCATTTGATCCACAGGATTCCAAGACTGTTCGGAGCCAGAGTTTATCATCCCTCCAGCCCGTATCCTAGCCTTGACTTTTATCCAGGAATCTGCTATGCCTCCTGGTAAAACCTTGCTGCCTCCTCAACTCCGTACAAAAATATTATGTTGGGCACATGACTTTCTGGTCACCCGAGTGTTCACAGAACATATACTTTTCTCCCCCGTCTCTACTGGTGGCCCAACCTTCGTAATGATGTGACTGACCATGTAAAGTCCTGTGCTCAGGCCAAGTCATCTACCTGTGCCCCAGCAGGACCACTTCTTTCTCTGTTCATTCCCAAGGAGCCTAGGGGTCACCTGTCTATGGATTTTATTACAGATCTTTTACTTTCTGACGGCTGTACGGTCATTAGGGTGGTCGTAAAACACTTTTCCAAAATGGCCTATTTTGTACCCCTTCCTGCCCTATCATCAGCAGCTGCATTGGTAACAGTTTTCATCAGTGAAATTTTTAGGCTTCATGGTATGCCCACGCATATAGTATCATATTGTGGGGTGCAATTTACCTCCCGCTTTTGGAAAGGCTTTTTGCAAATCCCTGGACATCTCTGCAGAGTTCTCCTCAGCCTATGACCCATTGACTAATGGGCAGACAGAGAGAGTTAATCAGGCCTTGGAGCAATATCTTCGAGCCCTTGTATCTGAGCATCATGATGATTGGGTAGCACTGCTATCATGAGCGGAGTTTGTCCATAACAACCATCTCTGCATCAGCACCAAAGAATCCCCATTCTACCTTGTCTACAGCAAACACCTTCGTCTCCCAGCTCCTATACCCTGCTCCGTGGAAGTACCTACACTCAGTGCCCTGCAAAGGAATTTTAATAGTATCTGGTCTTCTACCTGTGAGTATCAGAAACACTCAGCTCTCAGACATAAGAAGTTTGCGGATCTGCATCGCGGTAAGGTACCTCTTCTCCAACCTGAGGACAAAGTCTGGCTATCCACCAGGAATATTCGTTGCAGGGTGCCTTCTCTAAAGTTTGTTCCATGTTTCATCAGATCTTATGTCATTTCTGCCAAAGTTAACCCAGTTTGGTATAAGTTACGTCTTTTCTCCATATCCCAAGCTGCCCAATGCTTTCCATGTGTCTCTACCTAAGCCGTTGGCCCTGATTGCTTTTCTCGTCCCTCTCCACTGGCTACTCCTGCAACCGATTCTTCTCAGAAATATGGATTCCAAAATTTCCCGTAAGAAGCTCATGTACCTGATCAACTGGATTTTTGGCCCTGAGGAGAGATTGTGGGTTCCTGCTGCAGATGTGTCTGCCATTTTTCTGACTAAAAAGTTAGGTAAGTGAGGTAAATACTTTGGATCAGCCTGGGATTGTTGCTATATTAAAATGTATTCTGGGGTGATGCTGAACTGGATCCAAAAGAACCAGGTCTGTGTATTTTTGTAACATTTTCAGTTCCTGAAGTCATCATGTCTTTCATACAGTGAATATCTGCCACTCAGAGAGTGTTTATATTTTTTTCTCGACATATTGGAATTATGAAGAAGTGCCGGGTACCAGGTCTGTCTTTTATATCAACATCTGTAGCGGGCGACCAATTATTAAATAATCTCCTGCTATTTGTTACTAGCTGGGTACTAAAATAAAGCATCGCCTCTTGTTGGGTGTCAGTGAATTTTTTTCCCAGATCATCCTCCCATTTGGATATAAAATATGTGTGGTGTGGGGATAGAAGAGCTTGTGCCTGTGGTGAGAGGAGAGTTTGATACACACATGACAAAGTACCTCTGAGCTGGCATTGTTAGTTACATAATGACTACATAATGAGTTTGGATCTTCTGTTAGAGTACCAATCTAGGAGCCCAGCTAAGTGTACAACATGATAGTATAGCGTGGGATCAGGAAATGCTATATCCCCCTTCGTCTTAGGGACCTTCAACATTGGCACCCCTATCCTCGGCATATCTGATTGCCAAATCATTTAATAATTTAATTAATTTTAAGTAATTTTTCAGGAACCTCTGCACCACCAAATTCAGCACATGCGCCAGGCAAGGGATGTGCATCAAACCGGCTAGGTCCAGAGCTGCTACGAAATTTCCCCCGTTATCATACACCACCAGGCCGGGCTTGAGGCTCACTGGCACCAACCATTCATTGGTCTGTTGTTCCATGCCCGTCCACAGCTCCTGCATGGTGTGGGGTTTTTCCCCCAAACAGATGAGTTTCAAAACAGCCTGCTGTCGTTTCCCCCTGCCTGTGCTGAAGTTGGTGGTGAAGGTGTTACGCTGACCGGATGAGGATGTGGTAGAGGAGGAAGCGGAGTAGGAGAAGGAGGCAAAGAGAAACGTTCTGCAATCCTCGGTGGCGAAAGGACATGTGCCAAGCTGCTATCCGCCTCAGGCCCAGCCGCCACTGCATTTACCCAGTGTGCAGTTTGGGGGATATAACGTCCCTGCCCGTGCTTACTGGTCCACATATCGGTGGTTATGTGGACCTTGCCACAGATGGCATTGCGCAGTGCACACCTAATTTTGTCCGCAACTTGGTTGTGCAGGGCAGGGATGTCCCGCCTGGAAAAGTAGTAGTGGCTGGGAACCACGCACTGTGGGACAGCCACCGCCATAGGGTTTTTAAAAGTCTCCATCTCTACCAGACGGAATGACAGCATTTCAAAGGCCAGGAATTTTGATATGCTGGCATTCAGGGCCAGGGATCGCAGGTGGGTAGGGGGGTACTTCCTCTTTTTCTCCAGTGTTTGGGAGATGGACAGCTGAACTCTTTCATGGGACAGTGTGGAGATGTTTAGTGATGGTGACGGAGGTGGTGGCGTTGTGTCACTCCAGAGGGGTAGGAAGAGGCCGAGACTGCAGCAGAAGATGGAGCAGGAGGAGCCTGAGATCTTTTGTGGTTTTTGAGGTGTTTACTCCACTGCAGCTCATGCTTTGCATTTAGATGCCTGGTCATGCAGGTGGTGCTCAGGTTTAGAACATTTATGCCTCGCTTCAGGCTCTGATTGCACAGCGTGCAAACCACTTGCGTCTTGTCGTCAGCACATTGTCTGATGAACTGCCACCCCAGGAAACCCCTTGGAGCGGGCTTTAGTGTGCTTAGTCCCTGGGTAGGGTGGGCAGTAGCAGGCGTACTGGCTAGGGGACGGCCACTCTGCTTTTGCACCCTGCTCCCTGTTTTGCTGTGCAGCTGGCGCTGTGTGACCACCACCTCTTCCTGCCACCAGAGTCATCGCATGACCTTGATTCCATGTGAGGTCTAGGACCTCATCATCCGCCACATCATCTTCAACCCACTATTCACTCCTGCCCTCCTTGCCGGTCTGCACACTGCAGAAAGCCGCAGCAGTTGGCACCTGTGTTTCATCATCATCAGAGATGTGCCGCGGTGGTCATCCCATGTCCACATCCTGAAACATAAGTGGTTGGGCCTCGGTGCACTCAATCTCTTCCACTTTTGGGGCAGGGCTATGTGGATGGCCCACGGAAACCCTACCACCAGAGTCATCAAAAAGCATAAGAGACTGCTGCATGACTTGGGGCTCAGACTGCTTGGCTGATTTGCAAGGGGGTGAGGTGAAAGACAGATGCCCATGGGCTGCAGGTGCCAACTCTGCGCTTTCAGCAGGGGACTGGCTGGGAGACAATGTGAAGGAACTGGAGGCACTGTCAGCCACCCAATCAACTACCGCCTCTACTTGATCTGGCCTCACCATTCATACACCGGTATTCGAGCCTACAAAATAACGCTGAATGTTCTGTCACCTATGAGGAAGGTGTTTTATTTGGGCGTGTAGCTGGCACAGATCGACCACGTCCTCTCCCTGCAACAGGAGCTCCACCAACACCAGCAGCACCACGACCAGGGCCACGTCCCTTATTTGATGCTCTCCTCATTCTTTGAGGTCACCCACTGAACTAACAGACGGATTACCTATATTTATTTCCCTGTCAGGTATGCAGTGCAGGTGTACCTCACAACAAGAATGGGAATATGTCACCTATCAATCTAACAGACAGATTAACTATATTAATTTCCCTGTCACGTATGCAATGCAGGTGTACCTCACACAAAAATTGGGTATATGTCACCCACCGAACTAACAGACAGATTAACTATATTTATTTCCCTGTCAGGTATGCAGTGCAGGTGTACCTCACAACAAGAATGGGAATATGTCACCCACCAATCTAACAGATGGATTAACTATATTAAGTTCCCTGTTACATATACAATGCAGATATACCACACACAAAAATTAAGTATATTTCACCCACCGAACTAACAGAAGGATTAACTACATTAATTTCCCTGTCACGTATGGAGTGCAGGTATACCTCACACAAAAATTGGAATATGTCACCCACCAAACTAACAGACAGATTAACTATTATATTTTTGTGTCAGGGGTACAAAGATGGTGGATTGCACACACAAAAAAATCGGTATAGGTCACCCACATAATTAACAGCCAGATCATTTATTATATTTCTGTGTCAGGGGTGCAAAGATGGTGCATTGCACCCACAAGAAATCGCTATAGGTCACCCACAGAATTAACAGCCAGAATAATTATTATATTTCTGTGTCAGGGGTGCAAAGCTGGTATATAGCACCCACAAAAAATTCACGATAGGTCACCAACAGAACATATAGCCAGATGAGATTCCTAACACTGTCCCTCACTTCCGCTGCCTGCTTCCTGTCCCTGCACTACTCAGAGCTGATGGGCGGTGCTACACGTGATCCAGCTTTTATAGAGGCTGGGTCACATGATGCACCGGCCAATCACAGTCATGCCATTACTAGGTGCCCACAGCTTAAAAGCTTGTTGATTTTCCTGCAAAGTTCGGGTTCAGGTCTGGGTACCCAAAATCGTAAAGTTCGGTACAGACCCAAACTTTACAGTTCCGGTTCAACACTAGTCATAAACACAAAAAAAAAACGGTAGATCAATCTTCAATCATAGACTTGATTTGTGCAAATGATCTTAAAAGTGCACTTTTGCCCATAATATGGACAATAAACTATTCAGGTACTCATAACATGTAGTTAAAAAAACACTTTTAAACAAGCCATCTGCGAGCGCTCTCTGTTCTTTTATTTAGCAGTTATTCACTCTTAAAGATCATAACAAAAATTGTGGAATCTAGCTTTTTTTGTAAAAAGTACTTATTTAGAACATTTTTAAAAAAATGTTTTTTACTTGTAACATGTATATTATTATGTTAATCAGATCAATATGTGATAAACAAAAGAATCTGAAGTATAAATAGCCAAAACATTTTGGAATTGAATTTGCAAATTGAAAACCTCTTGTTGCTTTATTTTTTTTGTCAATTTACCTTGCATTTTACAATTTACCTTTGTTTTTGTGTTCTGTTGACAACTTTATGAATAGTAAATGTTGCCATAATTTTCTGTCCTGGTAGCAATGGCCACCATTGCAAAACATAAAGAGTGAAGGTACCCAGCATGCACATATTGTAGACACCTATAAAGGTGTCTATGTTCATTCAGACATGCTGATGAGTGAGTGAAATTAAAGTTTAGTAAGGTGCTCTCTATTAGACTTTTTACCTAAACCCCAAAAACAAAATGCTTAAGTCCTAAAACTTTCCAACTGTAAACAAAAGTAAAAACACATTTTATGGCTTATTATTTTTAGCAAGACACAGGCTACATTATCAATGAATTGAAGGTTCGATTGCAAATAATCTTAACACATACCAAGAAATCTGATCAAACGTTCTTACAATGCTCTGCAATACTCTACTTCTTCGGTACAGGTAAAGTATCTTTGTGGGACTCCCAGATCTCAAAGAATTTACCTAACCTTTGATCATTTTCCAAGGAATATACTGTCCTTGCCATTTTAAAAATATGCATATGCTTTTCTTTGAAAAGTCTCAGTGTGGGCGGTTCTGTATCTAGCCATTTATGCAAGATTGTTTTTTGGTAACTAATGAAACTATTGACATTAGACTTTTACTACCCCTTGATCTTGGCCGCTGTAGGCTCAAAACTCCCAAAAATAGCCCATTTATGGGAAAGAGGTAGAAAGTTACCCAAATCAGCTGTTACGTAATTGGCAATGGATCTCAAAACTTCCCTAATGCCTGTGCAGGCCCAAAACATATAGTATAGGGTAGCCTCATCTATACCGCATTTAAGGAAACTAGAGAAATGCCTATGCCCATATAAATTCATATTTTTATTGAGGAAAATAGTCAGGGGAATGAAGAACATATAAAAAAAGGGAAAACAGATAATAATGGCAAAAAAATAAGTCACATAGAAAACATAACACCTTATTAACATATGAGAAGACAGAACATATAGTAAAATACATACAGAAAAAAACAGCCCCAAAAACCTCCACCTTCCACTTGGATAAAGTCCAACAGGAAAATAAAAACTGTAGCATCAAGATCAATTAAGAAAAAAACAACATAGTCATGTAAGCAACATAATAAGGTGGACTAAAAAATAAAACATATTTAAACAAAACGTATAGAAAATAAGGGCATCATTGATGGGTGGGAAGAAAAGCAGGGGGATGCACAGGGAAGGCAAAAGAAAAGGAAGGGTCCACCTAAAAGAAAGTGAAACATAGGGAACAGATTAGATTCCTTAATAATTTACTAGGGATTGCAGATTTGGTCAAAACATCCAAATTGTCAATAGGCATACATGTAAATTTATTACTGACCATTAGCCAATTGAGTTTCAGGGTCAATTTGATTACCAAGCCAAGGCAACATGGGCAGTTATCAAAATATACTTGGCTAATATTTAAGTTGTCAAAGGAAGAACCCCATTTGGCCCCTATGGACTGGAGTGATCCACTAACATGGTTTGCCTTAAATTCTATTTATTTGATTGGACTGCCAACATACCACAAGAGACCAGAAAACTCAAATGAACTTTTTTTGTTAACAGATTTAATGCACCACAAGGCACAATAGTTCCAGCCCATGCTTTGGGTGGTATTCAAGCCTAATGACACAGCAACTTCTGTACTTATTTGATATTTATTATGTTTCTACTATGCTAATTTGTGAATCACAATATACTTTACATTAAACAGTTCAAGAACTAGATTTAAGATAATTGATTATTTTAAAAGATGAAGAATAATCCATACTAGCACTGATCATCTGTTTGTTGGCTATGCCAGTGTTATCCTGTGGCACTTATCCATTGTGCCAAACAGGTATGTGAGTGGGATGGTGCTGTGACTGTTTAAATTATAATTCAACACACATCTGTTACCAGTTTAATATGAATCATCTACATTGCTTTATATAAATAACTTCAAAACATTAAATAGACATAGTATATGAATAAATTATTATAATTTTTAAGTTTGTAGAAAGTAAAGTCTCTGTTTGTTTATGACATCTCATTTCTTATACTCTACATGGGGTAGGTTTCTATCTATTGTCACTTTTTTTGTTCAGCTTTTATACAGATAATAAACAGAAATATGTAGTTGAAACTCTGTGACCATTTTTATGTTAAGGTTATGGCTAATTAAATCCTCACTGATCTCTCTTTTGAAAGGTTTTATAATTGGGATTTAATTTAATTTTTGCAGATCTTACAAATTCATTCTCTGCATGTCATGGCTCGGCCGTCTGGCCTTGTTCCTCCAACAACAGTGTAATTCTGATTGTTTTAACATTGATTTTCACAATTTTAATGATGACGCTGAGTTAAACTGGCATCATTGATCAAACGTGGATCTCTCCTTTCAGCTGTCTCTGTGATGGACCTTTACATTTCACTGAGTAGCTCATTAGTCATATGCAGACGTAGCTGGACACATTGCTTTGCTGCCTGAGTCAGTGTATGAGAAGGGGCCTGTGTCCTGGGGTTAGGAAGTTCAAATATAACCAAGGTGCAGACATCTTTGTTGTTGCAAGGAGCAGTTGGAGGAAGAGAGACTCCAAGTCCCTCTTGACTGAGTGGTGTCATGTCTGTGTTTATTTCAATGTTTATTCAAATAATTAGTATATGTAATTGCTAAAAAAAAAGCCTTTTTGTAATTTGTGTTACTAAAAATTACTTTGTTCAATATTAAGCTGGCTTTGATTTTTACAAAACTGACAAATAATACAAATGTGGTTTCTTTGTCCAGTTAATGCGATACACTGGAATCTGTCCACCAAACATGGTATCCAAGGGTAGAGACAAAGCAGAATCATGGTCACAAGCAAAGGTCAGTCCAGGCAGCATAAGATCTAAGGGTCAGAAAACAGCAGAATCAGCAACAATAAATCTAAAGAGATAAACACCTCAGCAGCAGGTCAGCTAAGCTTAACACTACAACAGGCAACTGGGGCCTGTGAGCAGTAAGGCTATAAAGTCCTAGCAGCCAATGGCAGGGCAGGATGAAGCCAAGGACTAATCTGCTCCTAAAATCCCCTTCAGTTGTACACAGCTTCAGAGTGTGTACTGGGGATGCCGAGAAGGTACATCTCAGGCTGCATGGTTAAAGGGAAGCAGGAGATGCTGTTCCAAGCGACAGTGGCAGACAGAATAAACAAGGTGTTGTACTGGGGGATCATCAGCCAAATAAGCATCTCCCAACAGGCATATAGCAATATTCCTAAAGGTTTTATATTATCCAGGTAATGATGTTTCCCAATAGCATTCACCTAAACGTATAGGTATGCTAAAGAGATTTCATCTCCACGTTTTTACCACATGGGTAAATATAGCAACTTAATCAATGCTGTCATAAAGTAATGCTTATAAATATTATTGGGATTTATATACCATATTTTTCGGACCATAAGACGCACTTTTTTCCCCCCAGAAGTGGGGGAAAAAGTCCCTGCGTCTTATGGTCCAAATGTATCAAAATGTATCCTTCCCAGCTGCTGTCCCATCCCCCCTGTATAGCCCCCCCTCTGCCTTTTCTCCTGTCTCCTGTTCAGTATGACTGTGATGTTGGTTTTTAATGCACATAAAATATTTTAGGACACTATTTGTTTCAGAATCTTTTTTTTCTTCATTTCCCTTCTCTAAAAAACTGGTGCGTCTTATGGTCCAGTGCGTCTTATGGTCCGAAAAATACGGTACTAGACAACAGAGTTTTGTTTTAATTTAAATGTGGACATAGTAAACTATTAGTTTCCCATTGGCTCAGGTGTGAGGATGAAATGAGAGTCAACATTAAGACAGAAGTATTTAATGAAGACACACATTTAGTGATTAAAAATATCACATTCACTGTAAGATATTTAGAACTACCAAATACCCCTTTTTTGGACTGTGTATTATATGCCAAGTGCCTTATAAAACTTATTTATACAGACCAGTATTTGCAATTAGATTGCTGCTGTCCATTAGACACAAAACTGGGGAATATCTGAATTCTACAAAACTGAGATGGGCTGACACGTTCACAGACAGAGGGTGTATGAATTAACAGTGCAATCATCTTCGAACTGCTTTAAATGTTTGTGGCTAAATTAAGCAAAACAATGGGATTCCGAAAAAGGGGAGGAAAGGAGGACACAAAGTATTATAGCCATTAGTAATTAACAATGAGCCCACTGTGCAGAACTGACCTGGGGTCTCTATCTGCTTGGGAGGGTTTGGTGCTCTTGTGCAGCAGTACACTTTGCATTTTCTATGTGTGCACCTGATAGTCATCCTATATGTGGTTGGAGTGTCACAAAAACGTAAACACTGCATCCTTCTTATTTTCAAGCCAAAAGCTAACTCTTCATACAAAATTTATACTTCCAAAGGATCAAACACTGAAACAGCATCAATGAATACATGATATATGAATGCCTGTGTAGAGAAAAATGCTGTTCATTGGGAAGACCATACAACTGCTTAGTGATCATCTCACAGTATACAACATATACAAGGCAAACTCTTCTGCTTAAGAAAAGTCTTCCTTCATTACAAGGAGAAGATACTTAAAATAATCCATTTATGGTAAACCAAAACAAACATCCTTAAGCAGGGATGGCATTTTCACATTGTTTGGACAATTCTTTTATTAATTCACATATTTTAGCATTCGTAACAAAATTGTAACAAAAAAAAATGATCACAAAATTTCAAGGAAGCATGGTGACTTAATTATGTACGTAAAGCAAGGTGTTTTTTACCAGCACTTCAGTCTTGAGCAATCCGCACCCAAATATTTCATGACATGACAGTAAAAGGTTAGCCATATGATAACCATTGGATGAGTTGTGAAATATGTTCAACATTACCAAACAATCTAGCTTAATGTAACTAACTAAAACAAATAGCAACTCCCAAAGTAATGCATTTAAAAAAAATTTTCAAGTGAAAAAGCTAGTTGGTATAAGTAACTGCTCTTTGAGAAATACTCCACTGAACCTGAAAAAAATCTGGAAAAAACAACTAAATCTGAAACAATGTATAGTTAATATTACTAAAAATATATATGTACAAAATCCATACCTTAAGGGGATGTGGTACTACGAGATACAACTCCATCTTGAAAAACAGTACAAAACCCATACCTGCTTAATAAATAAATATTTGACATAGATGTGTTGCTGGGCACATGGTCTTATTTTTACTAATATAAGGGTGTGGTAAGGGTGTGAAGTTCACCTAGGCATTATCCATGCAAGAGGAATAATGAAGCATTTTATAGCCCTAACTTTTTTATTTATGATAAAGTAGGGAATGGAATTTGTTTTGTTTTTTTTTTGCTGACTTTGTTCTGCTCTTGAGAAATTACATTTTATCAGTGTTTAAAAAAATCTACCTTTACAGGGACACAAAGAAACAGAAAAGTTTCAATCTCCTGGCTATTAGTTCAATCTATCTGTTTGTTCACATAGTCATTAAGGCTAAGTTCAGATTGATGGATTTTGGAAGTGGTAATTATTGTTTCTTCTGCTCAGAACTGCTTGCAATAGATAGTTAAAGTTGGACTGAATGCCCCTGATTCATCAATGAAATCCGCGCTCGCTGGAAGCGCGAACGTACGCGCGGCCATCGATCGCGGATTACCGCGGTCCGGACTCGAGTATGCGCGTACACTCGCCTCACTGCCAGCCGGATTCCAGCCTTCAGCCAGTAAAAAGCTGTCGGATAAGCGCGGCTCCGTGCGCGAGCTTTTTCCGTTGCTGAATAGTGCGACCGCGTACGATTCCGGATCGCTAATACGAATGCGCGAGCGATAATCCTATTCTGCTTGATGAATCAGGGGCAATTAGTCCATTCATTTTTCTTTACTTGATAGACAGGAGGCTGCAGTATTTCCTGGATGATTCATATAGCATCCAGGAGAGGTTTGCTGTCCCTGCTACGTCCAATATCTTCCACTGGTGCCACTTGCAAATGCTTAAATAAACTTGTGCAAACATTTGTGCAAAACACAAAGTGTTCATACATGGATACAATATAAAAATCAAGGCACCACTTTGCTGGGTTTTTGCAACCACTTAAAAAAAGTACAGAAATCTGCCAAAATCTGCATTCAAGCATCTTGCTGCCATATGTAAAGAACCCAAGATTGTGATATTGTTGTTGAGAATGGCCATTTATCATGAATCATTTCTTTGATAACGACCTTTTTCTTTTCTATTATATCTCCCTTGCTTTTGTATTCTTATCTCTAAAGTATGGTGATTTACACTTTAGTTATATCTCTGAGATATTTAAAGTGAATGAAACAATTGCTCCAGTTCCACTGTTTTCCACTGTTTACCTTCCCTATTTTAGAATGTATATTAGCATGTAGTCCCACAGTCAACCTGTTTTCTAAATGTAGGTGAAAGGCAGAGATGATGAGAACATATTTGAACAATCCACTGTTCGTAATTACAAATAACTTATAAAAGATGCTCACATTTCCTAAACCAAATGAAATAAAGTAAAATGGTAGGATGCCATCAAACACTCTTTATATTTACCAACAATATGTCCTTGTGTCTGTTCTACAGAGAACAAGATAAAGTAACCTACTGTTAGAACACTTAGCCTCAGTCCAGTTTACCCTTGTAGGGAGTTAGTAAATTGGTTGGTTCCGATACTTAATCAGATTAACTACAGGTTAATTAACCTGTAGTGCCCCAGAGATCGAACACTCTTCTCAATGATTGCAGACTCGGCTGCAATCATTGAGAAGATGCCCCACAAGTTCTTCATCCTGTTCCAGCGCAGTACTTCATCTTGTTTGTTCCAGCGGAGTTCTTTATCATGTTCCAGTGCAGTACTTCAACCTGTTTGTTCCAGCGGAGTTCGTCATCCTGTTCCAGTGCAGTAC
Organism: Pyxicephalus adspersus; assembly: GCF_032062135.1. Lineage (NCBI taxonomy): Eukaryota > Metazoa > Chordata > Amphibia > Anura > Pyxicephalidae > Pyxicephalus > Pyxicephalus adspersus. Next base: position 69,807,389 of record NC_092871.1, read on the forward strand.
TTCATCCTGTTTGTTCCAGCGGAGTTTTTCATCCTGTTCCAGTGCAGTACTTCATCCTGTTTAGTTCAAATTTAAAACTTACCTGCCAGTCAAGTATAAATAAGTGACACACACACACAAATTTTTATTACTAAATATTTTTTATTACTATAAAAAGGATACTTTATTCTATAAAGTATAAAAATAAAAATAAAAAAATATTAATAAACAAAATTTTCTAAAAGGTTTTTTTTATATTTTTTTTTAGTGCACGGAGGTCTTTTCTCGCCTCACGCACTGTCTTTGCCACTTCCTTCCATTTGTGGTCCATGGCCTCCAGTTTGTCCAGAATTTCTTTTTTTTGGGAAACATCTGTGTAGAAATAAAAAGAAGAATATTAAGTACACACATATTGTGAAGCCGACACATGGATATGAGACATTTTTGCATACACAATATATGAATGCTTACCAACACTTTTTGCCATCTGCCCTGATGTTCCTGGCTCTGGACCTTCTCGCTCTCCCTCTGATACTGTAATAAGAGCAAACAAAAATAAAAAGTTAAATTACACACAATTATATGCAACCTTCCTCTCTAAAAGTTGGGTACATACCTGGCTCAATTTTCACCACAGATTCCACTACCTCCTCTGCAGGGGAAACCAGAATCAACTCTGCATAAAAATGAAATCAAAAGCCTATTTGAACTATATCTAAAAATAATGTATTTGTCATATTTAGGAAATTATACATTTTTTCTTATTAACCATATACCAATATCCTACCTTCCACCTCTACCGGCTCCTCCAGACGCTCAGTCTGGTCAGGTGAACCTAGAATCAACTCTGCATAAAAATAAAATCAAAAACATATTTGAACTATATCTAAAAATAATGTATTTGTCATATTTAGAAAATTATACATTTTTTCTTATTAACCATATACCGATATCCTACCTTCCACCTCTACCGGCTCCTCTGGATGCCCAGCCTGGTCAGGGGACCCCAGAATGCACTCTGCATAAAAATAAAATCAAAAACATATTTGAACTATATGGAAAAATAATGTATTTTTCATGCTTATAAAATTTTACATTTTTTCTTATTAAATATATACCAATATCCTACCTTCCACCTCTAGTTGCTCCTCCGGACGCACCTGCGGCTGCTCCTCTACCTCCCGAGCACGCCGTCCTAATGCATAAAAGAAAATACAGAAGCAAAAATTGTCATTAAAAATTTTTTTTTAAAAAATTATAATAATAAAAAAGTTACTAATAATTAAAAAAATAGATAAACAAATGCAAATGAATTAAAAATATTTTCCAAAAATATTACATAACCTCTAAAGAATAATTTTGAAAAAAATTAACTTCTACAAACTGACAAAATTTTTACTTACGTTTTCTGGGGATACGTCACCTTAAGGTATGCAGCACATTCCTCTCTCGGTTCTTTAAATCAGACTACCTTTTTCTCAATTGATCCTTTGACCGCTCCACACCAAATTTGTGCTGCAATCTCCTCTGCAATTTTTCCAAAATACGATTTTTTCTGGCATTCTGTGACTTGTAATGACCCCTCCGACCATCATAATCACTTTTCTCCAGGACCTCCACCAACACCTCCATCTCCTCTCTTGACATAGGTGTGGCTCTCTGTGCAGACATCCTCTTACGTCACAGGCAAACATATAACAGGAAGTGGGTGGGTGCATTTGCAAAGTGCTGTGGGAAATCAGAAGTGCAAAGTGCAAAATCCAGCACGTGTGGTCATTCGTACGAATATTCGTCCGACAATTCGACCGGGAAACGAACATTATTGAGGTGGGTGATGCTGCATATTTTTACATGTTTTCCTAAATTAAATGTTTATAGTTTTGTTATATTTTAATGTTTTTCACAGATCATGGCCTATGATGCATTTAATAATCCTGACTTCATGCGTGAGTTCATTCAGGCATACAGGTCCCATCCCTGTCTGTGGAAGGTAAAGTCTGCGGATTATTCAAATCGTCAGATGAAACTGAAGGCGTATACCGCTATGGTGGAGCTCAGCAAGACCATTAATCCTGCCGCTGACATTAAATATGTGAAGCAAAAGATACAAAACCTGCGTACCGTTTTCAAAAAGGAAATGAACAAAATAAAAGCTTCACAGCGGTCAGGTGCTGCAGCGGATGATGTATACGTACCTAAATTATGGTACTTTAATCTGTTGGCATTCACTGCAGATCAGGATGAAGGTCGCCCATCAGTGTGCAGCCTGGAAGAAGCGGATAAGGATGCTGGGGAAGGTACACACAGGGATGCTGGGGAAAGCCTTGATGAGACTCCTGAGCTTTTCAAGACAACAGACCAGGTAATTTTTTTTAAATCTTTTTATTATTAAATTTATAAAAACACAGGCACAGCTACATATAGCAAAGTATAAAACATATATTACAGAGTTTTATTGCAGTCCTACAAACATTGTGGGTACAGACTATGTCATGCGATCCTGCCATTCTACTGCTCCAGTAGTGTTGAAGTACTCCAAGTACTTGGTTATCTCAGCGTGGCGATCAACCTCTGCTCAGGTGTAATGGACTTCCTCATGAAGGTATCTTGTTTCTGCAGAAAAGGTCTAACTGCAGAAAGTAAATGTTGGAAGCAGACATCTGACATACGAAGGTAATTCTTGTAGTCATCTGGGAATGAGTGGCGCAGTTCCCGTAGCAGATTCTCATGTGAAATGTTGTTTCGGTCCAACAACCAATCCTTACACCACATTCGCCACTTCTTCTCAATGTCCTCCTCTTCAAGCAGACATACCAAAGCAAGAGCTGCTTTCTTCTTCCTTGAGAACACTTTGAAGGGCATATTGCACATAGGGAGAAAGGAACAGTGTGGTGAATGTCATTCGTTTGATCCGAACGTTCGTACACAGTATTCACTTCCTGTGGTGCACGTCACTTCCTGTATTGTTCAAACAATCGAATCTATCATGTGTATAAAATCTTTAAACGATCGTGTCGTTACCTGTATGTACAGGATCGGTGCTATATGATCATTCGCAGGTATCGTGCAGGATCGTTCGTCGTTCGTTTACAAACGATAATAATTGGAAGTGTGTATGTAGCTTTACTCTGTAACATGCACAGTAATATGAAACATTTGTAACATTTTTCTTTTATCCACTGCGAGAAAAATGTAACAAATGTTTCATATTAATGTATCAGAATATTACTGTGCTGGAAAATGTGTTATAGAGTAGGAGATATCATGTCATTGTAGGATAACCTGTAAAAAAAAATGTTAAAATAAACACAAACACTTAATAAATTAATTTAACATTTATTAAGGACAACCCGAATTCAAACACCATCACTAGTAATCAATAGCTATAATGTTCTAATTTCTGGAGACAGTGATACGTTATGGCAACATCTTACAAATAATACTATAGTTGTCTGCTATTGCCAATTATTATCAAACCAAATTCTTTTTTTTTATGAAAATCCATCATCCTACAAAAATAGTAATATTTTTCTTTGGGAATTAATTGAAAAGTACCCAAACTCTAGCAAGGACAGGGAATACAAATTGTTACTTGGCAACTTGAATGACAATTCACAAACTCCAATAAATAAAAACAACAGCTAGCTTCTGCTAATCAAACAGTATACTGCCCGATTTTTTATTTTATGTAACTTTTTTAAAATGTTTGGAATGCTCAACATATGGGCTGAAGGGCCATAACCCCTTGTTACGTGCATTCCAGCCCATACACTTGTCTGTGTCACATGGGTGCTTTAGGCCCAAAGAAAAAACGACTGTTGGTACTAGTATCTGCCACATCCCCAAATAAGGTCAATGTCACCCTGGAGTAATATATATTTATTGTAATCAGTTTGCACTGTGTTTGATGATGGATTTATTCTGCGAGGAAACTTTTTTTGTCTATGTTTTTTGAAGGTAGTAAATTCATCTCAGTCTAAAGATCTTTTTATTTTCCATATAACTGATGGGAGATCTTTCATGTGTTTGATGTTGTTGACAGAGATTAGTATATAGGCAGAAATTCTATGGAGGTAAAGTGTCATCAAATCACTCCTAAATATGATTTAAGATTTTTCCAATTTTTATTCAGTTTAAACTAACATTTAAAATGTAAAATTCCTTGAAAATTCCATACTTGAGCATAGAAGCTTTAGAGCTATATGTAGTCAGGTTAGTAATTAAAATTACCTGTAGTTCTAGTAGTGTTTTAGTGGTTTAGTGATAGGATTGTTGCATGTAAGCAATAGTGGGCGTTAGGTCATTGTGATCAATCTTTTTTTCAGGAAAATATTGCTGTAGAAAAACCCAGGAAGTTTCCTATTTTTTGCTGGGGAATTTGGCAGGGCAAACATTGATAGGATTCCAAATTTACAGCAGGGCCGTAGGGTAAGAAAAAGTTAAAGCCAGCCCAACTAATCCCCCCCACTACACACACACATTATTCAGTAGATGAACATAAGAGAATTACTTCTGTTTGCAGGGGAAGTTTTTTGAACAAGAATAAGTATAGTTCCCTATGGTCAGCTCCCAACAATATCTAGTAAAATAGGATAAAGGAACATTACAAATTTTTGCAATTTGTATTTTACATGGCTGTAGAAGCAGTGGAGGCTCAGGTCCCACATTATCCAATGGAGTAACACTGGGAAATTATTTATATTTGCAGGAGAATTTGGTTGAAAAAGATTATTGGCACAGTCCCAGTTCCTCACATTATCTAGTAAAAGAAAAAAATCCTTTTGCAAGACAAGCATTGCCATGGCCCTCATATTTTGAAAAAAGACAGGGTCGGTCTTTGAGGAGGAGTCAGGGCCACACACCTATTAGAATAAATTAATGTATTTATTTGGTTTTACAGATTTTGCCAAGCTGTAGGGACTGTGGGGGCTTAGGGCTATCATTATGCATTATAATAACACTGTCAAATCATTCTTGTAGCAGAAAAAATTAAGATAAAATAATTTGAGGGGGCCAACTTAGTCAGAGCCCTTCCGATAAAAAAAGACAGAACCCCAAGGCAACAAGGGGAGGAAAATTGTTTACACTTGTTAGCATAACCACTTAGTCAAAGTCAAATGCCCTCCTTATTAAAATAAATCATTGATTAAACAGGAGAAGAATGTTAGGTAAAAAAAAAAATAGCAGAACACCTTTAAACAAGTATCAGTAATATAGCAGGTAGATGAGGAAAAATTAACAATTGTTATCAGGACCCTATATAGTCAGACAGGGGCTTGGTTCAGTATAAAACTGTCAGCAAAACAGCAGTAACAATATTTGTTTACGGTTAGTATGGTATTAGTATTTTTATTAGTATTTTGTGACAATACCTCTTTTAGCCAGGCTTCTGCAAAGTTAGCAGGAGTTGAGGTAGGAGGTAGGAATTCCATATGCATGTATTTGTATTACACTATCAGCAAGGTACCAGCAGCTCTTTTTTCGTGATTACTTGTTGAAGAGACCCTTTTACCCAGTGTTATTTTAATTCAGCCCAGTCATAATATCAACCTGGAAAATGGTAATTTCATAGAACTAAACTAGTTTGCTACCAATGCTAGTATTTCAAAAAGTATGCAGTGTCATTGGGCCGGTACCAAAATGCATAACTGGCAGTTCTTTCATATAACCAGTGGAATGAATCTTGGCTATTTCCCAAACCTGTGAAATCAAGAACAGTCCACAATCTTAAACTAGTAGGGAAATGTCAGAAACTGGAGCTTGACTATTCAAAGCAATTGCTATGTAGCTTTGAGGCATCCTCTATTCACTCTAAAGTAATACATTAGATACACAGAGTCAAATGTAGGGGTTTGTATTACAGAATTATTTAGGTACAGTGGTCTTTTCCAAAATCCATAGTGTACAGATCCTGTTTTGTAACAGACAAGGATTATACATGTCAGAGTGTATAGCTTCTGGTTTAGGATACAGGAAATAAAGTGGCGCACAAACTGCATCTACAATAGACAGCTGCAGTGTGTCTAACTTTGGCACAGATCCCCAGGCATGATATTTAAGTCTCCCATTGGGAGCATAGAAAAATACAAATTGACACATAATGAGTGAAGGTCCCAGCTCAACATTGAGCTATGACCATTGATCAGTGCTGATGGGCACTCATAGGGTGTTTACATAAGAAAGTGATTTCTTAAAAAAAAAAAAAAAAAATAAATAAAATAAAGCCACATGTTTCTAATACATCTGGAGAGGATATGTCATAGGCATCTGTGCACAGATATAAGTCACGGTGATACCCACATAAAGTTTTAAACTGCCCTAATTTCTTACTGCAGGTGTATCATGCAAAAAATCACTCCTTTGAATCTGATGATGCCCTAATTGGTCCCAGTGGAAGCAAGATATTTAGTTACAATATTTTGAAACCAACTTTCTCTCGATCAGTTCATTCAAGTACAATTTTTAAAGTAATTTGTTGCCACAAAGTCTTGAAATGATTGTGACATATGAGGCATTCTACAGAGGTTTCCAGATATCTATGATGTGTGTGAAACTGAGCCAGGGGACAAGATTCTCTCAATTCACAATGACTACATCTGGAAAAACTTTTTTGAAGGATTTAACTAATATGTACCACAGCCAATAGGTTTTGAACTTTGCATATTTCTCTGCACTGATATACATATCATGAGCATGCTTTGGCACACCATCAGTAAGTTATAGCAGTGATATTTTAACCTGCAAGATGGATGTGAACGTTTTGATGTGAAATCCATAGTGGTGCTTGACTGTACTTGAAATAATGTTTTTATTAAAATAATATTAATAGTGGGATAGCTTCAAAAAAACACCATCAAATTTTTTTTTCCATGAAAAAGCCTGCATTGATGTATAAGTTGTAATGCAAACCCATCAACCATTCTGAACTTTAAAGTAATTAGTCTTTACCTTTGCAAAGATTCTTCCTGTATAAAGACTATTCACTGTCTCTTTTTCATTTGTACAGAATAATTGGTCTTCTACCTGCCTCCCTTATATTGGCAGGGATCCTTCTAAACTTCAATCTCATCCTGCCTTGACTTTGCTGACTTTGGGACTTAGCCCCGTACCTATCCCTGTGAAATAAAAGTGCATAGTTGACAATAAAAGGTTTCTTATTATAAAGAAGAATAATGACCTATCTAAGGGTTTTAAAAATTTCTGGGCAAAGGACCTTTACAACAAAAGCAAAGCTTAGGTCCATTGTACAGTATGAAATCTAGTACAAATGAGCAGGTACCCAGTAAGAGGAGATAAACAAAAAATATAGTACTTTGCCAACATATATTAAAAGTTATATTAAAAGATCGACCGGGAATGAGGAGTGTCTGATTTTTGCAAGATCCACTCAAGGTGAGGATGGGTTTGTGGAGCACAACAATTTCTGGTTTGCATCCATATGATTGCCAAAGCGAAATACTTCTGACAAAAAGGCAGAATCAGACATTATAGGAACCACAAGCATCAACAGACATAATTAGAAAGAAATACAAATTAGAGACATCTGGCACACATAGCAGGCATGACAGGCAAAAAAATCAAAATAAGAAAAAAATTCTGATCAGTTTAGATAGCAGCATCAAAATCTAAAAGGAATACAGGTCAGAAAGCATAGTCAGAAAAAGAAGTCAGTGCAGGTCAGGATTAATGGGATAGAGAGGCCTAGCCAACAGCAGGAACAATTAGGCTAAAATACAAAACATAATAAAGCGTAATTTAGGTGAATACACCAGTAGAACTGTTAAATAATCATTACCACAATACAAGATAAGACAAAGCCCCTGATTCATCAAACAAAATCGGATTATCGGTCGCGCATTCGTATTAGCGATCCGGAATCGTGCGCGATCGCGCTATTCAACAACAGAAAAAGCTTGCGCACGGAGCCGCGCTTATCCGACAGCTTTTTACTGGCGATCATGCATTAAAAGTCACTGTTCCCCTAAAAAATCATTCTTCGCCTTAATTGGCAGATTCGCGCCCCCTATTGCTCATTATTATGAAGGCAGGAATCCGGCTGGCAGTGAGGAGGCGCGTGTACGAGCACGCTTGAGTCCGGACCGCGGTAATCCGCGATCGCTGGTCGCGCGTACTTTCGCGCTTCGAGCGATCGCGGATTTCAATGATGAATCAGGGGCAAAGTGTGCAAACTGGCAGAAGGTTGGGCTGACAGAACAGTCCTGACCTGGTGATATGTTTCAGATTTTAATGAAATTACCAGAGGGACTGTTTTAGACCTGTTTGAATGTTAAGCACAACTGGATGTTTAGTCACAAACTTTCTATAACAAAATTTATATCTAAGAAGAAAAAAAAACAAAAACATGCAGCACATTAAATTCACATAGTGAACACATACAGGCTGGAGGCTTCATTGACTTAAAGTATTTAGCTTGCAGATAAACACTGCCATCTTCAGGGTAGAGTGGGATCTGAAATGCCACTTATTTAAAGGGGAGCAATAAAACAAAAGGCAGGAAAGTTAATTTAATTGCAGAAGATACATAGCCTGTCCTTTCTGCAAACAACCTGACTGCTCACAATAATTTTATTTTTACCTGAAGTTTTACTTTAGTAAGGTAATTGTCAGATACTAAATTTAAAAAACCACTAGTATCGTACATCACATGTATTAGAAAGCATCTGAGCCAAGCAGAGAACTATATAAAAGATGGTATATTAAGTCCACCCTACTGAATGGAAATCTCCATCATTCTACCTTCAGTAACCTGTTAATTTGCTGTGCTCCTCCCTCTTGGAGCCTGATAGCACAAAAAACTCACTAATTCCATTCAACCGAACACATGATAAAACACTTTACATTTTACACTCTTACATTGCCTCTTCATTCATTTTTCATCTTAAACACATACAATTTTTAGTTTTCAGATACAGTTACATCTTTGAAAATAATATATTCCTTGGACACTAATATTCTCTTCTTATGTGTTCCTAAAATGCAAAAATTATGTGGGTATGTAAATTATTATAATATATATGATGTTTTGTGAATGATGTTTTGATGCACTGTGCGGTATGTTTTTTTTTTTATCAGTAAAGCCAAGTGACCCCAATATTAGCTTTTAATCACTGTATTGATTTCACCGTTTTCTAGAAGCCGTCTGCAGCCGCACTCACGTGTCTCAATGTGTGATAGCTCTGGGCATGTACAGTCGGCCTCGAGCAGTTATCAATAGTAACAGGAGATGCGTCTATCAGCCCACTAGCGTTTTGAGACAGTGGGAAGCGACGGGAGTAAATGTAGATGTAGTGGGGATTGGTGGGATGAGGGGCTGTGGGGTATCTAGGACAAGTTTGTTAGTAGGAGTAAGCTTAATTGGATTGGTTTCTGGGACACTCAGCACACCTGACCCCTCCTTGTTGTGCAGGCTTTCCTCTTCTTATAAGTGGTGTTGGCGTTTCCTAAACTGACCTATTTTTGGCATTTTTGTTAATGCTGAGTTATCAATTAGATATTTATATCTAACTCTTATGTTATAAATATCAATATTCTGGGAATTTTATGATAGGAACTTTTGTTACTTAATTTTTTGGGTTAAGGGGCTTTTGTTTTTCTTTGTGGATGATTATCACAGTGTTTTTCTTTGTGGATGATTATCACAGTGTATACAAAAGGTAAAGGGTTTTTCTAATATTAGTCTGTAGTTCATTACTCTTTTCCTATGATTGAGTATTTTATTCATTTTTTGTATCATCACCTATTCATTCATAATTTGGAATTATCTACTTTGGGCTCTTTATAACCATTATTCTATCTGAATGCTCTCTACCCATTTCTTGGGATTCTCAACATCAGCAATAGAGGGTAACTATATGAACTATAATTGAGATAAACTAATCATTTTTATATGGTACTAACTCTGTTCTACAGATATATTTTTTACAATGTATTTTTCTTTTGTTTAAATATAGCAATAGGAAGGTTTATCCCGCAAAACGCGTCAGGTTTATTACAATTTTCTGACTGCCATATTTTGAAGCCTCAGGTTAACCACGTGTCTAATTGCTACATTTATGAAGCTATGTAAAAGGATAGACTGATCTTAGACATCACACACATGTACTGTTTGTAGTTGTCACGGTCCCTTCCGTGACAGAAGTTTGAGGATCTGTCAGATAAACTGCATGTGTGATTATCTGACAGTCTCTTTGTTTTTACTTGTTTCTGTGTTGTTGTTTGTAATGAGCACTCCCCTTGCATCAGGTGGTGGTCATTACTGCTCCTCCATTTAGTCTGGCCTCACACTTCATGCTGTGCGGTTGATATTCACTGCTGGATTGTGAATAGCTGGAGTGTTGGGCCATCCTGTGTTCCTGTTGATATCTGCTATAAGATAAGTTGCTTTACTTTTACAGGGCTAGTAGGGACTAGGTTCCTGAGTATGAGCATTCCCACCATCAGGGGATGCTCATATGGTTAGGAGTTAGGGCTAGATTAGGGTGTCTGCAAGGGGTGACCATTCCCTTTTCCCTAGTCATTTGAGGCCAAGTAGTTTAAACACCTTTCTGTTACCCTCCCCTCCCTGTTATACGTGACAGTAGTTTAATCTAATGTAACTTGTTAAAACGTTTGTATATGAAACTTTTTTTATGGATTTTACACTAAAAAAGTTTGTAAATGATTGTATCATTTTTTTGGCTATTATCACTTAAACTCTCTGCTTTATTTGATTCCAAGGTTTGGGTGTTTGAATGTTTTTTCCTTTTGTGTACTTTTGGGAGGTGGTCAATGTAGCTAGATTTTTTTGCATATGGGGATAAAGGTGAGCAAACAAGTGATACGCTTTATTGATAATCCATTCTTCATCAGTGTACAGTTGTTTTTTATACCTGGACCAAGAAAAATTATTTTCAAAATGGTTGCAATCAGACTATAAAATTATATTGTAAATTAATTCTGGACATTGGCAAACTTTATATGTGAACAACGATATGACTGTATTTGGCTGCTTGCCTCCAGTTTAGCTTTAAAACATGTTATGTGACCTCGTTATTGCTAAATCACTGCATTTTCTGGTGGTTTATTTCATTGAACTTTCAGTGGAGTTGTGCTGATGTATTTTATTTTTAGCATGGCAGTTGTAGTCACATTAACTGTATTTTTTTTTTAAATAAAATGGATTTTAAACAAAAACTCAGAAAGTAGTTTAGTTTCTGCTTTTAAACCACTTTGATCCAAATTCAGATGCTTGACCACAACCTGATGGCAATCAGTCTGAGGTCTGCAGGCAGTTTTTGTGGAATAAGGTCAGCGACTAAAGGGGAGAGAAGCCACATTCAGATAGATGAAAGTAGGAAACCATTACTCTGTTGAATGCATGTTGCATAATATAGAAGCAAGCTTCAACCCAAATGGCTGGCAAGTCTAAAAAAGAAATAGCTAATCAATGCATGAATAATTTTGTTGTGAATATGCAGGGACATTGAGGATTAATTTTCATGTAAACAAAAATATGGCCACTGTTACCTTTTGCAGAAGGTCATTCAAGAAGCGAAAAAAACAAAAACAAACTAGAGAACACTACAGTCTCTAGTGGTGTATTCATTTATTATTTACATATTGCCTCAACACAAATCTTTCATAATTCTATGTTTATTAAAAAGGTCAGACGGCTAGCAATAAACTCCCACTGCACAGACCTGCTGAGACGATTTTTGTTGGCTTAAAATGAATGAAGCAGAGGTCATTTCTAGCAGATGCTCTTGACACATAGAAGAGGGGCCACATTGTCAACTTTTTGTTTATTATTCCTTTTATTATTACTCACCTAAACAAGGAAAAAATAAAGAACCTAAGCTAAGCAAGAAATAGAGAAATCAACTACTAGCACAGATAGAAAAGGCTGCAAAAGCTGGCAATGTTTTATTAATGGGAGATTTTAACTACCCTGACATTGACTGGAGTAATGGCACTACAGGTACAGCAAAGGGGGGAAATTTATGAATTTAATACAAGATAATTTTATCGTAGTTTATAGAAGCCCCAACTGGAAAAGATAGTCTGCTGGACCTAGTTATTTTCTAACAATGCAGAACTTATAAAGCTGCACATGAAAGAGAATCTGGGTAGCAGTGACTATAATATAATTTCATTTAACATAAGCTGTAAAGAGGAAACAAAAACAGGAAAGATAAAAACATTTATTTTTTGGGAGCAAATTTTCCAACATTAAGGGTGGCTCTCTGTGATTTGGACTGAGAGAAAATATTGTCCCCAATAAACACAGAACAGAAATAGGAATGTTTCAAGTCTCAACACAGTTCCACACAAACACACTGAAAAATATATTGCAGTGGGTATTAAGTTTTAGAGGCTAAAATTAAAACCTATGTGGCTCACAACTAATGGTAAACAGGCCTTTGAGAGTAAGAAAAGAGCATTCCATAAATATAAAAATGAAGGATCACTTTCATCATCATTTGAAAACTATAAGGAATATAACAAAAAATGTAATAATAAATAAAAGACAGATTGCAAAAGAAAGATCAGATCTGAGCATGTAGGCCCTTTAAAGGATGTGTCTGGGTTGGTAACTGGGGATAAAGAAAAGGCGGACTTATTAAACACTTTTTTTAGCTCTGTGTACACAAGGGAAAATGGCAGAGCTGAAGTCCAAATTCATAATAGCAATGCCACTGCCTTAAATGAATCACAATGGCTCAAAATTGATATGACTGAGAAACAGTTGAACAAAATTAAGGTTGACAATCACCAGGACCTGATGAATTACATCCACATAATTACGTCCTCAAAAAGCTGAGCTCCCTTATGGATTCAAGAAAGACTGAAGTTGTCAAACAAATGTACTCTCGTTTTATGAGGAAGTAAGTAAACAGGTAGACAGTGGAGTAGCAACTGATATAGTGTACTTGGACCTTGCAAAAGCATTGGACCCAATAGACGATTAATATGCAAGTTAGGGTCAATATTTTTTAACTGGCTTAAAAACTGCATCCAGAAAGTAGTGAATAATGAATCATACTCTAAATGGTCTGAGGTTATTAGTGGTGTACCCCAGGGTTCAGTGTTAGGACATTTACTTAACATCTTTACAAATGATAAAGAATTTGGGATTAAAAGTACCATTTATGTGTTTGCAGATGACACCAATCTTTGTAATGGAAATAAGTCCATACAGGATGTCTATAATCTAGAAGCAGACCTGGATGTATTATTTGATTGGGCAGTCAAGTGGCAAATGACATTTATTATTGAGAAATGTAAAATTAGAATAGACTGCAGAGATGGAGACATAATCCTGCCCCTGTACAGAGCATTGGTCAGACCTCGGAACTCGGCTATGAGGAGAGATTAGCTGAACTGAATCCGTTCTCCCTTGAGAAGAGACAATTAAGGGAGGATATGATCACCCTGTATAAATATATATAAATGGCCCATATAGAGAACTCTCTTCCTAATTACTAACTGTAAGATCATTACAAAGGACAAAGACTTTGCATCTGGAGGAAAAGAATTTTAAACTCCAGATAAGGAAGGGATTCTTCACTGTAAGGTCTATGAAAATGAGGAATAGTCTCCCTCAGGAAGTGGTTTCAGCAACTACTACATCTGATTGCCTCGTGGAATTTTTTTTAATTCATGTGTTTTGTCTCTTCAACCTGACTTACTTACTATGTATTACTTACCTACTACTTACTATGTAACTATGTAGCTTCCCAATAGGTCAGGAAGCACAGAAATCTATTGTTTTAGCTGTAGGTCACAGAAAAATATTCATAAGGACAGCATAAGAAAAGATGGCAATTTCAAGATATATGTACTGCATCTGTATGACTTAATAAACATTAAAGGCATCCACTAGAAATATTTACAACTACATGTTCATTTGAATGCTTGAATGTGATCCCTCAAAAACACAGAGGGGTCAAACCAAGCTCTATTACCATATAGAGTAGCTAGATGTTTGTTGGATAGATTTCAGTACTAAGCTATTTCTCCCAAATGGATGTGTTCAAAAAAGTGGCTTTTTCCACCTAATATTATTGAAAAATAGGGATGTGACACCTGATATTCCACTAGCTCCCTGTAAAAAGAATAAAGAGTATTTGAAGGAACATTTCAGAATTTTACCAAATGTGCTTAATCCTACACACATACATAAATGATTAGCGTTAGTTTGAATAGCTGAAATTATGAGTTTTTGATTTGGGGTACTGCATCCAAACAATTTAATTATATGTCTATGAAGGTTCTCATTTATTCAGGTCATTGTAAATCTAGTAAAAGTCGTCACATTATTATTATTATTATTATTAATAATAAACAGGATTTATATATCGTCAACATATTACACAGCGCTGTACATTAAATAGGGATTGCAAATG